>NW_026067924.1:28897506-29301959 GCF_014885135.2 Alexandromys fortis | reverse complement strand
TTATATTATGTGTGTATGTATGTATGTGGAAACCAGAGGACTTCAGTGTCTCATTCTCTACTTATCCCTTTGAAAGAGTTTCTTATTGAACCTGGAGATGATCTACATAGGTTGGCTGCCCAGCAAGCCCTATTGATTATCCTGTTTCTGATTTCTCCAGCTCTCTCCCCAGTGCTGGGTTTGCAAACATCTGTGGCCATCCTTGGCTTTCACATGGGTGCCAGGAACCTGTACTCAGGTCCTTATGCTTGTGCAGGAAGCATGCTTACCCACCCCCAAGCCATCTCCCATCCTCTAACTACTTCTCTCTATTCTTGCAAGATAAGATACAGCACCCATCTCAAAAGAGAGAAAAAAATAGCCATTTGTATTCCCTTAATAATGTGACTTGCTTGTCCTTGGTGTTTTTGGTGTTTGCTTCCATGTGGAAATATTTGTTCTGTAAAAGAAGCAGTATGTCCAAAAATCATAAGTTCTGTGTTTTAATAAGATGCGTATTACAATGAGCCGATTTATGATTCTGGACAAGCCATAAAGGTTTTAATCTTAATATAAGAAGGCAGTAAAGATTCTTACATCTCTCTTATGGTTTGTTCTACCCATTTAGTGATCTTTCAATTTTAACTTAAATGGGAACACCTAAATAGCTTTTGACCTGAATTCAGCACCTCACAGATGTATGTACTGTAGATTACCATGCTGAAATTGATGTGAATTTCATGATGTAAGAGATTCAGCTGGCAAAAACCAAGGGCTTTTTAGGATACTGGGAGATTTGAGAATATTACATTTACTTTGCTTTACCTGTTTGTTGTCTATTCATCCAAGTGGTTATATCCTCATAAAGCAATAGTGAGTATTAACAACAGTGTTACCTTGTTTCACATAATGGTCTGGGAAGAAGAGTGTTGTTTATGCAAAAAATGATGCAAATAGCCAAGGATGTCCAACTTTCCACTCCATAATATATCCCACTTTACCCTCCTAAAATGATATTCACCTCTGAGGCCATGGGTTTCTTGAGAATTCATTTGAATTAAGTGCACTAACCAAGGCAAATGATATGGAGTACTCGTCTTTATTGTATTTCATGGGTGGCATGGCCCATGCTACTGTACTGTACTGTACACTCAGGTGATACTGCAAAGTTTCAGGTAGAAGCTCCTTTCCCAACACAAGGCCATTACTCATGTCAGCCCACAGTCAGATCAAAGTGCAGATGATGAAAAGGCATCATTGACCGACATTGTGTTTTGTCTTCATGTGATAGCACAAGAGTTTTAGTTCTCATTTCCACCGGTAACATTAATAAGAAGATTTGGGGCATTCTTTCAATAAGGGAGCTTTCTTTGTTTACTATTATTGACAATGCAATAGTTTATTTTTGATCATTTTCAAATCATGTATTTTATGCATTTAAGTTTCCATTTTAAGAGTTTAAGATGCTTCTAACTGAAGAATAATTCATATGTGTTTATTCATTGGTTTAGCTACACACACGACTGTATATATATATATATGTATATGTATTATTATTTTGATTGTCATAAATTTTGTGAGGTGTTTGATCAGGTAATTTTTTTCTATTCAATTTTGGGAATAAAGAAACTTGTGCTTAAAAAGGTTTACAGACAGAATTAGGACTAAAATCCAAATTTCAGGCTCTAATTCATTTTTTATTTTCTTTACCCAGTATTTCCCTCAGTATGTGTTTGTATGTGGTATATGTATGTATATGTAGTGTGTGAGTGGTATGAGCACATATATATATATGTTTATATATATAACATATATATACACTTTCCCATGCATGCATATATATGTTTATAACTTTCCCATGCATGAATAGGTCAGAGGAAGATATTGGCTGTCCTGCTCTATTGCTTTCTACCTTTTTCTCTCAACACTGGGTCTTTCTTCAAACCTTCCACTGTGCTGGCAGCTGACAAGGTCCTGTAACCTTTCTGTTGCTGCCCTTCAAGTGTTGGAGTCAAAGGCATGAAAAGTTCATCTTTAACTTTATTTATATAGGTTGAGGGGATTTGATCAGATCATCAAGCTTGCCTAGCAATCGACCCTATTCACTAAGCCATCTCCCCAGTCCCAGTTAAGGGCATTTTCATAGTTTGCTTTACAATTCTTGTACATTACTGAGGGAAATATTGGGTAAAGAAAATAAAAAATGAATTAGAGCCTGAAATTTGGATTTTAGCCCTAATTCTGTCTGTAAACCTCCTTAAGCACAAGTTTCTTTATTCCCAAAATTGAATAGAAAAAAAAATCACCTGATCAAACACCTCACAAAATTTATGGCAATCAAAATAATAAGTGTGATAACCTTGAAAACTCCAAAGAACTGCTCAGCTACAGATAATTGCCATAAGCAAATAGAATTCAGTGCAGAGGACAGATTCATCAGTTGCTTATTTCATGGGTTCAGATTTCAGTTTTCTACACCAACATGTGAGTTGCAATTATTGCTCTTTCTGGTTTGAAGCGGTGCTATCACCTGTATTTGTCATTTTCCTTGCATCTGTGAGAAAATAGCTTACAGCTTGAAAGTACAAGGGCATCAGGGAAGGGAAGACATGATGGTAGCAATGTGAAGTGGTTGGTCATATTGTATCTACAGTTGGGAAGCATGCAGGGATGAATACATCATAATGCTCAACTTACTTTTTCCTCTTTTCCCTTTTGTTAAGTCAGGGACTCCAGCAATCACCACCTGCACTCAAGATGCGTCTTCTCTCCTCAGCTAATCCTCTCCGAAAATGTCCTCACAGACCCATTCCTCTCTTCTAGAAATTGAATTAAAATTCAAGATGATTTGTACAACAGATGTATTTCAAAGAGAATATTAATATAAAGTGAACAAAGAGGCTATTTTTACAACAGCTAGGCAACTATTCTTGTTTTTTAAGTGTATAAATTCTTGACTAGAGTCCTGTTGCTTAGTTATAATCTAACCACATGGCAATACGAGGTTGCTCTACATTCTGCTTTGGGACCCCAATACAGATGTCATTTATTCCCCACTTACAGTGATAGGAAGATGTCAACAAAATCTAATTCTGATTGACTTTCCTCAACTATCTTGGCAAAAAGTGTTCCTCACAGATTATAGTATTTCAGTGCCCTTTTGTTCAACAAACACTGACTCTCAATTGCATCTGAGTGCGAATTTAGGAACTAGACAATCTAAAGAACATAGATGCTGCCCTTGCCCTCCAGGAAAACCCTGTCGAAATGATGATGTATACGTGTAAACAAAATACAGTCACATAGTGTTGTGGACATTATGGTCCTGATACTGTACAAAGGAATGTCGGAGACAAAGATGAACGTGCAGTTGACAGTCTCTGAGACTTGAAGATAGTTTATTCAGGAAGATTCTGCATTTTATCTGGAAATTAGGGAAGACTAGCATATTGTACATCAAGGGGGGATTGCTTAATCTTCCTAAACCTCCTTTATAATATCATCTTTTCTAATATCAATATCCACTCATATGTTATTAAAAGTATTCATGTGTATACCTTCATTTATTTTAAAATAGTGTTTGATATTTGTGTATCTATTACAAATCCTAGCTGCTAGCCAATTAAGTAGCAAATACCAGAAGCTAGAACAATTAAAAAATTATTTTGCTGTCATAATTCCTACTTGTTATGGAAATAATTCCAGATGTCTTACCACCCACTTAAATAATAAACCCATCATATTTTTATAACTAAAATATTTTGAAATTATTACAGAGGCAACTGGTCAATCTCTTAGCCAACTTTTTTTTCTTTTAAGAATTTACTGTGAGCTGTTATTCAACAAATGAAATCTATTTAGGGAATTTTAGCCAACATGGATAAAAGTATGTTACAGTTTGGATCTGAAATTTCCCCACTTTGTGTATTTAGTCTAGTCTTTGGTGCAGTAGTACTCAGAAGTGGTCCTTTTGGAAGATGATTGAATTCTGAGAGCTTTGATGTTACCAGTGGTTTAATTCACTGATGGATTTTAAAATCTGAAGGCATTCTTTGCAGGTGGTGAAAGAATTAGAAGATGGGGTCCTGCTGGAGGAATGCTACTGGGGCCATTCCCTAAAGTGCATACCTTATCTCTCCCTTCCACTCCCTCCTCTCTTCCCCCTTTAGTACCTCTTCCCTTGTTATCACTTCCACTTCCTTCCTTCTCCCCTTGTCTCTTCTCTCCTTTCTCATCCTTTCCTCCCCCCTCTTCTTCTATCATCTTTTCTCTTTGTTCCTCTCCTCTCTTGTCTCCCGTTAAATGAGCCACTATACTTTAGCGAATGTTCCCTGCCATGACCTTCTGCCTGAACACAGACCCAGAAGCAGCACAGTCAGGTAACCATGGACTGAAAACTCTGAAACCATGAGACGAATGAAGCATTGCCTTCTGCAACTTGTTTATCCCTGGCACTTTTCCACAGCAACAAACAGAGAACTGACACAAAGTCTGTTCACTCAAACGTTATCACATAGCTAAACTGCCTGGTGAGCATCCACAATAACAACACCTTGTTTTCCACAGTTACTTTCTTTTTTGAGGCATTGCCAATAGCATGCTTGTGACTTCAGCGAGCACCAGCTCCAAAAACAGGTCTTTGACTTGCCATAATGAGTAAGTCACACAGAAATTGATTGGCATGTATTTGACTTCGGATATGTGCTAGACCAATGGCAGCATTCCAGAAGATGCTGCAAACTTTGCCCTTTATCTCTTCTCCCCTTCACTTCTCTCTCTCTCTCTCTCTCTCTCTCTCTCTCTCTCTCTCTCTCTCTCTCTCTCTCTCTCTCTCTCTCCCTCTCTCTCTCTCTGCGGTGTGAGTTTGAGGGTTTTTTTTTTTTTTGAAATATCACTCTAATTGACTAGAGAACACTTGAAGAACCAGAAAAAAAGATTCCTAGCTCAAATGATTGAGCCAGAGTGTTTGAGTTCAACATATTAGAATGTTTGGCTTCAAAGTAGCATGTTGTCTTTAATAGAACAGTGCTTCGAAGGAGTGGATCCTATTGTCCTTGAGCCTTTCAGGAACCACCAGAGATAGTACTGTGTGCTTTATAACCCCCAGCCGCAAACTCCTATCCCCTCTTGTTTGTGTGTATATGTGTGCATACTCCCGTGTGTGTAGGTACACATGTGCGTGGTGTGCATGCAGGTGTATATGTGTACATGTGGAAATTAGAAAATAATCTGAGGTAATGCTCCTCTGGTGTTATCCAACACTTTCATTTTGAGACATGGTCTCTGTCTGGCACAAGACTTGCTAAATATGCTAGACTGGTTAGCCAATAAGCCCAACAGACCTATCTGTTTCTGTGTCCCCACCACTGGAACCATTGTGCTTACCCCTCCCCTTTTTTTAAATAAATCAATTTATTTGAAATCCTAACCACAGTTTCTTTTCTCTCCTTTCTTCCCATTCCTCTTCCCACCTTTGCTCCTTCCCCATCTCCCCAATCTACTCCCCTGTTTCTGTTAAGAAAGGGACAGGCTTCTCATGGGTATCAATAAAGCATGACATATTAAGTTGCAGTAAGACTAAACACTTCCCTTTTATCAAGGCTGGGCAAGACAATTCAGTATAAGGAATAGGTTCCTAAGAGCCATCTAAAGCTTTAGAAACTGCCTCTGGACCCATTGTTAGGAGGTCTACAGGTCGACCAAGCTACACAACTGTCACATATGTGTAGAAGGACTAGGTCGGTCCCATGCAGGCTTCCAGGTTGTTGATTCAGTCAGTCTCTGTGAACTTCTATGAGCCCAGTTAATTGTTTCTGTAGATTTTCTTGTGATGTTCTTGACCCTTCTTGCCCCTATAATTCTTCTTTCCCCTCTTCAGTATGAGTCCCCAAACTTAGCCTAATGATTGGCTGAAGGTCTCTGCATCAATTTTCAACAGTTGCAGGATGAAGGTTCTGTGATGACAATTGGGGTAGTCTCCAGTCTGATCTTAGAAGATGGCCATTTCAGGTTATGTGTTCATTATTGCTAGAAGTCTTAACTGGGGTCATTCTTGCACATTTGTGGGAGTTTTCCTTGTACCAGGTTTCTACCTGACCCAAAATATTCTCCCTTTCCTGTCATCTCTTTTAGTACCCCCCACTCCATTCATCCCCAAACTGATACCTCATGTTCCCATCCCCACCAATCCACAGTCCACCCAGCAATTCTCTCCTATTTTCCCTTCTCATGAAGATCCATGTGTCCATTTCTCCTTGTTGCTTAACCTCTCTGGGTTTGTGGATTGTAACATTGCTATCATTTACAACTAATATCTACTTATGATTAAATACATACTATGTTTGTTTTTCTGGGTTGCCGCACTCAGGATTTATTTTCCTAGTTCTATCTACTTGCCTTCAAATTTCCTGATGTCATTGTTTTTTTTTTTCTGTTGAGTAATACTCCATTGGGTAAATGTCCCACATTTTCTTGATCCATTCTTCAGCTGAGGGACATCCAGGTTGTTTCTATGTTCTGACTATTACTAATAAAGCTGATATGAGCATAGTGGAGTAAGTTCCTTGTGGTATGATTTAGCATCATTTGGACATATGAACAAGAGTGTTATAGCTGTGTCTTGAGGCAAATCGATTCCCAATTTTCTGAGAAACCACTGTATTGATTTCCAACATGGCTGTACAAGTTTGCACTACCACTAGAAATAAATGGGGGAGTGTTGCCCTTGCTCTACATCTTCTCGAGCATAGTCAGTTATTTGTGGTTTTGTTTTTGATCTTAGACATTCTGACAGGTGTAAGATGGAATCTCAGAGTAGTTTGGATTTGCATTTCCTGATTTGCATTCTGACTAAGGATGTTGAACAATTCTTTAAGTGTTTCTCTGCCATTTGAGATTCTCCTGTTGAGAATTCTCTGTTTAGGTCTATACTGCATTTTAAAATTGAATTACTTTGTTTTTTTGATGCCTAGTTTTTTGAGTTATTTATATATTTTGGAGATCAGTGCTCTGTCAGATGTGAAGCTGGTGAAGATCTTTTGCCATTCTGTACATTGCCATTTTTTTCTCATTGATTGTGCCCTCTGCCTTGCAGAAGCTTTTAAGTTTTCCAAGGTTTCATTTATTAATTATCAATCTTTCTATTTGTGTCACTGGTGCTCTATTCAGGAAATTTCTTCGATGCCAAGGTGTCCAAAGTTATTTTCTTTTTTTTTTTTCTGTCATTTTTAGTGTAACCGAATTTAGGTTGAGGTCTTTGATTCACTTGGACTTGAGTTTTGTGCAGGGTGATAGCTATCGATCTATTTGCATACTTCTACATGCTGATATCCAGTGATGCCAGCACCATTTGCTGAAGTGCTTTCTTTTTTCCATTGTATAATTTTGGCTTTTTAGTCAAAAATCATTCATCATAACTAAGTGATCTCCCTCCAAGAAAAGCAGGGGTGGTTCAACATATGAAAATCTGTCAATGTAATTCACCATATAAGCAAACTGAAAGAAATAAAAACCCACATCATCATTTAATTAGATGCTGAAAAAGCCTTTTAAAAATTTCAACACCCCTTCATGCTAAAAGTCTTGGAAAGATCAGAGATACAAGGAATATACCTAAACATAATAAAGGCAATATACAGCAAATCAACAACCAACATCAAATTAAATGGAGAGAAACTCACAGCAACTCCACTAAAATTAGGAACAAGACAAGACTGTCCATTCTCTCCATATCTACTCAATATAGTACTCAAGATTCTAGATAGAGCAATAAGAAAACAAAAGGAGATCAGCTAATTACAAATTGGAAGAGAAGTCAAATCTTGCTCTTTGAAGATGACATGATAGTGTACAGAAGCAACCCCAAAAGTTCTACCAGGAAACTTTTAAGAAGATGACAACGAAGAAGAAGTCAGTAGCCCTCTTATATACAGATGATAAAGGTGCTTGACCTTTTTAAAAGTTTGTTTGGATTTGGAATTCTGAAGATCATGCTGAGCTAGCCCAGTGTAGCTGCCCTGTTCCTAAGTTAGACACTGAGTACAATAGGAGAGCTGCCCCTCCATGGGAGAGTTGGTCCCTGAATTCTGGAGAGATAGCCCCACCCATCACCACTGGTATGGTAGAGCTTTCCCCATTGGGCCTAGGAGAGATGGCTCTGCCCCTAAAATGAGGGGGCAGACACAGTGGCCAGGATCAACCAGCTCATTTATCGCCCAGACTCACATCCTGAGCCTTGTATTGGCATACCCTAATGTCTACCCCATCTATAACTAGGCTCTGAATGTGTGAAAAAATGGGTTCTATGGAACAAAAACTGCAGGATCTCTATGACTCAGGGCAACAACAGGATATCCGAGAAGAGTTTCAGTGAGGGTCCAGCGGTGATGGTAGGCCAGAGACCTTGAATAAGAGCAATGACTCAAGGCAGTAACCATTTTGGAGATGGGGCTGGCTGGATAAAGGGGTATACTGAGTGACTCACCACTGCTCCTGATGCCACTAGCATCAATGAAGAGGTGTTGCAAAGAAAGAGGAATGAGGAGGGTTTTGTTGTTGTTTTGTATTAATTTTTTATTAATTAACATTAACATGTTATTGTTAATGTTACATGGGGGACATGTTGCAGGGGTAAGAGGCAGATATGGAGGGACTGGGAGATGAGCAGGATAGGCGTGCATAATGTGAAATTCCCAAAGATTCAATAAAGAACTAGGTTTAAAAAATAAAATGTCAACAAACACCTACATACACAAAAATAAAAGTTTGTTTGGGAGTCAAACTCAGGGCTTCATGTCTGCAAAGCAAGCATTTCACTGGACGAGGTATTGCTCCAGCCTGATATCACTCTGTTATAAATAATATCCCTCAAAATATTAGAAAACAATGTTGCTACTCCATTTTTTCTACTTACTTGATTTATCGACCCTCTCTATCAATCTTATTGAATTAAATATATACTATAATAGTAAGTTTAGTTAACAATTAGTGTGTGTGTATGTGTGTGTCTGTGTATCTTTGTGTAGCGGTCAAAGGACAACTTACATTTGTCAATTCTCTCCTTCCACCATATATATTTCAGGAATTGAAGTCAGGTCTCCAGACTAAGTAGCAAGCACCCTGCCCACTAAGCCCTCTTTTCTACCCATATATAATTTTTTTTTCAAAAGAATTAATGTTTGTTTTAAAATGTTCTCAACAGGATCAAACACAAATGATAGAGATGCAAGTCAAATAGATTAAATAATATAGAAAGGGATGAAAGAAAACTCCAGAGGGGGATGCATTGACTGAGAAGCTGGCATGGGCAAGGAGTAGCGGTTAGCAGTCATAGCCGATTTTAGATGTTCGCTGACATCAGCAGAAATAGACTGAACTTTCTTTCGCTTTTTTTTTTTTTTCCATACAGCGGGAGTCTTTGGTTGGATAGCCTCGGGTTGTAGAAAGATGTCTCGTGAGCTTCAGTTTGACATTTGGCAGACTCGAGAGAGAATGCCTGCTCCAATGTCATTCTGTTGCTGAATGAATACTGCATTAAAAGTAACTTAAGGGAGGAAAGGACTTATTCAGCTTGTACTTCCAGAGCGCATGTCATCATTGAGGGAAGCCAGGGCAGAAACTCAAGTAGGAACTGAAGCAAACACCATTGAACTCTTCTTGCTGGCTTTCTCACAGGTTCGTGCTCAGCTTGCTTCCTGCTTTCCCATCCAGCCCTAGGGATGGTGCTATCCACAGTAGACTGTGCCTTCCCGTACCTGGCTAAAACTATCTCTCAAGGTCAATCTGATCTGGTCAATCGCTCAATTTTGACTCCTCCAGATGACTCTAGGCTGTGTCAAGTTGGCAGCTAAAGCTAGCTAGGACAATGCATTGCTCACAAAAAGTTCCAGCAAGAACTCGGTGACATTTTTTGTGAAGTTGATTCATATTGTACTGTATGTCCACGAAGTGGATATCTGAGTCACACCAAATCATAGAAAAAGAAGCTGGAACTGATCACACTCAAAGCACCAAGAGCAAGATGGAAGAAGAACCAGCTCTTACTGTCAGAAGGGAATGAAAACTAAAACAACAAATCAGCAAATACCCCATGAAGGCATCCCCTGCAAACTTTGGAGCACATGTTGATTTTCAGTGGTGTTCACCATACAAGTATTGTGGAAAAGTTAATAAAGTTAATTTTGATTATTTTATGTGTTTCTCTCTCTCTCTCTATATATATATATGTATATACATATATATATATAGTTTAGAGTGCTCATACAAATGCATAGGAAAGTAAAAAGTACCCCCACACCTGCTTCTGTTAGTTAGAGAAAAGACCTTAAATAACAAGTTTCAGATACACAAAGACCACTGGTAACTTTGCAATTCATATGCAGTAGTGGTCACCTGCCATATTTGTGCAGCAATTAGTGTCGAGAATACATTTAAAACATTTATTAAATACACCTTTTTTTTTGATTTTTCGAGACAGAGTTTCTTTGTAGCTTTGGAGCCTGTCCTGGAACTAGCTCTTGCAGACCAGGTTGGCCTCAAACTCACAGAGATCTGCCTGCTTCTACCTCCCGAGTACTGGGATTAATGGCGTGCACCACCACCGCCTGGCTAAATACACCTTTAAAACATATTTATACATTTGTTTATGGGTGTTTGTAACAATAATGAAAAGGAGCATGAATAAGAAATAGTAAGAGAAAGGGGGCATGGGACAGGCTGGAGGGAGAAGAGGGCAGAGGGAAATGATGCAATTATATTTAAAATAAAATAAAATAAGATTCTAAAATCTATAGGTAAGTAAACTATTTTATATATATATTAATACACACACACACACACATATATATATATATGTGTGTGTGTGTGTGTGTGTGTTCCAGTGCACAAATACCATTGCAATGTCTAAGTTTGATAACCAACTTATACCTGAGAGAATCCTAGTTGAAGAATTGCCTCCATCATATTGGCCTGGCAAATCTATGGAACATTCTCTTGTTTGCTAACTGATGAAGGACCCAGTCCAATGTGAGCAGTATCATGGCTGGGCAGGTGGGCCTGGCCTGTAAAGGAAAGATAGTTACCACAAGCCTAGGAGAGTGCCAGTAAGCAATATTCCTCCATGGTCCTGCTCACTAGACCTGCTCATTGCTTCCAGGTCCCTGCCTTGAACTCTAGGATGGCTTGAACTCAGTTACTGTAACCTGTGAGCTAAAGTCAAGCCCTCTCCCCTCCCAAGCTGTTTTCATCAGTGTTCTAACTCTGCAACAGAGAGCAAACTAGAATGACCATAAATCCCCTATTTAGAGACAGTTTAAAGTTTTGTGTTGAAATAAGATGTGTCTTTTTCTCAAGACCTTAACCTTTTCCGCCTGGGTATCAGAATCCTGATCTGGTCCATCTCCCCTAGTGCGCACAGTAGCAAAGGTCATCCAAGGGTCTTCTGAGTATTTGTGTTCACCTAATGGGGCATGTTGTTCAGAACACAATCTCACCGACTCATAAAGGAAGTTGAGGATTCCTGTCAGAGGTGATCCACTGATGCGTCAAGTTCCACGATAGTAGATGTCAAGTTACTTGACACCACTGCCCAAATCACAGCCAGGCAGAGAAAGAAACATTTATCTTCAGACATTTTGAAATTTTGTTTTCCTTCACCTTCTCTTTCTACTTTAATCATTTTCTCTCTCACTCTTTGTTGTCTATCTTCCATCAGTTTTTCAAATATCTCCTTTTAAAATGAATTTTAACCAAGTAGTAAGAACTCAAGTGAATAGAATATTTTATATGTAAGAAATTATATTCCACATCCCATTTTAAATGTCAGCTTAATTTAATGTTAAAGTGTAGTTATGAAAAGTGTGTGTTTGCATCGTTAATTTTTCTCCTGTGCTTCAGAGATTTTTCAGCCCAGAGTAAGTTCTTTCAGATCATCAGCATTTCTTATGAGTCTGATTAACTTCACAGTGTGTATCAGAAGACAGCAAAATGAATTTCATTTAAATAACTTAGCATTCAACCCTCAAATAAACTTGCTTTGGCCTTTCTCCACGCTCGTCTTTAATAGTGTGATCAGTTTAATGGGAGATGTAGATAAAATACACCAGCTTGTTAGAAACCTTTCCTAAAATAATCTTAAAATGGAACTAACTACTAGACGACTCCCTCAGTGAGAGACCAACTGTAAGACCTAATATCTTAAAGCCAAATCATTTCTGCTGTTTCTTTTTCAGTGATAGAACTCTTTTTAAAAAAGCTGTAAGCACAGTATGTACATTATAAACACAAGGATTATACTGGTTAGGACAGGAGTTTAGCCATTCTTTCTGAGGGTTCCCTCTCTCCACTTCAGTTGAGCTTGTGAGACCTCAAGTAGTCCCCAAGTCTCAATGGACATCTGAGAGCTACAGAACAATTTGTGAAGGGCATCCTGCATCCTTGATGCTGAGTGGTATGTTTAGTTTTCTCATTGCTGTGAGAAAGGACAACATAAGGAAGGAAGGGTATATTTTGGCTCATAATTAGAGGTATAGTTTATCAGCACAGGAAATCAAGGAAGTAAGACTTTGAAACAACTTCTTACAGCCCATCTGCAGTCAGAAGCAGAGAACAAGCGTGCTAAATTTATTTTCTTATTTTTATGCAGTCCAGGATTCTTCCCCCTAAAAAGCTGCTACCCACAATGGATGGGTCTCCTCATCTTAGTTAACTTAGTTAAGGTAATCTCTCACAGGCATGTCCAAAGGATGATTCCTGTGTGAATATAGGTTTTATTAAAGTAATAATGAGAATTAATCATCAAATTATGTTAAGACGTAGTACAATAAAATTAAAATACACTCTTGAAATTCAGTCACTAATTACACCTACGAAGACTCTTAAACCAGGAAATGCAAGCTCATCTCACCATGAGACTAGCCCCAGCGAGTTTTCTGTGACCAATGCAAACTTGGGCCCAAGACACAGAAATCATTCTTAACAATTATGGTTGTTATTTTAAAATAGTATTTAGATTTTTTTTTGAGACAAGGTTTTACTATGTATCTTTGGCTGGCTGGACTCACTACGTAGATCCAGTTGACCTAAACTCAAAGAAACTCTCCTGCCTCTATCTCCTGGGTGCTGTGATTAAAGGCATGTGCCACCACCATTCCAGACAACAGTTACAGTTTGCTCCATCCTAGTCCCTACCAACTGTAATAAACACTCAATTTTATAAGGGTCATGTGTTGTGCTGTACTTTTAAAAGAAATGTTTCTTTTAAAAATGACTTCTTTTTTAATCTTCTGGTAATTCCTTTTTAATTCCTGTGTGTTGTGTGAGAATGCAATGCTTGTGCATCTGTGCATGTGTGTGTGAACACATGTGTATGTGTATATGTGTGTGTGTAAATCAGAGGACAAGCCTGGGTGTCCTCCTCTCAAAGGTCACCACCTCTTTTGAGATAGGATCCCTTAATGGCTTGAAATTCACCAATTAGATTAGCCTGACTGGCCGGTAAGCTTGAGGGCTCCGCTTGTGTTTACCTGGTCCATTCTAGGTTCCAGGTAGAGGCCATCATGCCCCGCAGAGTTTGTGCTGGTTAGTCTTTGTTAACTTGAAACGAGCTAGAGTCGCTTGTCATTTGGGAAGATGGAATCTCAGCTGAGGAATTGTCTTTATCAGATTAGCCTGTGAGCATGTCTGTGGTACATGTTCATGATTAGTGCGAGGGTCCAGTCCACTGTTTGCCGTGTCATCTTTGGCAGGTGGGCCCTACCTGTATAAGAGACCAAACTGAGAAGGCCACAGAGAAAAAGCCAATAAATAGTGTCCCTCCATGGTCCAGCTTCAATTCCTGCCTCTGTGTTCCTTTTCTGGGTTTCTGCCCTGACTTTCTGTGGTGATGGAGTGTGATCTGGGAGTTGTAAGATGAACGAACCCCTCTCCTCCTGTCCTCCAAGTCACTTTTGGTCCTGGTATTTATCACAGCAACAGAATGCCCCTCCTGTTTGCAAATTAAGTGCTATGCCAATTTAGCCATACCCTTGCTCACCCTGACTTACCCCTTACACAAAGACAGAAGCTAATAGTTCAGCTGGAAAGAGAAGCTTTGCTGTGACTGAACAATACAACTACACAGATGTGAACTATGCAATCAACCAGGGAGTCTCAAGTCAGGCTGCAACTGTGAGAGTTTAACAATGCCCAAGACTTGGAGCCCAGGGTCCTTTATATCTCCTCTCCCAAGCAGCAGCCTCTGTCCTTGGTCCTGACCTTCTCCTTCTCTGTGGTCCCCCTCACAATCACTCCTTTACTTTGCATCTCTATGCTGCCATTTAGTCCTCCCCAACAGTACTTAGGGATGCAGGCATAGCCATTTCTTTGTTTTGTCCAAGTAGCATCTCACAATGACACGTGTCTCTGGCTTGTTTTTGTCCTGCCTTCATCTCCCCTCTGAAGCTTCAACCTCCTCATCCTGCACCCCCCACACCTTTGTTAGTCTGGAACGCGGTTGCAACACAGGCTAGCCTTGAGCTCACAGCAATATTTCAGCCTCAGCCTCTCTCTTCATGCTTTTAACCTTTACCCCTTAGTCTTTTCTCTCAGTTTTATCTAGAATAATTTTTGGTCTAAGCATCATAGCCTTGCTTGGATATTACCCCTAATTAGTCATCTCTTGGAGGAGCGGCATGCTTTAAAGCAATAGATTAGATTGAATTTGCATGAGCTTGCCTCGAGGAACTTGCTTTTATTTCCAATTTACAAATATGAAATGCTAAGCCTACAGTTATCAGAAGAAAATCTGGTTAAGTCTGACCTTCTTGTCAGACAATCTCCTGCTAAGAATATTTTGAATTTCTACAGAAAAAGTCATTGCTCCCAAATGCATATTTAGCTGTAGCACTCAGACTGTAGAGAAACCAGCTCTTGTTTATAGTAGAGTGATTTGTGTCTGTAAGGTAAACATTTGATGCATGAATTAGTGAGCTATTTTGAATTGTTGAAATTCTGTTGAACTATGCAATTGACTGGCAGCCCCAGCAATCGCATCAATAGTTAAATGTGACTGAAGAGAAGTATAATGTTTCAAGATGTATGCTATGATGTATAAGAAAAATCTCCTTTATAAATTAAAGGAGGCTATTTAACCTTTCTTCTTCTTTTTTTTTGTTGAGTATTTCAAGATATAACCAAGACTTCCATTTAAAATAAAAATCTGGTTTTCTCCAAAAGAAAATGATTTTTTTTACTTTGTTTTGCTAGTTCAATGGAATATTCAGGTTAACCAGTAGATAACAATCGAAAGATTTGGAGTTCAATTATAAAGGATTTCATCCTAGTGGGGTTAAGTGAAAGCTATTATCAGTTACTTGTCCCCTAAAATTTTTGCTCAGTACTATTGAACTCAGTGAAGTGTTCTTTATGTTACCCAGACACTAGTCTTGCTTTCAGGGGTTCCTGGACCAAACTCCTGCTGTCCAGCCTGTGGGCAGCATCTTAATATGCAGACCATTACGACCAGCCAGAGACAGACTGCAGAGGATCAATATGTCTCGGCATGCCAGCCCTGCAGGCCCCCACCTTCTGGGAGACCCCGTAGAGCTTCTTGATTTCCTATTCTGATTGTCAGTGTTTTATGCTCCCAGGTATGTCTTTCATTCTGCGTTCCCCATTTCCTTTTTTCAAATGAGAGCACTATCAGGAAACATCATCTGCTTCGGTGCTGTGACTATTCTATCCAAGGATAGTCTGAGAAAAAAACAAAACTTAGCCCCAGTGTGTGGGGATACTTCTGTCTGACAGCTGACTATGGATGCTACTGTGAGATGTGGCACTCAGTTCCGAAAGACAGCACACAGCCGAGAGGAAGGAAAGGGAAAGAGGCACAATGTTAAATGGGGGAAAGGCGCCATGTGTCTTGATCTGTTTCTTCTCCTTACCTTTATCACTGTTATTACTCTTAATGTGATTATCTGCTTTGCACTTTGTTTATACCCAGCACCACAATGGTTTGGATAATAGGAGGATTGTGCTTGCAAAATACAGCAGCCTCAGCTGATACCCTAGTCTCTTAATTACAGACCAAGTCTTTACAACACAAAAGTCTGTTTCACCACAGAACCAATGTGCTTGACAGTTTTTTCCCCCCACTGATGAGGCCTTCTTTATTTTTCCCTTTCTTTGCAAGGCCATGCCTCTATAATTATAGTTTTTCTAAAATTTTCCACACATTTAGATCCTTTCTCCGTGAAGGTTGCAAAAGGAAACCACCTTGTGATTTTCCTGCTAGTTGTCATCCTGGCTTGAAGTGGAGAGGGACTAAAATCAAGAGGACAGCAATTAGCTGAGGCCTGCAGCTTGCAGTCTCTCTCGTCCTTAATGGCTTTTCCATGGGGAGGGGCTGAGTCAATGGCCTTTGGTCTCATCAAGAGTCCAGGAAATGGCACAAACATTATTAGTCTGTTCATACTAAAATCTCCCAGATCAGTTGTGTTTGTCATAGAAAAGGTTTGTGATGGATTCCACAATTAAAGATGGTAAAAATGACTGTAGTTTTGTCCAGCTTTCTCCTTCTGTCTCTCTTATATCATGTTGATGGAATGAATAGGCAAGCCATTCTGTAGGAATCTAGGGTCTTCATAGAAAACTTTATCCAGGGACTGGCAATGTAGCTCACTTGATAGAGCGTTTGCCTAGCTCTCGATGAAGCTCAGAGTTTGATGACTGGAGCCACCTAAACTTTGCCATAGTTGTATAGATCTGTGGTCCCAGTATTTGGGAAATAGAGGCAAGAAGATCAAAAATTCAACATTGTTGAGGCCAGAATGGGTTACATGAGATATCTGACTAAAAGAAAAACAGGTTAAAAAGAGAAATAAAAATTATGTTTATATATACACAACTAGAGATCCAGTCCAGGATATCAAGTCAGGAAGTACTTAGATTACAAGATCATTGTATACTTGCCCAATATCTTTGCTTTAAAATGCTAGCAGAGGTTGGATAATGGTATAACAAAGGGGCAACTGATGATGGTAGTGAAATGGTTTTCTCAATGAACTCAGAATTCTTGACAAATAAATTATAAACAGAGAGAGAGAGAGAGGGAGGGAGGGAGGGAGGGAGGGAGGAAGGAAGGAAGGAAGGAAGGAAAGAAGGAAGGAAGGAAGGTGTAGTCATAACCCAGGCTGAATGATTAACTAGTAGGAGCTGTTGAATGGTTGCTAAATTCTATTGGTAAGTTTCCAGATTTGAGTCATTGCATTACTACCACTTCCTGCTGATCTTATATAGCTACTCTACAGTGCAGACTGGAGGAGAAAAGGGGGAAGCCACTTAATCATAGAAGTCAGATGATCTGGGCTATAACATTTCAGTATTTCTTTAATATTGTCCTAATTGCATAGATGTAGCTGCTGTTAGAAAATCTTAAATACTTTCACATGGTCCCTACTATAATTCAGATGAATATATATGAGTCATGTCATTGTTATGGGCATGACTCTGAGTCCATGGACATCCACTGAGATTTCTAGGCTCCTCTGTCTCATGATGAGGATGTCCATGAGGAACACATGCAGAGATTAATAGAATCAAAGACAGCTTATTAAGGAAGAGAAGACACTGAGGATGGGAGTTGGATAGCAAGCTGGAGAAAAGCATATGCTCAAAAGCACTGGACCGGGAGTCTCAGGGACCTGTATGGTCATTTACAGCCCTTCTCTGACATTTCTGTGTTGTGGACTTTTCTTCCACATACTCCTGTTGATTGCAATCCAATGGGGAAGGGTTTCTAGTCCCTTGCTAAATGGCTTCTTTCATATGTTAATCTTCATGTGACTTTTCCCATTATAGAATGGCTGATCATAAATTATTGCTGTTGTGTAGCTATTGCTCAGAGTTGATCCATTCCACCCTGCAGGACAGTTACTTAAGGCTCTGGATATTCTCAAGAGAGGTGAAACTTTCTATCCTCTGGGGAAGCTCCTTAAGCTCAGGAAGTCTCTAAAACTGATCAGATACACTAACGGCCTCCCTCCCCAAGCATGTGTAATCAGTGAGGACTACTCTCAGATAAGCTGAGCTGCCTAGAGGATGCTCAGAATGGCTTAGATGCCTAGGCAAGGTAGAAACCAAGGCAGATAGCCCTGCTGCTTTGAAGAAACCAACGGAGTTACCTGGAAGAGATTCGAACCAGCTGAGATGCATACACTATAAAGTTGAACTGTCTTCAGTGGTGCAGTGAGTCTTTGCTTTTCACCTTTCCAGAGGTATCCCCCATGCTCAGGTGGGCTTTCGCTGATACAGCTGTCTTTGAGTAAGTTATACTCCTTTAAATAACTCCCCATTTACATTCCTCTAAGTAACCTCAGTAGAACTCATTGGTTCGTCATGTTGGACTTTGGTGGTATCTTTACTTTGGCATTTTGTTTCTTTCCTAGTTGGGGAAGAGCAGATTTTTATATATGTCTCTAAGCCATAGTTTTGCACAACACTATTTATAAACTCACTAAACAAGAGAATATGATATATGGCTAATTTATAGTTGTTGTGGCTCTAAGAAACTCACTTTTTAAAATAAAATATTTGAATTCCTGGTACAGGGCATATGCGAGATGCTGCTTCTGTGTCATGGGCCTACCTAGGGATTCAGCTTAATAACTGAAGTCATCTAAAATTCTACGAAGGATAGTTGAATCTATCAATCATACATATCAAAAACCATAACAAGTCCTCCCTCACATAGGTAGGTGCTTCTAAGAGTCAAGATCTAGGTAAATTTTTGTTTTTGAATAGGTCCAAGTTTTGAATTGCCAGCACTGATACATTCTTTGGAGTTCACTATTTGTAGGTGGCCTGAACATCTACGAGAAAAGAGCTAAGTGCAGTTTAATTGTTGTGTGCCTTGGACGGGTTGTTCCTGAGCCACCAGGAACTGCCCGAGAGGGGCATGGAGTGTGATGTTTATAACCATATAAGACTTTTCATAAAGAAATAGGATAAAGATATATCATTATAATTAGTAATTCTATGGACCCAGCTTTATAACTAAAGCCATTTGAAATCTGTGATAGGAGCGTTCCTGGAGAAATCCATCAAAACACACGATGAATCCAAACCACATACAAAGCTGCCCTTAGAGCCAAGGTCTTGAGAAATTGCATTTTTCATACACCTGCAATTTCATGCACAGATGTACAAAAGATACATACATATCTCCATTTGTAGAGAGCACTTACACACATGCCAGCACTATGCTAATTCACTTTTGTGGCTTTAAGTCTACAAAGCATGCTTGAACAAATTAGACCAATCTGAAAGCATTTATGAGCCAGGTGGCAGTGGCGCATGCCTTTAATCTCAGCACTTGGAAGGCAGAGTTCAAGGCCAGCCTCATCTGCTAGAGCTAGTTCCAAGAGAGGCTCCAAAGCTACAGAGAAACCTTGTCTCAAAAAACCAAAAATAAATAAATAAATAAATAAATAAATAAATAAATAAATAAATAAATAAGCACTTATGGGGCTTAACCCTCTAATACTGGGAATGAAGCAAACACGAACTATATAGTATAGAAAATTAAAAGAATTAATGCTAACAGCATTTAACAGTGGAACAAAAACCTTTAAAAGAGAGCACAGGACCTGCAAGATGGCTCAGTTATTTAAGGTACCTGCCACGAAACCTGACAACCTGCGTTTAGTACCCGGAACTCACACAGTGGAAAAAGAGTCCAGAAAATTGTCCTTGGTCCTCTACACAGGTGCACATGTGCCCCCACTGCATCCCCAAAATAAATAAACAAATGTAAACTTTTGAAGAGGGTATCAAAGCCTTTTTAAATTTTTGATGTATGAGATAATGTGTTATATTAATAAGTTATGGGCAACTGCACAGATAAAAGCTATTTGATTGTTATAAACATGGCCTGTATTTTACAGTCCTAGATCCTTACAAATAGTATACATATCTGTGTGTATATATATATACATATATATATACACATATTATATAATACATAATATATGTATTATATATTATTAGGAGTGGATCTGCTAGATTCACATTTATGTGGTACTCATCTTTTTAGAATTTCTTTATAATGTGATACATCTTGGCAGAGATATTTGCTGTTAAAAGTTCCCACTATTTTTTTTTTTTTTTACATACTTCTGTGTTGTCTTGGGTGTGGGGAAAGCTATTACCACACACAAGATTGACAGAATCCCAATTTGGTGGAAATGATAAAGTAACTGAACAGCATACTCTTTTATAAAAAGTTCATTCTTAGCACACACATACTTGTTTTGAAATAACTCAGTAATTCCATTGGGTTCTTGTAAATCAGGATTTATGTCATTAAAATCTCCTGGAATTGCATCACCTGGAATAAAGGCCATCAACTTAAAAACTGAAGTTCCTGTTGTTGCCTTATTGACTGGTCTGTAATAATCACTCTAATTTGCACTGAACACATTGGCATGGATGAAAATAATGTATGACCGTGTCTTAATGTTCACATCTAAAAACCTGAACCATACCCATAGTCCACATTTGTTATTATAATCCACAAATTCAATCAAAGCCTATTGTCTTTTGTAAAGGCAACTAGATATTTAGTAAATGTTAATGCAAAAATGTCTTAGTAGACATTAGTAGGCATTGATTCCAATCAATATGATATAGCTGTCTTGTAAACAACCAGAAATACATGTGTGAATTTGACTTGACATGGTTGTAGCCATCTTGAATTATAACTGCTATGAGTACTCTTGAGTCACATGGGTCAGTTTTGCCAATGAAATTTTCACAAATGCTATAAATAAATAATTAGGGCACTATGCAGAGATTTATAGCTGGATCATGGTACCACTAGCACCAGAGAAGTGGCTGGAGTCTTTGATGTTATCTTGAGATCATCCAAAAGTGTTCAGACTTGGATTAAGCCACTTTTCTCATGATCACTGTATACGTCCAATTTTCTGATTCAAACAACAGGGATCAATTGAGGCTTTCCAGGACTTCACTTAGTCAGCAAATTCCTGATAAATTTCAGTTCTTGCAATCCTGAATCTGTCTGCACCTTGAGGTTGATCCCCGCCCCCAGGGATGGATTTGTTCTAGAACACCACAATTATCCTTTCCTTAGAACTCAGATCTCCACTGCTCTGTAGCCTTTTTCCTCCCCATTGGGAATTGTGGTTCTAAAGATTTGTGCTTTTGCAAAGGTAATATTCAGTATTTTAATCTTTTGGGAATTTCAGGGAGAGAGTGTGACTCTCAGAATTTTAGAGTTAAGAAGCATTTAACCTTCAGGGAGTTTTCTTTTAAAAATCGAATATAGAAGGTAATTGAGGATTGTATCTTTCAGGATTGTCATATGCCCTGAGCCATTGTAAGGTGATTAAATTCACAAGAATATAGCCCTAAATGTGGAAATAATATCCCTATAAGTTTGCTTCATCTCCTTTGCCATATGAGGGTTCAAGCAGACAACTATCATCTATAAAACCATAAAATGGGACCTCAACAGATGTTCCATACTACTTTCCAGAACTGAGAAATATGTTTATTTTGTTCCTATGTCATATAGTTTCTGGTGTTTTGTTATAATAGCCTGTATGGATTAAGATGGAGCTCAAGAAGAGTGAAAGCTTAGAACTTATTCTATGGTATGGGGAATTCTGGAGGATTTTTCGTAGGTGAGAGATGTGCATAAAGTGTTACTATAGTGATGGCAATCAGGATGTGGAAGAAGAACACTGAACATGTAATTATAAAGTTGTCAGGTAGATATTCTGCTGGTAGAGAGTGGAGTGCTGCGGTTGGTACCCAACATATTTGCATGTGGATAAACCAATAAGAGATAGTAGAATCAATTTTTAGTAGGTAAATCAAACAGTTAAGAGGTAAGATAAAACACATCTTATTTTACATTCTCTACCCCTCCTTCTCTCCCTCTCCCATTTTCTCACCCCCCCCCCCAGCTGTGTGTGACTGTGAGACTGTGTTCATGTGTGTATATGTGTTTGTACAGATGCTTGCATGCCATGGCACATGCGTTGAGTCAGAGGATCATTTTCCATTAAGGTGTTACTTCATTTATTGTTGCAATAAAATATCTGGCCAACGCAATTCAAGGAAGAAAGAATTTGTTTGGGCTCATACAGTCCATTGTGTCAGGGAAAGCACAGCTACATGGTATGATACTGCTAGTCTCATGGTGTCTGCAGTCAGGAAGAAGAGCCATGAAGGCTGAAGCTCCAGTCCCCTTTGTCTTTCTAGTCAGTTCAGAAATAGAAAGTGGATCTTCTATTCATTCAAAGTGGATCTTCCCTATTCAGCTAAACCTTCCTATAAACTCTCTTTTAGATATTCCCAGAAGCGTGTCTCCTAGGTGATTCTAAATTTATGCAAGTTGACCGTGGAGATTAGTCATCACAGCTGGTTACCAATGATCATATCTCAATGGATGATTCCTGCTCCAGTGTCATCAGAACCCTCACTCTTCTCCTCTGCCTATCTATCACTACCCCCTGTTTCATGTACTGTCCTAAGCATTGCTGACTCACTTGCAACTCCAGTGTTGACGCTCACTCTCTGCACTGGCACCCCAGTTGCTCTCTGCTGTGAGTTCAACTTCCCCTCCTTACCTGGATGACTTTCCCTCGCACCAGAGTATTCACCTTTCTAGATGTGTTAAAAAAAATCAACCCGAAAGTCTTCTCTGAAGGCTCATATTCTTGCAAACGCCCTTTATATACACACAGTCTATAATATACTTTCCTCCCACCCAGTAGGTAGGGCTAGGCTAGCAACTTAGCCCTATAATCTGTCTCGTTAAAAGACAGGAAGGAATAATAAGAGATATGACTGACTTAAAATAATGCACCTTTTTTTAAAAAAAAAAAACACAAAGCTAAAGTTGAAAAATAAGCAGCACAGACAAATGAGACCACTCTATTGGGTAAAAACAAAACAACAAACCTCCACTCTATCAGCAGGGGGTCTTAGCTCAACAGTCACAACTTCTGATTAGAAAACTAGATGCGATCTTCCAGAACGCAATGGATACAGAAAACATGTGTTCCCGAGTGAATGAACAGATAAGTACTCAAGGAGGTAGAAACATATCACTTCATTTTTAAGAAGATGTACCCGATAACACAGAGAAAGGAATTTATGTGCAGCAGTTTATAGCTATCAAGATAAGGGAGGGGGCTTTCAGGCTAAAAAGATGAACAAAAATAATAAAGACCAAGGACGCTCCAAAAAGAAAGTTATAAGAGAAAATGAGATCTCTCTCTCTCTCTCTCTCTCTCTCTCTCTCTCTCTCTCTCTCATCTCTCTCATCTTTCTCCCTGTCTCTCTTTCTCTCTGTCTCTCTCTCTCTCGGTGTGTGTGTGTGTGTGTGTGTGTGTGTGCACGCGCGCACACGCGTGCGTGCATGCATGTGCATAATTTGGCCAATATAAACAGAAATGTCTTCTCATTATAAAAAACTTAAACTAAAGATAACAGGATATAGAAAACAAATTGCTAAGTGGTTTATATTCTTTTCTTATGGAAATTGGAGTGGGCTAAAACAATATGCAAGCTGAAAAAGAATGAACAATGCCTGTACAGGGCAGGTAGAGGTTCAGAAAAACAGCGACTCAGCCATTGAAAGGGCAGAAAGAGGTTGTGAATGAGTACAGGCAATAGTTGTGGACAGGAGTGGTTATGGGAGAACTGAGCACATCAGTAACGAACTCATCAGGAGAGAGGGAAAGCCTAAGAATGAGGTCAATGAGAAACAATGTGTGAAATAAGGATCAAGAAACTTAGGCAAATATTTTGTACCATGAATGTAATTTCTGCAAAAATGATCATTGATAATAAAACTGTAGATAAAAGCATAACTGTAAAACAATGTGATAGATGCCAACTACCAATACCCTTCTTATTAATTACAGAGCAAACAGAGACATGGAGAAATGGACAGCCACCACCTTAACCATTCGCTACCTGAAACTTACTGTCGCTACTAGGACACACCCGGCTATCCACCTGTACGGCAGGTGAATTGAGATGAAAAGAAAACTAGGAATGGTAACCTATCTAATCACGGAAAAACAAATATTCAGACTTGGAGAATTCTATAAAGTGATTGGATTGTATTATTGAAAAATAGTGTCATTATGTGGGACAAAAAAATGCATAAGAAGTCTAAAATGCCCAAACAAAAGTGTTGTGCAATCTTTGATTAGATTCTTGCTTAGTGGAGGCAAAACAGCTGTTAAGGCATTGTTGGAGCAACTGGAGAAAGTGAATATGAGCCTGAATTATGCACATGTGGGACGGATGCAGTTGTAGGTAAGGGAACACTAGTCTTCTTAGGAGCTGCATCTTAGAATCAGCAATCTTACTAGAAATGAAGCGAAAATCAGTGTTTTTCTGTAGAAAGAAGAAAAAATTTAAAAACATGTCCTGATGAGTTAAAATAAATAGGTTTTCATTATACCAATACTTTAGTCCTTCTGTAGATTTAAATATCTCAAAAACTGAGAAAGATAAAATAAGGACTGGGAAAATGGGGTCCAGTGGCAAAGCCCTTGCTGCACAAGCAGGAGTGCCTGGGTTTGAGTCCCAGAGCCATGAAAAGAATTGAAAAGAGCACACACTTGTGATACGAGGAGTAAGGAGGCTGGGACAGGAGAATCCTTGGGGCTTGATAGATGTCAGCCTAACCAAACTGGTCAGCTCTAGGCCAGTGAGAGATTATGTTTCAAACAAATAAAACAGACAAACTCCAAAGAAAATAATACCAAATTCATAAACAAAAAATGAAGGTGGATAAAACTTTGAAGAGTAGAACTTTGATTGACTCTAACCTTCACACACACACACACACAAATACAAGCATGTTCATGTGTTGTATTAGGCTGCTTGTTCATCCTGACTGCCCAGAACCAAAATAACTACACAGAAACTATATTATTTAAAACACCGCTTAGCCCATTAGCCCTAGCTTCTTATTGACTAACTTTTACATCTTAATTTAACCCATTTCTATTAATCTGTGTACCACATGGCTGTGGCTTACCAGCTAAAGTTCCATCCAGCTCTGACAGGGCTATATGGCTTCTCCCTGACTCTGCCTCCTTTCTCCCAGCATGCCATTTAGTTTTCCCCACCTACCTAAGTTCTTCCCTATCAATAGGCCAAGGCAGTTTCTTATTCATTAATATTAATCACAGCACACAGAGAAAAATCCTATGTCACTCATGTATGACCTTCCACATATATGCCTTCACACACATCCTACACACACACACACACACACAGAGAGAGAGAGAGAGAGAGAGAGAGAGAGAGAAATGAAAGCATGTTCATGCAATTCCTTCCATATGATACCTTCACAAACATCGTCCAGACACACACACACATATAACTGCAAGCATGTTCATGCATTCCCTTCCATGTGTATACCTGCACAAGCATGAACATATACAAAAAATAACTTAAACAAGAAGTTTGAGACAATGACACTGGAAATGAAAAAGAGCTGTACTTTCTTCCAGGAAATGAGAGGATGAACCTAGGAGACAGCCACCTATCTTTGGTAGAGGAGTGCACTTTGCTGTTGCAAAATGTTACCTCATGAAGCCCCTCTATGTTTCTTTTTTCAGGGTGCACACTTTACCCTTAGCTTATGTACAAGGAAAGAGACACTAAAAATTATGTGTCCAGTCAGCATGAAGGTTAAAATTGACTTCTGCCTGGTTGTAACCACACTCTTCACTAATGAGAGCCGCACAGACTCTCCATTGGTGTGGGCTCTGTAGGGAGGGCTGTCACAGCTGCTGAGCAGAGGGTGTCAGCTGTGACCCATAGGATTGCTGAAGGCAAGAAATATAAGCCATGCTGAGCTCCTAAGAATGATTCCAAGAACATCATTGCATGACTAACATTGCATATGGGCCTCCTTATTGCTGTGGCAAGAGGCTCCGGGACCCCAAATCAGAGCCCCAAATCCTAATCAAATCCACACTAGCAACAACACGTTTGCCTGACATTTAATATCCTGCCAGTTGAGCCAACTGCGTGTTTCGGAGGAAAACTAACCTTATCTTCGTCTTCACCCCAGACCCCAGACAGGATCTCCCTTCTAGCTCACTTCTTCCTGCGACAACACTTTAAATCATGCTGTGGGAGCATCTGTCAGACTTTCCAGCAATCAATAGTTAGGGGTGGGATGGAAATCACTGTGGCATCTGTCTTGTTTGCACTGTTTTCTGTGGTATTTGCCAAAAGTTACAAGAAAAAAATAATAGAGGAGAAAGAGATATGCGAGGATGTGAGATCTTACTGGGGATGCTACAGTGGGTGTTCAGGCAGAGAAATGGTATCAATAGGAAATAAAAAGAAAGTGAATATTCATGCACTAGCTGCTCATTTTATAGGTAGTTGTGTTAGGTTTGATCTGGTATATAGTGGGAACTGGTGAGGGTATGTGTGTAAGACCAATGTCTCACATCTGAAATCAGTTCCTGGAAAGAAGGTGGTGTTGGGGAGTACTTACCTCACAGACGAGGGAACGTGGATCACAACTTAGAGCCATAAAACTAACTAAATTTAATTTTAAAAGTAAAAAAATAATGAAATGGAGGAAGACAGAGGTCATGGAGATGAGCGAAAGTAGTAATGCTGAGAAAATAGAAGAGATTTTTTTTTATTTTAAGTTAGCATCTACAAATTTGAACTGGATGTACTGAAACCTGTGTCACACCCATTGTCTCTCACTATGGTATTGAGGGCTTTTAGAGAGGCTGGAGTCCATCACAGTGGATCTTAATATAGCCCTGTCTCAGGAGTGGAACCTGGTGGAGGGTCAAGGGAAGGAGGATTTGACTGGCTGCCACATCACACCATTCAGGTGCCCTAGGGACAGTCTGTGAGAACTACCTGCTGGACATCTCTCGACCTAGACAGCAAGTCACACAGGATCTGCACTATAGCGCCCCCCTCAGCAGACACACAGTAACCTTATGTGTAAGGTAATGTTACATTCCTGAGCCATTGGCTACATCAGAAAGCCACCAGGACTATCAGGAGATAGTTCGGACTGGATGATTCTTCCCTCCCTTCTTCCTTCTTTCCCCTCCTTCCTTTCTCTTCCCTTTTCCCCCTTTCTCTCCTTCCATCTTTCTTTCTAGCTTTCTTTTTTTAAAAAACTGTTAATATAGCTCTGCTGATGTGTGAGCAGTGGAGTCCCACTGTGGTTTTGATTTGTATCTGCCTCATGACTAACAGTGCAGAACATATTGCTAATCCTTAAGTTATTTTAGGTATAGTTTCTTGCTCATATTTTTTGTTTCTTTCAAAAATCAGATAGATGTATAATAAATACTTCTTCGAGTCTGTGATTGTACCCTCATTTTCTTAATAACATAAAGCCTTTAACAGTTTGGAAACATTCAATTTACCAGTGTTTTCATTTTATGCTTTCTTTTCTTAAATCCTACCAATGAAATCTTTTCTAATGATTCATTTAGAATGATTTTCCATCGACTCCCTCCCATCTGTGGTATTAACATTTAAAATTTTCAATTGGTTACTTAGGTCTATAGATCCTTTGTGTATAAACCAAGGGAAAAGTGAAGAAGTCTATTTCATTTGATATGATCCTTTGGCTATTTGAGTTTTCCTTATTGAGTGTGTTTACTTTTTCCTTCAAAAATCAATGAGCTGCACATGTATATCTACTTGCTAGTATTCTATATTGCTTGATTAGTAAAATATATGTCTTTTTATTAGTGGTTAACAGTTTCAACTATAACTTTACAATAAGCCTAATAGTCAAGCAAGATAAGGGAACCTTCCATTTTTTGAAGAATAATGGGTCTTATATTTCTTTGTGAATTTTAAGCTGTGTTTATACATTTCTGTAACTAGAATTTGGTTTTGTATGGGTTTGATGATCAGTTGGATCATAGAGCTCTGAGTTCTTCAGTCCACAAACCTAGAGCAACCCTTCATTTGGTTAAGTAGTCTTTGGTTTCCTCAAGTAATATGTTATCATTGAGAGTGTGTCATTCTTGTATGTTTTTGTTGAATGTATCTTTGAAAGTTTTATTCTTCTGGATTTTATTGTTGACAGTATTAAGACAAATTTGTTTCAATTATTTGTTACTGGTATATAGAAGTTATTTCTCTTACTTGCTAAATATAAATCTCCCATCTAGTGACCTTGTAAAGTTATTAGAGGAGATTTTTTTAAAGGTTGTTAGAACTATAGAATTCGCTGCTATATTATCTGATTAAATACAGTAACAAGTCCTTCCAGGCATGTCTGCCCTTCCCTCCTCCTACTCCTCCTTCAGGTTTCCAACTTTTAATTTTTAATGTAATTAAATAATTAATTTAATACAGAGCCACAAACACCATTTCTTTTTCTTGAGGTAGCACATTCAAATCTATTTCGATTTGACAACTTGCTGTTACAACCCTTTACTTCTCCTTAGCTCCTCTCCTCAAATAGGTGAAGAACTGTATTGCATACTGAGGTTCAGGATAGGAAAACAGTTTTCCTTTGATTTGTCCTCAATCTTATAAAAAAAACTACCCAATACCAGAGCATAAATCAAATGTTGGTTCTTGTGCTTATGTACTCTTCATTATGCATTCTATTCTTACCATGTTAATCATATTAATTATAACTATCAATGCTGCCTGGTCCCCCTTTTGCACCTATTAAAATAAGTGTGTGATGCTTGTCTTTTGTCCTGTCAATAGTGTGAATCACATTAATGGATCTTTGGATTGATAGACAAACTTGCTTTTAGAAGGTTGAACCCAGTTGGTTATAATGTATTGTCCTTTGAATATACTGATGCATTTACTTCACAAATAATTGATGAAGAGATTTCCAGTTACATGAAGGAGAATGTTGATCTCTGGTTTTACTGTTTTTTTCTATGTTTATCTGATCATTATATTAAGAGAATTTTAAACTCATTAAATGAGTTGGTGAGTACTCTGCTGCAATTTATAATTTACTAATTTTTAGAATTAATTTCAGAATAATTTCTATACTATGAACTGATATTGTATCTTCTTAATTATTTCTTACCAATAAATCTATCTGACCCTAGACTCATTTTATGGAATAGATTTCAAATTACAGTACCATTTTAATATGGACTTATCCTATTTCTTATATTCATGCTTTTAAATAACTTGTATCTTGGAAAAATCTTTTTTGCTTCATCTAATTTATTGAGTTGATTGACATGACCTTTTCCATAACACTCCTCTGTATTTGCTCAATGTCATATGTTAAGGGCTGTATCATTTTAGTTAGGATTAGAGCAGTAACTTCTTGATCAAGAGAACGGGAGAAAAAACACCTACACTGTAGAATTTTTAAAAGAAATTAGCAGTTGAATGTGAATTTAAAATTTTCAGTTCTCAAAAATTTTCAACCAAGGACTACAACAATATTCTAAATTATTTTGGGAGTCATGTGGAATACCCTGTTAATCCACTCAAAAAGAAGTTTCTCATGTTTAATAATGGGGGTTTCTTAGTCTATTATTATGGAGAGTATTGTCAGCCCAAGTGGCTTACATTTCTTTAAGCTGAATGTATTTCATAACATTTTGGGTACATTTAAAATAATAGGGCTCTTTGTGGTTCTACTAAACAATGTTGGCGTTATTTGTCACTCATTCCTCCTTCTTGTGTGTTCAGCTTCCTGTCTCCTTCCCAGTTGGAGCTCTCTCTCCTTTTATTGCTCCCTATTTCATATCACCCATATTTTGCCATTCTTGTCTAAAGTTCCTATGTTTCCCAGGGATGGCCCTTGTATACTTTCCTGATTTTCTTGGTCACTCCATGATGTGTACTCACATCTGATGATTTGGAGTTAGGAACTATGGATGAGAGAGAACATGTGGTATTTGTCTTTCTGAGTCACCTCACTCAACATAGTTTGGTTCCAGGTCTACCCATTTTCCTGCAAATTTCATTATTTAAATTTTCTTTATAGCTAAATAACATCTCATTTTATATCTATACTGAATTTCATTATCCATTTATCTATTGAATGATCGTCTCTCAGGGGTTGATACTAATACTGCTGGGAGAAGGAAAGTTTGTCTCTTCTGAGGATGAGTCCTCTTTGTCTAATACAAAGTCCTTAACCTTGAAACTATAAACACAAAAACAGCAACAACAAAGGATGTAGCAGAGTATATACATGGTATATGTGTTTGTGTGTATGTATACATGAAAATAACAATAATAATGAGAGAAAAAGTGGCTATCAACCTAAGAGTGGGAAACATGAAAGAAGTTGGAGAGATGGTACCTGGGAGGGATTGGAGGGAGGAAAGAGAAGTCATTTTATTTCAATTAAAATTTTTATGCAAACCATCAGACAAATGAGATTCAATTCATGAGCATTCTGATGAATCAAATAAACTGTAGGGAAGGGCATTGCCTCATACCAAATCATGTAACAAAATCCAGAAGCTGAAAGGATGGCTCATTTTATCAGTTCAATTCAACTATAGGAATCTGATAGAGAACTAATGACAGAAAAAGCCAAACAAGTAGAGCTGAGTGAGGATTCAAATTCAAGTTCAAGTTCAAATAGGTGCAATTATTACAGTCAACATCAGGAAAAAAAAATTCTGTAGTCCAGGAGGACCTCTGAAGACTTCAGCTTTACTCTAGGGATGCTACTCATTGGGTCACAGACATAAAAATAACAATGGTGCTTGACAGCTTCCTAAACAATTGTACATCCATGGGAGAGAGGCAAACATAATTATTTATTATTGGGTGTTTGTGTGTGATGTGTGTGTGTGTGTGTGTGTGTGTGTGTGTGTACTCACACATGTGCTATGGTGCAAGTATACATGGCAGAAGAAGAAATTGGCATCAATTCTAGTTTATACATTATTTGAGACACAGCCTTTTGTTCATTCTGTGTAGCAGATTAGCTGGTCTCTGAGTTCCAAGATATTCTTCTGACTCTACCTTTCATCCCTCTGCAGGAACATTGGAGTTGCAGACACCTAGTACTATGCCTAGCTTTACATGGGACTCCAAACTCGGGTCATCCGACTGAGTCATCTCCTAAGCCTGCAGTAAATTTATTCTAATATTTATGCACTCACTTTAATGAAAAGAAGAAGCATAGCTTGCACACATTTCAACCATGCCATATGAAAAGTGTATAAATTATGGCAACAGTGAGAAAGATGTAGCAGCATAAAAAAAATCAAGAAGAGAATCATAAGGTGGCACTTTAGTAGCCTGACCACACTGTCTCCCTGTGCCTCCACTAATTAGAGTGATTGAAACACCAATATTTACATAACACTTGTCATGCATAGGAGACTTATAATTTCATTATTTACAGTTCTCACTGCCATTCTGATTGCTAGTTACCACTATCGTTATTTTTGTAACAGGGTGGAAAGGACCAGAGCAGGAAGAGAGTGTATTTAAAGTCACAGAGACCATAAAGTCACATCAGGGTTGTGATGTCCTTTGTAGCCTTGGAGTCTGAAATATACATAAAGGTGGAAGGAGAAGACAAGATCTAACTCTGCAATGTTTTCCTTTGATTTTTCCGTGTGCACCACGTATGTGTGTTACACACACACATGGAAAGCCAGTTAATACTGTGGAACAATATAAAAATCAGATTAAAGACAAGAAATGGGATACGGGTTACAGATGAAGATGCTTTATGCATAGACACACAGAAAGCACTTCCCAGGCAGAGGATGCAAGCAAAAAGCAGTTGCATTGTAGGAGCTAAGGAGAAGTTGGGTGCGTAGGACACTATACCCTCGGGATGATCTAGCCCTTGGGGAGTCTGGAGGCCAGTCTTCGTCTGAGCGAGATGAAGAGTCTTTGGGGTTGTGAGGTGGGAGTCCGGCATCTCAACCTGCCTTTCTCCCTCACTGTGACTGTTATGGGGAAGATTATGAAAACTAGGCAAAAGTCATTATAGTTCACCGTGTGACTTCATTCCAGGTTGGCAATAGTATGCGCCTTATCACAGGACACTGAGCCGCCATAGCATATGGAGCAGTTCAATTCTGCAGACAAAAAATGGAATATCTACAAGGGAGGCATTGAAGGTCATAAGGACATACCTGATATCATATCCTCAGTATGAGAGAGGGTAAATTTAAGATTTAAAACAAACTCTTAGACGGTGGTAGGGATTGAACCTAGGGCCCTCTGTGCATGCAAGGCAAATGGCCTACCACTGAGTCACATCCCCAACTTTCTTTTTTCTACATACTTTTAAAAAAGGTTTGTAGAAAAGATCTCATTAAGTTGCCCAGACTGGCTTTGAGCTCCCTCTATTCCCCAGAAGCCTTGAAATCGGCATCCTCCTGTCTCTGCTTCCCAGTAGCTGAGATGACAGACCAGCACCACCAGGTCTGGCCAGCAGCTATGAGCATCTTCATCCGTTAGCTAATGATGTTCGCAGCAGCGGGTGAGCGGCACACCTGCTTGCCAGGTGTCTGACTCTCAGCCTCACACGTTTGAATCCTCATTTTGATTTTGTGAAAGGCTTATGACTTCAATTCAGAAGTGGAAGGGGGGAAAACTAAGCATAGCGAGTTTAAAAAATTTGCCCAAGGTCAGACCATTAAATGCCCTGAAAGTCGGGATCTGAACTGGATGGAGCACTCCTGGTAACTTTATGGCGAATGCTAACGAAGATCTCAGTTGACTTAAAAATGGAAAACGGGTTCTTCACAAAAATGTTATTTGCAGAACATTTTAGTTGTTATGGCTGTAATATAACAACACTAGCGGGTTCTTTTGACAACAGAAAGAGCATCAAGTGTGTGGGGGGGGACTCCAAGCACATCTGATGTGTGGTATTTCCATCTTTGGGGTTATTACTACCGTGTGACTATCTATTTAATTCTACAGTGCCATAACTCTTTTTTTGACTCAGAAAATCAATATACTATTTTTCAAGGCTTCAGTTTGACAATGACCTGTGGCCTGAGAATCAGATTACTTAAAATCAATCCTGGCTTCCCCACCTCTGCTGTGGAGCCTCCAGCATGGTACCTGCAATTGTATAACACGTCTCAGGTCCTGGTTGTCCTGCCTTTCACAGTGTCAGTCTTGGCACAGTTTTCTGATTAGAGAAAGTGCTCAGGGGTGCGGGTCTGCAGGGTACCCTGGCCTCTCTCCCGTGCCATCTAAATGCAAAATGGCTTATGTTCCTGTGTGCTGTGTAATTTGCAGCGAGACCTGACTTTCCCCGGTCCCCATAGATACAAATAAGAATTTTCTAATATAAAACGGTCCCTGCTCTGCATCTGTTCTAGAGTTTCTCCCAGAGGACATGCAAGGAGCACTCTTCAATATAACAGCGTCGTCTGTTTTTCTGAAGCAAAGCCTGCTCAAGAAGGAGGACTAGATCGCACAGCATCCTCAGCGCCAGCCTCTGCCCTGAGCTGGTGATGACTGAGATATACCCAGCTTGTGCCCAATTCTCTACTTTCACATATTCCAGAAAAACAACTCAAGATCTAATTTGCTTAATCATTTGGTAGAAACTCCTGTAAGGGAGGTGGCAATGGAAGCGAAACCGAAATAAAACTAGATAAGGCAAAAATAAATAATAAATAAATAAATCAGGTGTGATAAGACACACCTATAAGCACTATATCATTATAACCATAGTATTTGGAGATTGAAGAGGGAAAATTCTAGAGTCCAAGTCTAGCCGGGGTTACATGGCAAAATCCTGCTCGCAATATGCCCCCTCCCCCTTACACCAAGTTATATGGGGAAAGGCTTTTATGAGTGTCTCCATTTTCTTCCACTGCTCAGAACTACTCCCTCTGATAGATAAAATTCTCATGGTGGGCAATTGTCAGCTACAAGCAGTACTGTTTACATGTGCATCCCTTGACTCCTTCCCCTGCAAACTATTTGCAGCACACATTGGATATACAAGTGGCTGGATTTCTGTGGAGGCTTAGGAAAAACCTCATTTCATGTCTGAATCTTATAGTCACTCCATTGTAATGAAACCCAACAGCTATCCTTTAATCTCCTGTGGTATGCAGACCAAAACCAAGTCCTTAGTGTAGACAAAGTGGGGAAAATCCTGAGGTAAAGAAAAATCAAGTGTCCCTCTGTCATGATTTCTCATACGCCCCCAGCCACTGCATCCACTGCTCCTTTGAGGGGGTCAGGAAAAGGGGGGGCTAACATAAATCTTCTCTTGTTGGGTTTTGTCCAAGCCCCAAGTGTGAACAACTCTCCTATTACTGCTGGAACCAGAGGCAATAAAACCTTGAGTTCCCAAGTGTGGCAAAGACAACAAAAGCTTTTATCTGTGGGATAAATTATTAATCATCAAGATGTGTCTCCCTCGACATCAATAACACCAGAAAAATCAATTTGTTCTGGTCCAGTGTGTGCTCGTGACTGACCTGCCCTGTAATGTAGGTCAAACTTGGATTTGATGCTCTGATAACCAGAGGTTCAGGATGGAAGGGGAGTCCTCCAGTGTCTGTGGAATGCAGGTTCCAGGTAGGGAGTGCTGGGAGGCATAGGCTGGGGAGAGGCATTCCACTCAGGGAAAGGAGAGGCACACTGTAACTAGAGAGACTGAAGACATTCTCTAAGGTGGCACTAAGAGCCGTGACAGCTGCCAAATGACGATTGCTCCTCTTAGTAGTGAAGTACTTGAGGGAAAAGCATGACAAATTCTAATGCTTCTGCCTCTTTTGTTAGAGCACTTGATGAAAAATAAGATGTGTTTCTTTCCCCAGGAGGGAGTCCAAGAAGGAAAGTAGTGTGTTCTCCTGTCCTCCAGATGTTCCTTGAAAGGTGAAAGGGGATGCAGGCTTTATACATCTAGAGAGACGTATATATCCACATCTCTCTCAAAAACTAAAAAAAAAAAAACCAGCAGGCAAACCCAGTTAAAATAACTATGGACAGGGTTTTCTGCCTGTTCTCCAGTAGGAAGCAAGCCTGGAATGAAGTCCTAGTGGCATCTGTCTGTGAATGATGGCCCTTGTGGATAGGGTACCTGGTGGGAAATCAGCTGATGAGACCATAGCGAGGCTGTGCTTTGTGGTATGAGTGCCTGCCTACATCTACCCACACGCATGTCCCTGAGCAGCCCGCGCTTCAGGGCTCCCATGGCTGCTTCTGATGTACAGCTATGAAAAGCTCCAATCGTGTAGCGATCTGAAGCCATTATGGTCCCCAGGTTTTGCTCCAGTGGCCAGGCCTGGAGCAGAATAGCTCCTGTGGCTCTGTGCCATGTCTCCTTTGAAATGTCCTAGAGCACAACTGTTCTAGATGCCATCTGAATTGGGTAGGCAGGCAGGCCTTGTGACAATGACAACAGGCCTAACCTGGGCAGGTGTGGTCAGCAGCATGGACTACGCATCAGATAGACTGATGTTGCTTTAGAAAAGACTTGGGAGTTACAGACTGGGTTCAAGTCTGTATCCCCTCTTAGCAACTAGGTGTCCTTGGGCAGTTCCCTTAATGGTGTATACGTCAACTTCTTCACCTTTGAAGCATGTGCATTATACAGGTGAGAACTGAGTGAGATAACATGAAGACTCCTCACACTTGTCCCTACCAGAGATGTGTATTGTAGCTATTACTGACAAGCAACAAGCCGCCCTCTTCTGCGGAGCTCAGTACCAGACGGACCCTTCACTGATCTTGCAGGTCAAGGACAGTTTGTCTCTGTTTCCAGTATCTGGGTTTGGGTGTGATCCCATAGTCAGAGCTGAAGTCATTTGAAGGCAGCTGGCTTTTTAGTTCATGGGTTGTAGCTTGTGCTGATTGTTGGCTGTGACCCCAGTCAGTCTTCCATAGGCTAGACTGAGTCACCTTAAAATTTGTATATTGAAGTCCTACTTTCTTGTAACTGAAGATAGGACCATATTACAGGCAGGGTCTTCAAGAAGTGATTGGTGTAAAATATAATAACTAGGGTGGCCCCAGGGCTCGTGACTGTTTTCTTGGAAGAAAAAGGCATGGGTACACACAGAAGGATGCCCCAGGAAGGCACCAGGAAAAGGTAACCGTCTACATCCTAAGGAGAGGCACTATAGAAGAACCCACCCTCCGGATGTCTTGATCTAGGATTTCTGATCTCCAGAGAGCTGACACAATGTGTTTCTGCTGTTTAACACACCTCACCTATGGGGTTGGTTTTAGATACATAGAGAAGAACTCCATAGTGACCTTGGTCTTCTCTCAGCATGGATGGAGTCCATAATGTGGGTCAGGCCTCTCTGCTGATGTTTAAATTAGAAAGCTGGGCTAGCCTTCTTTCCAGCCTCAAAGTAATGCGTAAGCTATTGGCCAAACAGTATTGCAAATAATATAGTTTCTGTGTGGTTATTTCGGGGCTGAGCAGCCAGGAACAAACAAGCAAACTTCCTACTACAAATCTTAATCTCTTATCCTAGCAAAGGGAGAGTTTGGCACCTGACCACACAAAAGTTCGCATTTCATTTTAGCCCAGCTCTATCCTGACAGCAAGAAAACACCAAGATATTTTGATAGCTCCACTTCCAAGGAGTAAAACCTGCCAATCTTGTTACTAGGTCCTATGTGTACAATGGAGCAATTTTCTAAACTCTCTATTGTTCTTCAGGAAGCCCTGGAAGTATCCACCCAGAGATTTGCAAACTCTCAGGATTAAACTTAAAAAGCACTCACAACACGTAGCACATCCATGTCCCTTTGAGGAGATGGATCTCCCCGTAAAGCTCTTTCTGACTGTGAATCCCAGGAGACATTTTACCCTTCAGCAAGCATTTATTGAATATCTGTCATATGTCACATTGTATGTGTGTCACTGGAATGAGCAAGGAAAATGCCATCCTTTTCCTACCCATAAAACTTAAAGTCTAATGAGACAGCAGTTGCAATAAAATAGGTAGGTGAGTAAAACTGCATTGTTCACAGTGACTTTCTTTTTCTACATGTTTATGTATATGGTATGCATGTTTGTGTATGTACGGTGTGTATGTGTGTGTGTGCACATAGGTGCACATGCACATCTGTGCTCCATGTATTCAAATATGTGTTTAGGCTCAATGTCAATGTCAAGTATCTTCCTTGAGCAATCTGCAGTTTAGTGAATCAGGATGTTTTTATTGAACCAGAGCCTGCCAATCAACTAGCCCATTTGTCCAGGGCATCCCCATCTCTGCATTCCTATTACTGGGATTACAAGACATCTACCTAGCTTTGTGTGGGTTTTGGAGATTGGCTCTCTGGTCCTCGTATTTGCTTGGCACACACAGTATCCATTGTGTTCTCTGTATACTCTAACTTCACCCATCCCGTTCTACTGTCTTGCATATATAAAAGCCCTCATGTAGCATCTTTTCCTTCCTTTTTCTTATTTCTCCTTGCAATTATTTCCTCTAATAAATGCATGCTATTATGAATAGTAGCATTCCCTTCTTTTTAAAAGCTACCTAGTGCATATACACCATGATTTCCTTATCCATGCATCTGTTGATAAACTCTTACTTTAATTCTGTAATTCAGTTATTATGATTAGTGCTATGATCAACATGGAAACTCAGATCTCTCTCGACATCCCGATTTTATCTCCTTTGGATAAATATTCAGTCATAAGGTTGCGGGATCACATGGTCACTCTTCTTATTGATCTTGGAGGGACTGACATCCATTATGCTTTCTATATGAGCGCTACCAAATTACATCTGCAAAAACAAATGCTTATCACTTCCAGTTTTCCATAGTTTATAAGTCTGTGCAGGATTTTCAGGGTCCCCAGCAATCAGGCCAATCCAGGCTGGTTGGCTGTGTGATTTTACCTATGGTGTGACTAAGGAAGGGCCCACTGCCAAGCTCTCCTGGTACTTGGCAGCATCCAGTGGCTTCCAGATGGCTAGACTGAGGGTCGTGACTTCTTGCTAGCTGATAGCTAGTAGCTGATTTCAAGCTCACGTCACGTAGCAGCTAAAGCCAAGCAGCTTGGCTTCCTTCCTCAAAGCCAATAAGAGCAAGAGTTTTCTAACAGGATAAAATACAATCTTAAAAAGCATGTTCCCATACCTGGAAGCATTTGTTTTTTTAGCCATTGTTCATATCCAGAGGGTTATAAAGAATTAATAGACTATACCCATAAGCTATTTGGGAGGAGAAACATGGACAAAGCAGTCATGGCAAACATCTCCTTTCTACAGCGTTCTGTCTCACAGGATAAAAATCAAACTTCCCCAGCTCCTCAGGTCAAAATTCCATACTTTCCATTTACATTCCATATCAAGTCTGTTAGCAAATTTAGCCAAGACTATCTTGGGAGGTGTCTAACCTCTGGCTACTCTCCCCCTTTCTCCCAAGCTCCATCATTTAGCATTTCTCTGGATTTTCTGACAACCTTCCATGTTTGCCCTTAATCTTTTGGTGTACCATCAAAACAACAGGCAGAATAATCATCTATAAATCAAAGTCAGCCATGATAAGCCAAGAATGCTGGTTTACATCTGTGAGCCTGGCACTTGAGGCAAGAAGACTGCGATGAGTTCAGTGCTGGTTTGGTCTACACACTATGTTCTAGGTCATTCTATACTACCCGAATAAGGACTTGCCTAAATAAAAAGAAAACATAAGCCCTGAGAGATGTCTCAGTGGGTAGGAGAACTTGCTACATAGCAAGAAGACCTGAATCCAAATTCTCCGCGCCCATAAAAAGCTGCGTGTGTACCTGGTACTTCCATGTCACGAGAGGCAGACAGCCTAACTCCAGGCTCACTGATACTCTCTCCTTCTAGGGAATGAAGCCAACAGAGAGACATGCCTTGGATATATCCGAGGGTGAATACAAAAATACACATACAGAAAACACATAAAAATATGACTGGTCACATCATGTCCCTTGCTGTGTAAACCTTCCAATGACTTCCAGCCACAGTTCTTACAGACCCCTTAGCTCCACCTCCCTCTCCAGCACTCACTAGATTCCCATCTTTTCATCATTGCAGCAGCTCTTTCTCTTGTCAAAGTTTTGTAGACACACTCCTTCCGCAGGGAGCCTCCTACTCATTTATTCTAGCTCTTGACTCTGAGGCTTCCAGCTATAGGTGGCCTTGTCTGAGCATCCTATTTATGATGTGATACTCTTTCCCTCTTCTCTGCTTCCCTTCAGTTCCATCAGTTTCCCATGCAAGTGATATTTTGGTAGCTTATCTGTCTTCTTGTCCTCAAGATACAGTCAGGATGGAGGAACACATTTTTCTCTTGTATTTACAGGCCTGGCAGAGCCTAGCACAAAGTAGGTACCAAGCAACTACTTATTCATTAAACCATGTAAACTGCATAACTTATGTGAAAATAATATCTCGGTTGGCAGTCATAAACTCATTTATTAGTGTTGTATAGGAGTTTCTGCCAAGATTGAAGTATTCCATCCTGCAGAGAAGCTGCTTATCCAAAATGGTAAACAACTCAAAATAGCTTCAGGAAGTCCCTGAAGCTGACTAGATTTTCTGGGCCCCTCCTTCCCAAGATTAAACTATAATAAAATTTTCTGAGAGTCACTATCAGATAAGACACACTACAGAAAATCATTTGAGACCAAATCAGCTTCCTGAAAGGAGCAGAGCTTAGCAGGGCTGCCTAGAAGAGATGTAGACTAACTGAGTCACGTGGAAAGGACATTCTTCAGCATTTTGAGCTCCCTGGAAGTTGTGCAGTGTTCTAGGTGCACAGCTTGTGTGAGCTGTCATTCATGCTGTGGTGGGACCTGATGATGCAGCTATCTTTGAGGCATTTCTGCTATTATAAGTAACCCATCATCCATATTCCCGATAGTAACCCTAATAACACTCATTGGTTCACCAAGTTGAATTTTGGTGGTCTCCAGAATCTGGCCTGTTGTAGGCTCCTTATCTGGGGTAAGTAGACCTCCACTCTGTGTCTTCTCAGGGAAAGTGATTGCACAACACTTAGACTTTTGAATTGGCAAAGTGTCTCACAGTGCAGGTGATTTGTAAAACTAGAAACATGGTTGATCACTACACATATCACCATACATTATTAGAATATTTTAAAATTATTTCAGTAGCATAGAGGATAGAACCTACAGACTTCTAACACTGAGTTATAGCTACAGCCCTCTTTTTATTTACATGTTTTTTCTTTTAAAATAAACTTTTAATTACAATCTTATTATATTACCTTCCTCTTCTCTCCCTCCAAACCCTCCTATGTCCCTCTTCCACCTCTTCCTTGTACACCACTCCCTCTCAAATTGGTGGCCTCTTTTTTTGATTATTATTGTTACATATATATGCAAAAATTTATAAAGACAGCCGACTGAGACCATTTGGTGTTGCTTGTGTGAATATGATTTTAGGGCTGACCACTTTGTATTGAATAACTAATTCCAGCGCTCCTTCCTGGGAGAGATTAATTCCCCCTAAGCTAGTAGTCTTCAATGCTTCTTTGCATTTCTTTGTCTAGCAGCATACCCAATGCTCGGGTTACAGCTCAGAAAGAGAGAAGAGAAAGATTGTAAGAGCCAAAGGACATGGACGCCTGCTGTGAGATTGTGTTTCCTAAAACTGACAAGGAAGGTATCTTCAAGACACCGCAACACTATGACTGCTTAAACTAGACCTGAACAATAGCAATAACAATAGGCATACTAATGTGGAAGAGGGAAACCTCTTTTCATTCCTGATATTATAGTATAGCTAAACCATTTCTTTTTATATTTTTTTAAAAAAAGCTATTTTGAAACAGAGTCCTCCTAAATTGCCTAAGGTAGCCTGGAACTCTCACAGTCCTCCTGAGTCTGCCTCCAGAATGGCTGAAAACTACAGACCTGTGCTGCCCGCTTGGCTCAAATGTAACTTTTTTAGCTCTCTGCTACACGTCTTCTTTAGTGTCTAGTTTTCCTTTAAGATAGCTTTAGCCAAATACGTGCCAACTCTGGTCTTCTCCCAATTCCACACAACTTTCTTATATCAACGAAACTGAACATTTGATATAGAAGGTCATACTTCCTGTATCCTTCATGAATCCAGTGACATGGTCAGTGGCTCCACAAACCCTATATCTGACTTTGCCATCACAACCCCGGTTATTCACGCAGCAAATTCCTCCTTATCATTCAAGACCCACTCAGGTGTGAACTCAGACAGTTTCCTAAGCTGGATCCAGTTTTCCAGAAGATGCTTCCTTGACTCTCCGTTTTTATAAGCTGTGTGTCACTATGTGAGTTCAACGGGGAGAATAATTAAATGAGTCACAGTTTGTAATGTGTCTACAAGTGATAAGCGCTATTGAAATTGTTTAAAAATCAAATTAAAGGAACTACATATTATCAATCTATGTAGTGTGGCCTCAGTCCTAGCTTAAAGTGGGCAATCAATGTATACAATTAAATGAATGAAGGAAACCGACAAGATGCAGATTAGCTGTAACAAGAAAGAGAAATCATTGCATGAGTCATAGAAGCCTGACTAATGAAACAGATCTCAGTCTCCACCCCTCAGTCCACCTCCAGAAGGAGATGCCAGAGCTCCGGCTTTCACCATAGAAAGAGTTCATATTCCTTACAGTTGCTGGGACAGAATACTTGGCAGAAGCAACTGGAGGAGGGGCTTCTTTTGGCTCATAGTTTCAGAGGCAGCAGACCACCACGGTAGGCAGACTTGAAGGCTAGAATGCATTGGTCCATGGTAGCAGAAACTTGTCACTGCAGCTTCCCAGGTGGGCTGATCAAGAAGCATATGCAAGTCCAGAAACAAAACGCTTCAATCATGAAGGCACATCCCTAGTTGCCTATGTCTCCCAGCTAAATTCTACGTCCCAATATTTCCATTCCTTTCTAAGATAACACCATCACTAGAGGACGAAGTGATCACAACATAAATCCACTGGGCATATTTTTCCTGAAAATATTAACTAATGGCTTAATTTGTAGAAATAACACCTTGAAGTGTTCTGGACTTGCCATGCAGAGAAGCAAACCTGGAGGGTAGAGTCGGGTGGTATGCGACGCCATGCCAAGGGGTGGGAGGAACACAGGAAACAATTCTGCAGAAAGGAAGTGTTCTGAGCGCTGGTCTCCAGAGCCTTCCAAACAAGCTTGCTCTACAATGGCAGAGTACTGTTAAAGAGACTGGTTGGGTCAGAGAACGTGGTGCAGTTATGCATAGAAAGCATCTAAGAAGCCTGAAACAATTGACCTCAGCAGGCTGAGTTATACACCCGCCACCCTGTTGACTCTATTCATTTGCTTATCTCATTATTTTTGCTTTCTGGCCTTGTTGAAATCACAATTTGTGAATTAGTTGGATCTGAGGCAATAAGGTTTTCTCCAGTATCTTTAATTATATGTAAAAGTGGCAAGATAATTCCTTCATTTGGGTTAAGACAAAGGGGATTAATTAAACACGAAGAGAGAGAGAACGAGACACACACAGAGAAGCCAGATATAGGAAGAATTTCCTGTATTCAGCATTCAGAATCTCATGAGGGCGAGGAGGGATGATTCACCATCTGTGAATCTCCAAAAGGTTTCTGTTTGCATGGATCTGGCCCTGTCCATTTTCCGATCCTGTGAGGACAGGCTGTGGAAAAGCCCTTTTCAGGACCCCATGTCGGCCAGCGTTCCCTGGTTGTGATGCTATCACAGTGGTTTTCTGAAAAGTAGAAGAGTGAGATTAGGTGATAATTTTGTGTGGGACCCAAGAGCACCACCCTCCCCTATCTGAACAGAACAACCATTGCAAACACATATTTTAGGAACTACCATCTGCTTTTATACTACATTTCCTAAGAACAAATAAATAAATTAAAAACCCAAAGCTAGGTCTGGGAGACAGCACAATGGGCAAAGTCACTTGCTCTAAGTTCTGAGTGAGAGGAGGGGACACATTTTTGCAAGCTGAGTTCTATAGTTATGCTGTGGTTTGTCAACACCTGTGCACACAGAATAAATAAATAAATATGTAAGGGAAAAATATCTATTTTTCACAAGGGAATGTGCTTTCCAAAGAGGTTCAAATTTACAACAACTTTCTAATGTACAGGAAAATCTACTGACAGAAAAAAGGAATACGTCATGCTTCATAAGGTATTCCCTCTTTATTTTTTATTGATTAAGTTAGTGGTAGAGACTTATGACACATCAATGATGTTATGGCAAATGTGTAATGATCAAACACAGGCTACCAAAACATTCACCACTTTAAACATTTGACATCACCCATGACAAGAATATGTAAGATTTACAAAAACATGGAAGCATAGAGTAAGATATATACTTAGTGCATTGATTACACAATGTGAAAACTCAAAAGCTCTAATAGTTTTCATGCCAAGGTGGTTATTTTTTCATTCCATTGTTATATCATTTGCTTCTATAGAATAATTTAGATTTCAAATATAAACTTCACCATCTAGATTTCTTTTTCTTTCTTTATTTATTAAAGATTTCTGTCTCTTCCCCACCGCCGCCTCCCCTTTCCCTCCCCCTCCGCCAATCAAGTCCCCCTCCCTCGTCAGCCTAAAGAGCAATCAGGGTTCCCTGCCCTGTGGGAAGTCCAAGGACCACCCACCTCCATCCAGGTCTAGTAAGGTGAGCATCCAAACTGCCTAGGCTCCCACAAAGCCAATACGTGCAGTAGGATCAAAAACCCATTGCCATTGTTCTTGAGTTCTCAGTAGTCCTCATTGTCCGCTATGTTCAGCGAGACCGGTTTTAACCCAGGCTTTTTCAGACCCAGGCCAGCTGGCCTTGGTGAGTTCCCGATAGAACATCCCCATTGTCTCAGTGTATGGGTGCACCCCTCGCGGTCCTGAGTTCCTTGCTTGTGCTCTCTCTCCTTCTGCTCCTGATTTGGACCTTGAGATTTCAGTTTGGTGCTCCATTGTGGGTCTCTGTCTCTGTCTCCTTTCATCGCCTGATGAAGGTTAATATTGAGGAGGATGCCTATATGATTTTCTTTGGGTTCTCCTTCTTATTTAGCTTCTCTAAGAACCCAAATTATAGGCTCAATGTCCTTTATTTATGGCTAGAAACCAAATATGAGTGAGTACATCCCATGTTCCTCTTTTTGGGTCTGGCTTACCTCACTCAGGATGGTGTTTTCTATTTCCATCCATTTGCCTGCAAACTTCAAGAAGTCCTTGTTTTTTACTGCTGAGTAGTACTCTAATATGTATATATTCCATACTTTCTTCATCCATTCTTCAATTGAAGGGCATCTAGGTTGTTTCCAGGTTCTGGCTATTACAATTAATGCTGCTATAAACATAGTAGAGCATATACTTTTGTTGTGTGATAAGGCCTCTCTTGGGTATATTCCCAAGATTGGTATTGCTGGGTCCATGGGTAGGTTGATCCCTAATTTCCTGAGAAACCTCCACACTGCTTTCCAGAGTGGTTGCACAAGTTTGCATTCCCACCAGCAATGGATGAATGTACCCCTTTCCTCACAACCTTTCCAGCAAAGTCTATCATTGGTGTTTTTGATTTTTGCCATTCTGACAGGTGTAAGATGGTATCTTAAAGTTGTCTTGATTTGCATTTCCCTTATTGCCTTTTTTTTTTTTTGCCATATCTCTGTGGTAAGGATATCTAATACTGTGCCCAGTAGAAGTGGTTAGGGAGCGATCTTTGTTGTATTCCAAATTTTAGTGAAATATGTCATAATTTTTCACCATTGAACACGATGGTGGACTTGAGCTTTTATTTGGTTGAAATATCTGTATCTAATTGTTGTCTTTTATAACAAGTCACGGGTTCATTTCTCTCTCCGTCTCCATTCTTCCTCCTCCTACACAAGACTCTGTTTAAGTATCTATGAGCTTTTTACACATGCGCATCATAACCCAAAGAGAAATCTACTTTTGTTTCAGTTTTCCCAATCTCGGAAATGGGCACAGTTTCTAAAGTTATTGAAGTGAAAGATTCTAGGTTGAAATCAGTGGTCTTTCAAAACCCATAGCAAATCCTCCTTCCATCCTTTCTACTACCACACCATCCATCATCTTTGATAGCACACTGGTTTACTATACATTCTTGGCAATTTTTCTTTTTTAAGTCCATTTTACCAACAGATCAGAGAGTTTTCTTGTTCATCGGCGCAGCGCTGTTCATACTGTTCATATATCGAACAGAGCAGGACATGCACCAGGGGTTGGTAGATTGGCAGGATGGATGAATAGATACAAGGTGCCTTTGGGGGAGGGGAGTGGAGAAAAATATATAGCTCAATAAAACATTTTTAAAAAGGTGCCTGCTAGCAAGTAGAGCCCAGAATGAATAACATAGGAAAACCAGTCTTAACATAGCTTTCCTATGGTCTGATGAACATTCATTTCCATTTTCATCTCTCTTCCTAGCTAGCCAATCATCCAGCAAGACAGAGATAGAATATATATATATATATATATATATATATATATATATATATATATATCAGTATAGAGATAAATAAGTGTATATAAAGAGACCGGTGTAGATGGATAATAATCTATATACACAATTTTATCTAATGGAGAAAGGCATGAAAGCATCAATACATGTATATGGGTATTACACATGTGCATATTCACACATGCATGGCTGTTGCAATACAGGTATTCACATTTTTCCATTACTCTCTTTTCTAGATTTAAGTATTCAGTGTATCAGGATCCATTGTTCTAATCATGTATAAATTTATAGGAGAAGAATCATCATAGTCTATCAAACATCCTCAGGCTAGAGAGAAGAGGGCCTGCAAGGGAAACAAACAAAAAGACATAGAATATTTGCCTTTTCCTAGAGCAAACCATGAAGATTGGTTGCCTGGTTACCGGATCATTTCATCTCCTCTTCCTATTTGAAAGTTTTCCAAAATGCCTGGGATTTCAAAATTGTCTTCTGCACTTGGGATCTCTGAATGATAGAAATAGTTCTTACCAGGAAATAAAATAACCAATAGTGAGAAGTAGAAAAGAAATGTTCTTGGATTAGCATTACCAAAAGTTTTCCAAACCACCCTGATTTCTTGGGATAAGAAGATATAATCAGATTTCCCTTCCAATGAGTCAGGCTAGTCAGGGCAAAAACAACTGCAGTTGTGATGTCCTCTTGGGTTGCCAAAACATGTAGATGATCACTGAGGAACTGGCAACATTAACTGTGAAGGGAAAGAATCCAAATCTATGCATTCTTGAAAAATAAGAAGGAGATTTTCAAAATAGTCTATTCCAACACAATGATGTTAGCAGGGAAAAAAATTAAAAATGATAAAACACCCTACAATCCTGGAGTTGGGCAGATGACTCACTTGTTAAAATGTTGGCTATGCATGTATGAGGAGGAGCTCAGATCTATAGCACATGTGAAAATACCTGGGCATAGCAGCTCATACTATAATCGGTAGCTCAGCACTGGATAAGAGAAAGGAGGATCTGTGGGTCTCACTGTACAGCCAGTCTAAGCTGAATTGGTATGCTCCAGATTCAGTGATAGACCCTAACTCAAAAAATAAGACAGAAAAGAATTGAGTAAGGCACCCATATTGACATCTGACTCCTTCGTCTCCCCCTCCCACTCACACACAGACATGCACATACACACACAAACAAGAAAGGAAAACCAGCAGCATTCCATTGCATTGAGGAATGCATACCGAAGAACCCTTATGTCCACAATAGAAATGTTCTTTCCCCCACAGCAGGCAAGCACAAGATAAACAACAATGAATAGGAGGTGGAATAGGTGGAAGGAAGATTATACTTCGCCTCCTCAAATGCCCCTTATAATTCTAGGGATTTGTGGTCTGCTAGTAAAACCTCTTTTGAAAATACCCAACTTAGAGTTGGAAATGGATTTTGGCTGGAAATGAAAGAGAAACAACTTTTTGAAAGTTTTTCCTGGAAACATCATGTAGTCAGGAGCTATTCTGCCACCCTATTTCTTCAAACAGAATGTGGGAGGAGCTTAGGAGTTGACTTGTCTTAGTGTCCAACAACATCTAGAGTACAGTTTATCATAGCAAATGTTGTTTGCCTCCCCATTGGTGTTACCTATTTTTTATTTTGAATGTATTTTGTTTTTTAAACAATTTTTTTAAAAAAATATATTGTTTTTTAGGGCATTTGCACTGTTGAAGTTTATTTATATACAGCCTCTAAGATTGGATTTAAAAATGGGGAACAATTTTGAATCATTCTTTTTAATTGTTTTCTACTTCGGGAAAGATTCACTCCTGAAAAGTAGTAGGCTAAGGGGAATTTTCACTAAGAAGACCAATATGACAAGCACTTGCTTGGCTTACTGTCCTCCTATCTCAGTATAGCTCCCAAGGTGGAAGATGTATAAGCTCATCAGACCTGGAGACTCCCAATGCAGCATGGATTGAGAGCACACCTACAGGCTCAGGAGAAAATGAGTTTCAGCAATATACACATCTGGGTAGTGGGCAGGCATGCCCACCTTTGCTACATTTTTTTCCTGAATCTGTGCAAAGGATCCCCCAAAACAGGGCTCTGTGTTGTTTCCCTACCATGTGTGTTATGCCCCCTTCTCTGATAATTTTCTTTCAGTTGTAGTCACACTGATTCTATATGCCTTGCATTTATTACCCCACCTCAGCCTTAAAAGAAAGATTCTTGATCATTTTGCCCTAGTCTCTGTCCTTGGGGTAGGGCATTCCCCTCCATACCCATACTTGTTTATGGATGGTTTCTACATAAGTGTCCAAGTCTTTATGCTTCTCTAATTGGTCAAGGGACTTTTAGTCAAATCTTAGTAAGACCAGTTGTTTTTGTACAATTTGTAAGTGATGTCACCCACCTCTGGTAGAGAGGGTTAGAGACTAGGGTACCAATGAGTTCATGGTACACTATTCTGAAAGACAGCATCTTAGAATTGGGATAATAGTATAGGTAAGAAAGTCACTCTCTTGTCACCTCTCACCCTTTGTCCATATTGCCAGTTATGAGGTCGTAATTCAGCAAATTTACTTCTTATGCACAGAGAGTGGGAACACTCTTACTTCTACAGAAATGAAGACAAATGTGAGTACATAAACATTGATGTTCCTTTCCAGTATATGCTTAGATCATACATCTCTCTTCATTCACCTGACTAGCCAATTTAATGAGCCTACAACAACAAAGAAATTACAGATTGGAGCTGGAGAGGCAGCTTAGTGGATAAAATACTTCTGATGTAATTGTGAGGCTCACAGTTCCAATCCCTAGTACACATATAAAAGCTGGATGAACTTGGTGGCCCTCCAACCACCATCTGTAATTCCAACATCAGATGAGACAGCATATTTCCAGAGCAATCTGGCCAGTTAGACAAGCCAGATGGGTGAGCTCCAGACTCTGCTAGATGCCCTTGACTCAAGAAAGTGGATAATGAATGGGGGTGACACCAAAGGTCAATCTGTGGCCTCTGCTCTCCCACATTCACAAGTGATACACACCTACACATGTGTAATCACACACATGCAAACCCATGTACATGCATGATGATATACATGTCTGTGTTTCTTCAGGATTTTATGTCCTTTCAAAGGTCACCGTGTTGCATAGAGTATATTAAGTCATTTTGCAATCTCTTCTCTTCGTTATGGAAGCCTTCATCATTATAACTGATAGAAAAGAGGGACATTTCCTTTCCCTGCACCTGGATTTGGCATTTAAAAAGATAGTGTTCTATTCCATGTGATCGGGTCCTTCTCCCAAGGTGAGTGTGATCAGATGGCTCACTAATATTTAAGCTAAAACATTTGTTCTAAAGTTCCAGTGGAGCAGTTTTTTTGTTTTCTGCCTCCCCACCCTTATCTACATGCTAACCTACAGATATGCTCTATGTGTTGATATTGGGACCTAATTCACTTATGTGGATCTCTTCAAAGGTTACAATCAGGACTCTTCACTAAGGTATAGGCATATAGTTCTATAATTAATTAGCCAAAACAAACATTCAGCAAAAATTATGTGTGTGCATATATATGTATATATAAACATATATGTATATACATATAGTTTTACCAACACAAAATGTTGATGACCTTACTAGATTTAAAAAATAAATTCAAGGTGAGCATGCTAGCACACAGCTTGAATCCTGGCACTTGAGAGGCAGAGGCAATCTGATTTCTATGTGTTTGAGGCCAGTCTGTATGCATGAGTTCCAGATCAGCCAGAGCTACCTTATAAGACCTTGTCTTTGGAAAAACAAAACTAATAAAACAAATAATTCATTAAATAACAAAATTTTATTTTGTTGTATTTTTGCTAGATTTTGTTTTTAGTTACGAGTGTATGGATGTCTCTGTTTACATGTATGCATGTATCCATGCACGCATGTGGTGAGTGTCATTTTGCATGCCATAGTGTGATTTTGGAGGTCATATGACAGCTTGCAGTAGTTCACTGTTAGATTCTGGAGATCTAACTCAAGTTGTTAGGCTGGGTGGCTGTTGCCTTTACTGTCTTAGCTATTTCTCTTGCCCATTTTTTATTAAGTGTTAACGATGATTGACTCTTACGAAATGGATGACTCTATAATTGCTACTTTCAATTTCATTTAATTTCATATTTTCCACAAAGTAACACATCATTTTTAGAGGATGATTGATATATTAAAACATCATATGATAACACATATGGATATACTATACACATAGGAGGTACCTGTATGTTTCATGAGTCTTTTCCTTCTGTTTATTGTACATTATAGAAAGAAAATTATATATGCAAATTAAACTAACTTTAGGGATGAGTTATAATTTTTCTTTAGTCCACGGCACCACATATAATACTAATAGATAAACACCGATACTAGCTACATCCACAACCACAAACTTTAAATTTTGAGGATCTCAACTCAGACCCCTAGCTCTAGTCATTTAAAAAATTTCTAAACAAGGAATTGGAGCATAAGTGGACAAGGAATGGGCAGTCAATTTCAGCTGTAGATATATAAGTAGGCAAAAAGAAATAGGTTAAAGAAGTGGATAATTGATAATGGATGAAGAGAATCTTGGATGTCACATTTGGACACATCAATTATACAAAGCCAAGAAGACTTATAAATTGCTTTCTAAAAGAGAAATGAGATCAGCAGAGCTCTGTTGGTAATGTAACAGCTAAGTAATATAGGAGTCTGGGGAGGCAATGTGGCTCAGTGGTAGAGCAACAATTAACTAGCGTGCACAAAACCCTGAGTTCCACCCTTAAACTCAGGGTAAAGGATGGATGGAGATGGCAGAAGACATGAAATGACCACAGTCCTTAACTTGAAAGAGAATAATCTATCTATCTATCTATCTATCTATCTATCTATCTATCTATCTATCTATATTTATCTATCTATCATCTCTCTCTGTGCATGTGTTTACGTGTGATGACAACAGTTAAACATGAAGCATATTTATATAAAATACAAAATTCAGAAAGACTATTTTGTAGGTGTAAAAAATCCTTACTGCAAGAAATCCACCAATGCTTGGGATGAATATAGAGCACATACACCCATGGATACAGTGGGAAGTGGCACCATTGCCTCTTTGTCCACAATGGTAGGATGGAGATAGTTCTGGACCAGGTCAAAGAATGGAGAGTCATACGTCTTTGACATCCAAGCAATTCCCTGACCTTCATTCTTAACTGGTCATGTATCAGAGAAAACCATGCCTACATGACTAGTCACTCCAAATGTCATTGGCTAGTTGACTAAATCTGCCATAACAAATCATTTGCTTCTACAAACTACCTTCTAAAATTTTACCCTGAGATGACTTTGGGACTCATAATTACAGCAATAAGTGATGTCTAATAAAACTGTAATAAAATAATAACTTGTATGTTAAAATACATACAAATGACCATGCAGAGTGATGAGTGCAGGTAAGTGACAGAAGTGTGAATGGCTGACATCTTCATCTAATTCTGGAGACATTTGCATGGGTATTCAGTGTTAATCCTGTAGTCATTGCAGCTAACCTAGTTTCTTCTGGACTCAAGTGCACTGTGGAGCACAATTCCAATACTGGCAGTTGGCAATAGCTCTCTTTAAGACTGGGGATTAAACATATTTTCTCAGTGAATGATTGTACTGTGCAAGTGTACAGGTTAGCACACAGTGAAAGCAGACATAGGATGAGACATGTACATATGAGTGTATATGTGTATGTATGTATACATGTGTCATGTCTGTATATGGTGTATGTTGTATGCATACATGTTGTTATGTCTGAACACGTGTGACATTATGTATATACACATGTCAGTGAGTAACATGTCTGTGCATAGAAGTGAGATAATGGGAAAAGTCAGGTTTTGTCACAAAGGCCAATGTCTCCCAATTATTGTAAAAATCAATAGCAAAGAGCAATGTGTATTCACTAAATCAATTCCATTAATATAGAGGGAGAAGGTGAATTATTCCTAAAGGACAATCATGTCTCTAAAAACTGACTTATTTTCAGGATGTCTTTCTACTCTCAGTAGAACCACAGTTTGTAATTGCTATTGTTTTGAGATATAGTTTCTCTTTGTAGCCCTGAATAACCTGGAACTTTCATTATAAACCAGGCTGACCTTGAACTCTCAGACATTCATCTATTGTCTCTGCCTCTTTTTTTTCTTTTTTATAAAATTTATTTTTTATTTATTTTTTATTTCTCATTTTACATGCCAAATCCATTTCCTAGTCTATCCCCTCCTCCTGCTCTGTCCACCTTTCCCTTCTTCCCCCTTCCACTCCCTCATCCACTTTTCAGAGAGATGAAGGCTTCCCATAGGGAGTCAACAAAGTCCGGCACACTGCTTTAAGGCAGGACCAAGGCTATCCACCGTATATCTAGGCTGAACAAGACATCCCTCCTGAGAGAATGGGTTCCAAAAAAGTCAAAACAAGCAGTAGGCATAAATCCTGGTCTCACTGACACTGGCCCCACAGTCTGCTCCAGCCATACAACTGTCACCCACATTCAGAGGGTCTAGTTTGGTTTTATCCTGGTTTTCTCATGGTCGGGCCAGAGTTGGAAGTCTTCCATTAACTCAGGTAAGATGTTTCAGTGGGTATCTCCATCATGGTCTTGACCTCGTTGCTCTAATTCCTGGTCTTCTATCTTTTCAACTGGACTTTAGGAGCTTAGCCCAATACTCCACTATGGTTCTTTGCATCTTTTCCATCAATTGCTGAATGTAGGTTCCATGGTGATAATTAAGATAGCCATCAGTCTGACTACAGGGCAAAGCCAGTTCAGACACCTTCTCTACTATTGCTTAGGATCTCAGCTGGAGTCATTCATGTGGATTCCTGGGAATTTCTCTAGTGCCAGGTTTCTTGCTAGCTCCATAATGGCTCCCTCGATCAAGATATCTCTTTCCTTGTTCATCTGTCCTTCCCCCATCTTGACCATCCCTCTCTCTCTAGTTTTCCTCCCTGCTCTCTTCTACCCTCAACCTCCCCTTCTGCCTTCCTTTCTCCCTCACCTCCACACTCCCAATTTTCTCAGGAGATCTTGTCTATTTCTCCTTCTCTGGGGGATCTATGTATATTTCTCTTAAGGTTCTCCTTGTTACTTAGCTTCTCTGGTGTCATGGACTATAGGGTCCTTATTCTTTGCTTTATAGCTAGGATTCACCTATGAGTGGGTACATACCATGCTCATCTATCTGGCTCTGGGTTACCTCATTGAGGATGATTTCTTCTAGTTCTATCCATTTGCATGCAAATTTCAAGATGTCCTCCTCCTCCCCCTCTGAGTAGTACTCCATTGTCTAAATGTACCATATTTCTTTATCCATTCTTTGGTAGAGGGGCATCTAGCTTATTTCCAGGTTCTGGCTATTACAAAAAAATATTTCTATAAACATAGTCGAACAAATGTCCTTATAGTATGGTGAGCATCCTTTGGGTATATGCCCAAGAGTGGTATTATTGGGTTTGCAGTAGGTTGATTTCAATTTTCTGACAAACCACCATACTAATTTCAAGAATGGTTATACAAGTTTGCATTCTCACCAGCAATGGAGGAGTGTTCCCCTTACTCACTGAACCTGATAGAAGGGAAAGTGGGAAGTAACTTTCAATGCATGGGCACAGAAGTTCTCTTCCTAAATATAACCCCAGTAGCACAGACACTGAGAGCAACAGTAAATAAATGGGACCTCCTGAAACTGAGAAGCTTCTGTAAAGCAAAGGACACAATCAAAAAGACAAAAAAGTAGCCTAGTGAATGGGAAAAGATATTCACCAATCCCTTATCAGACAGAGGATTGCTTCTGCCTCTTAAGTGCTGAGATTAAAGGCATGTAACTGCCACCTCCTTTGCTAATTCTACAGTTTTATTAGGATGCCATTATCTTCAGTGGTGTAGCCAGTGTAATGTTTCCTGAGTGCCAGTAAATAACTTCCCATCTGGGCTCATGCAAGCAATAAATTGAACTCAGTGGGTCCCATGCACTGAAGACACCTAAGTAGACTGTTTGAAAGAGGGGTTGCAGTGAAAGAGGGATGGAGGTAAAAGGTGAATGGGAGTGGCATGGCTAACATTCATTCTCTACATATATAACACTATCAAACAATACATTTTAAAGATTTTTAAATAATTAAAATAATTTTAAAAGTATCCTAAATATTATTTAAGGCAGAGAACTCGATGATTTAGGTTTTATAATCTATGTGGCTTCTGAGACGGCCCTCTAGTCATTCCCTTGAGCATTTCCTGAGACATTCTGTTGGCTAAGTAGCAACTGAACGTGGATTTCTTTTTAATCCCACCTGAAAGAAGATGATTAATTGCACATCACCCATCCCAACATGGTCAGCATTATCTCCACATCTCTAGAACAATCACTCTCCAGGTTGCAGAATTTTCCAAGTACCTGATGATTTGTATGTGCCTTCTTTTGGACAGGCAACTTGCTAAACTAAAATTGTTCCACAGAGTATACTGTTAATTTTCACCCAGGCCCTAATTTCCTAAGAATTGGGTTTCTCAGAATATTGAGTGTCCTGTGTCTCAGTGACACCTTTTTAATCTGGAAATATAAGAAGTTCATACCAAGATAATGTAAATTTTTATATACGAATACATTGATAAAGCTTGTTTACAAGAAGCAAGAGCTTTGGCATACTCAAGTCTTTCACTTCCCCATTTGATCAGTAGTCTTCTCAGGAGAGTCTTAAAACCTTTCATTTCACAAAAATCAATTCTAACTTTATCCAGTTATGTCCTTCTTAAGAGACAGTAGAAGAACATGTTTCATTTCAGAGACTGGGGCCATCCTTGTAAGGCTATGATTGTATTAAAATTTTATATTTTTATAAGGCTTTTAAGAAAAACAATAGCTTCCCAATTCTAACTTTATATTTTAGAGCGACCAATCTTTTGCCTATTTGTTCTTAGACAGTAGTTTTATAGAGCTTCTACTTTTCTAAATAGAAAAAAAAAAGGTTTTTGCTTTTTTAAAACACAATTTTCAAATTTAGAACAAAACCTACAGACTAGCCACTCAGGACAGTCTGGGATTCACTCTCTTGTAGCCAGGTTTTATAGCCCTCTTGGCCTCCCAACATGGTTGACTTTCATTTTATTGGTATTCTTTGCTTTGGTGATAGGGACACTGTTGGCAGGTGTGGCAGTTGGTATGAACTACGACTTTTCTTTTACTATATAGCTCAGTAGCCTTGCTCTTTTTTGCTACCTTCATTGGAAGTGATCTCACAGATTCCATCCCAGCGCTCACTTGTCTCAATGTCTCCTGTCAACAAGTGCGAGATTCTTGTCGGTCTTGTCACTAGGAAGAACACCAATGGGTGATCTGCCACCTGCCCTAGTGAGCGGTGGGTGTGTGCTGTACCTGGCTATGATCACCTTCTGCATCACGAACTTCTAGAACTCTCTGCCTTTCCATGGTATTGGATTCTTGACTCTTGATTCATGCATCTTTCACTTTCCTCGTGTTCTTTAGGACTTTCTGAGAAGGGATTCTTGAGAGAGAAATACTGAGAGCTCTCATGTCCGAGTTCATTTTGATAGTTGAGTTGCGTATAGAATTCCATGCGAAGGTGGACATCCAAACTGGCTAGGCTCCCACAAAGCCAGAACATGAAGTAGGATCAAAACCCAGTGGCATTGTCCTTGGCTTCTCAGCAGCCCTCATTGTCCGCCATATTCAGAGAGTCCGGTTTTATCCCATGCTTTTTCAGTCGCAGTCCAGCTGGCCTTGGTGAGCTCACAATAGATCAGCCCCACTGTCTCCGTGGGTGGGTGCACCCCTCGTGGTCCTGACTTCTTTGCTCATATTTTCCCTCCTTCTGCTCCTCCTTGGGACATTGGGAGCTCAGTCCGGTGCTCCAGTGTGGGTCTCTGTCTCTATCTCCATCCATCTCCAGATGAAGGTTCTATGGTGATATGCAAGATATTCATCAGTATGGCTATAGGATAGGGTCATTTCAGGTTCTCTGTCCTCAGCTGCCCCAGGAACTAACTGGGGACATCGCCCTGGGCACCTGGGAGCACCAAATCTCTTGCCAACCCTAAGATGGCTCCCTTAATTAAGATGTGTGCTTCCCTGCTCCCCTATCCGACCTTCCTTTATCCCAAACATCCCGTTTCCCAAGTTCCCCCCAACCTCCCCTTCTCACTTTTCTCTCCCCATCTCCCCTTACCTCCCTCCTACCCCACCCCCAAGATCCCATTTTTTGCCCCGCAATCTTGTCTACTTCCCATAATCAGGAGGATAGCTATATGTTTTTCTTTGGGATCACCTTCTTATTTAGCTTCTTTAGGAGATCAAATTATAGACTCACTGACCTTTATTTATCTCTAGAAACCAATTATGAGCGAGTACATCCCAGGGAGGACTTTGGACTTTCCATAGGGCAGGGAACCCTCAGACTGGAGAGGGAGGGGGAGAGGAGTGGGGGGAGGGGGAGAGGAGAGGGAGGACGGGGAAAAGGGGGATTGGGAGGAAAATGGGAGGCGGGGAGGAGGCGGAAATTTTTTTTCAATAAAAAATTATATTTAAAAAAAAGAATTCCATGCGAGATATTTCATTTTCCTTTATGATTTTCAATGTCTTTCCTGTCATCTTCCAGTTTCCATTATTTTGGATAGGAATTGTTAAAGTTTTCCCTTATTTCTTTGTTTTAGATTAAAGTATTAATTTTTCTCTATGAAAATGAGATTTTTCTCTGCTTCTAGTGGGATCATCATGTTAATAGCATGCGGAGACGTCCTCAAAGGGTAAACATGGAGATACTGTAATGGCTTTTCTGCTCTGTGGGAAATCCTAAGGGTGCTCAGGAAACAAAGGATACCCAGGCAGCGTAATCTAGTCAGTATTAAACAAACTGTTCACTTCATGTGCCTGGGTTAGATAAATGTCCCTAGAGGAAGAGCTCGAAATCAGCAGTAATTTTTGGCTCTTCTACCTGCATTCTTTGTCTTTAAAAAGCAATTTTCTGTATACAAATCTAGAAGGAGGAGGAGAGGAGAAAGAAGAAGGAGGCAGCCAATAGTTGCAACAAAGAAATGCCGATCAACTAGGTCAACCATGAAGCAAGTCCCAGCAAGTACATTTTTAACAAGAGCTTCTTAATATTGCCTGGAGAAGTGACACTAGCAAACCCTTTGTGATTCTTCTAATAAACTAAGAGAAACTGCTATTCATGAAGTCAGAATGTACATGTAGGTTTCAGTTCTAGACGGTTACTTGCTACACCTTATGAACTGTTTACTCCTGTTGTAGAATTGAATAGAATTTCCAATAATAAATAGGAGGGGCTTCTTTGTCATCATTTCATCTTTAGAAGTGGCTGCTGATGTCAACAGCAAAGTCAAACATCAATATATCACAGAATCTGAAAGCTATTTTAGTATCCATAGACAAAGTTTCCAGACATAATAATAAATACAACAAAAGAAGAAATTTAGCTGAATTATGCTTGAACATCTTTGGCACACTAATATATTTTTGCAAAATTAACAAATTTGAAACGTTGTAGAAATATGAAATATGAAGGAGGGAGAATGGGCCATGGAGATCTCATTGTCTAAGATCCCCTTGAAGCATTTCACCCTGGTATGGACAGTGACCAGAAGCAATGGACCCTTAAAACAGTCCTGGGGCTGGGTGATACCTTGCTGGATAAAACGCTTGCCATGGAAGTGTGACAACCTGGGAATCAGCATCAAAAGGTAGGCACTGAGGTATGTACCTGTAGTCGCAGTGTTCCTGCAGGGACATGAGAGGCAGAACTAGGAGAATCCCCAGAAGCCTTAGGACCAACTGGCCTGGCATACAAAACAGCAAACAACAAAGAGAGCCTGTTTCAAAACAGATGGGAGGTGAGGACTGATGTCATCCAAACCTGCTCCCTGACAACACATGTGCTTTCATACATATATGCTTATACACAGTCCGACATTCCTGCACATAAATATGTACAAAAACACACGAGAGATAGAGGGGGGAAGGAGGGAGAGAGGGAGGGAGGGAGGGAGCGAAGGAAGGAGGGGGAGAGAGGTGGGGGGAGGGAGGGAGGGAGAGAGAGAGAGAGAGAGAGAGAGAGAGAGAGAGAGAGAGAGATCTAGCAGCAGGCATGGAAGCAGTCCCCGTAACTTCAGTTAGTACCTACACCTATACTCTCAGAGTGCACACACCTGAACTCCTGAAAGGGCTTCTTTGGAAAGACAAATGCCTGGGACCTATTCCAGGCATTCTTTATCAGAAATCTGCATTTTAATTGGCTTGTCCAGATGGTTAAGGTGCATACAAAAGTCTGGAAAGTTGATCTTGACTTTGAAGCAATAGGAAACAGGGACTCCAGCACATCCTGCTCGGAGGGAAATAGCGCTAGGAGGTAGTTTCCACATGATATTTGTGGCTCTCATTCAAGAAAAGGTGAGTAAACAGCATCTGTTTCCTTCCTCCTGTCTCTCCTTTATGCCTGTCTGTTCATAGACTTCAGGCTTCCTTATTAGAACAGCTTCCCAATTTTAAGCTGCCTTTGAAATTTATCATATTACTGATGGAAGGATACATGTTCATGCGTGTCTGTGCATGTTTGCATGTGCTAGTGTGTATACACGGGAAGACATGGCAGAAACTGCAAACAGATCCTTAGAATTTGGCAATTAAGAAAGAACTTTGAATTATAGGAGGTACAGAAAATGATAATTTTAAAGTGCTTTTTATGAGTAATAGGAGCTTATGTAAAAATATCCTTTATTATTTTTGTGAGTTTCAGAATCCAACTTCAGGGTTAGCTGAGCTTGAATCTAGTTCAAACAATTAGCTACAACTGGAAGAAGATAGTTTCCCCTCTCAAATCTCGACTTCAGATATGTAGTATGACAGGGATAATAATATGAACTCAAGTTGCTATCACATAAAATTAAATTAGGTCAGCATGGCACAAAATGTCCTTAGTAAATGTGGTGATGGGTAGCTCTAAGTCATGGAGGGAAGGATGTTCAGGATGCTGCAAGACTCACAGGAAAGGTCAGCTCCTGCTGCTAAGCAGACAAAGAAAATGAAGAAAGTACCTGGGAGGTAGCTGGGCTCTTGTGGATTCTAGAATGGAAATCCTGTCTTCTCTGTAGGTATTAAAAGAGATTTCCAGTCAGCGGGCCCCTAATCATTTGAAAACTCAGTGAAGAAACTCAGTACACATATTATTTGAAAATACTTCCAGGTGGTGGTATTAATCCCAGCACTCGGGAGGGAGGCAGAGGCAGGCGGATCTCTGTGAGTTCAAGGCCTGCCTGATTTACAGAGAGAGTTCCAGAACAGGCTCCAAAACTACAGAGAAAAGCTGTCTCGAAAAACCAAAACAAACAAAGAACAAAACAAAACAAATGCTGTAACTGCTCAACAAGGAAAACTGCAGAAAATCAAGTTTTCCTACCTCAAGAGAGGGGGAATAGGTAGACAGGCATGGGCCACCATGAGGGGACTCGTCTGTATGATGTGGGGAAATGTGAACTTTATTCCATGGGATTCTTATACAAGTATGAATGTGAACAGATGACAGAATGTAAGATTCTTTAAAAAAAGAGTATGCTCATCAGTTATCTTAATTTGTTTGTGTTTGTATATTTTTTTCTGTTTTCCTAAAGTCCATGGACTTTTAAAAGACTTCTTGTCTGTTTTTTTCTCAGTAAGTTTGATTTTTTTTTTCTTTTCATCTCAGAAGACTGTGGAGACACTTCTGGCAGAGGAGGGATTTGCTCTGCTTCAAGGATATGGAAAGATTATAGTAGAATTACTAATTCTAATGACCATGGACTCTGTCCCTGGTTATCACTGACAGTCTTAGTCACTGCGTGAATCATTTTCTAAATATCTCATACTGGTTGGGAACTTTGGAGTCCAATGTGTTTAGATCTCTCTTTGTCACTCAGATACTATGTTATCTTGGGTAGTGTGGTTTGGATATGGAGTGAGCCCCCAAAGACCCCATGTCCTGGAGCCTTTTGCTCTTGCTGGGTGATCCAAGCATTGAGATGAGATTGCATCACAGTCTCTGGCCTTCATCAGTAGCCCCCCATCGTGGATTCATAATTAGACAGCCTTCTGGGGACGTGGTAGAAACAAGGATGTGGGGAATTCATTGCAGGAAATGAGTCACTGGGAATACCGCTTTGAATATGCTCACACATGGTACAACATTCCCTGTTATTCCAGCCTTATACACTGTTGGCTGCGGGATAGCGGTGAGCAACAGTCCTCTGCTGTGCATTTCTCTCATTCCTTTCCACCACAATGCCTCTGCTTTGCGACAGCTGAGAAACAAGTCAGCCAGGTGACAATGGCGGAAACGGAATCTAAATATGTTCCATGCTTCACTTTCAGGTGTTTTTCAGCGATGAGTAACACAGAGAGGTCATCAAACACGCTTGTCTAGTTTCCTTTTAGCAAAATTGTGCCGTAATGCTTACCTTAAAAAGACATAAATTAAATCAAAGTAGTTTCTTCATATGCTGGATGCATAAGCTCTCAAGAGCATTGCTGTTTTAAAGGAAACTGTATTAGAGACAAGATTTACTTATTGGGCATCATCTTCAACAGTGGCTATCCTGATATAAAGATGATACTCTTCCAATAAACTACAGGATATCCCCCCACCATAGAAAACCTTATTGTTGGAATACCTAGAGTTGCAAGAGGGTTCAGTATGTAAGATGCTTGTGACCAGTCCTGATGATGGCCTGAATTCAATTACTAGCATCTACATGTGGAAAGAGAGGTCTAATCTTGAAATTTTTCTTCTGATCTTCACATGCATGCATTCACCCTGTGCACAAAAAATGATTTTAAAGACTGTTACTTTGTAAAATAGAGAGATGAGTTTTTGCTTAATTTAATCAAGGCAGGTAAAATCTGCTGGAGGGATGGAAGACAGAGGTCAGTGAAGAATCTTGGACTTAAATGGCCTTCTTTAGTGGAGAGGACAACAGACTATGGAGGAAACATACGATGCCAAAGGAGGGTGTGAAAGGTAGAAAGGAGACAAAATACGGCTGATACGAGGTCAGCAGCACAGATGTTATAAAAGACAATGTCCATCAGAGAATAGCTGAGGTTCCCTTCAAACTGGGTCTATGAGATGTTCTCATTGTTGGGCTGTGCTTCTGTTCTGTTGACTCAGCTTACCCAGGCAGAGGCTGTGCACTCTAGGGATGAAAAAGAGGAAAACAAAAACATCCTTACACCCAAATCATTTCATCCACACAGTCAGTCTGAGTCTTTCTGTATTGTCCTAATTCTTGCCATATTCTTGGAAGAAGAATCAGGTTTATCTTTACTAGCAGTGCCTATTTTATGCTGATGATATTCTCGTGCTCTTTTATTATGGGCAAGGAGTAAAAACGCATGGGTGCCAAAGGATGTTATGGTACTTATTTAAGTGTGGAAGGTAATAGTGTAGGCTATTACAGGATTAAGTCTTCATTATTGTCTATTCTTCAGATAAGAAGAAAATTGTAAAATAGCATAGGCACTGGGCTGGGGGGATGGTTTAGTCATTAAAGTGCTTGCCTTGCAAACAGAAAGACCAAAGTTGGATTTCCAGACCTGTGAAAAAGATTGAAGATGGTGCATTCTTTTAATCCTAGTGCTATGAAGGCAGAGACAGGCAAATCTCTGAGGTTCATTTTCCAGTCAACTTAGTCATATTTGGTAAATTCCCGGACAGTGAGAGACTTCACACATACCAGAAAGGTGGATGTGGATGACACCTGAGGCATGCACACACACATATACACACACACACATGCACGGATGGTGAGAGAGAGAGAGAGAGAGAGAGAGAGAGAGAGAGAGAGAGAGAGAGAGAGAGAGAGTCAGTCCTTTGGGCTCATTATTTTCTTCAGTGTATCTCTTGAATGCTTTGAGGTATTTATCTACTTTCATCCAAGGAATTTGCTTGTTTTATTTTCATCAGCGTGTTCAAAGAGCCATCAATGGAGTGGTCAAAAAGTAATCCATAGAGACAAGTGGAGGCTTCTGAAAACCCTGCATCTAAAAGCAGAATGTATCATGGTTAGGCAGATCCCAGTCTTCAGCCAAGCTTGCATGATCTCCAGTGACTCTTTTGCTAGCACTATTTTTACCTCCAGCACACTTTGACATGACCTAAAAAGATATCATTAAACCTTCAGCTATTTCTGTTCCAAATAATGTACTCAACATACATTCTTCCTTCTCCCTCAGTGTCGGCCCTTCCTAAAACTACCTGTATCCCACAGAAGGAAGATTACAGGAGAAAATGAGTAATTGGGGTTTTTTCATTAATGACATATTGTATGTTACACTTGTATGAAAGGTATAGGAAGTGGAATCATTAAAACGATCACACAAGAAATACTAAGTCAAACTTGCTATGTTGCAATTGCATTTGGCTATTTTTGAAGCTCAGGCAGGTCTTGATGTATACACAAGCAAGGAAGAAAAGACATAAAAGTCTATCAATGGTACATTCATAGCATTTTCATTAGCTCCTACGTGAAGAACAGAGCTTTAAATGGGAGCCACTTTATCTATGCACTTTCCTTTTGTCTTCCAAAACAGTCTGGACAAGGATGTGCATGTCCAGAAAAGAGCCTATCCACCATCATTGCCATGCTAGCTGGGCATGCCCCAAACTGTTTTAGACCATTATTTTGACCTTTCAAACATGAATTCCATGACCTTGACTTATGAGTGCCCCAACAGGAATTTCCAAAAGGAAATGCTTCTGCTATCTATCCTTTGTCTTGAACTGTAGCCTTAAACTGAGAGGCTCAAAAATGTATCTGTCCCTGAAGTAGTTTGTTGTTTGACTGTGTATAGATACCCCAATAAAATGCCCCTGATGTCCATGTGAGTATGACATTGCCTTGGGCATAATTTCCATGATCTCCTCGTCTGTTACAGGTACCCTCATTTCTACCCCTATTTCATTGCTGTACTTCTTTTGATGCTTTTTTTTATTATTACCAATGCATAAAGCCATTGTATTCGGTGCATTTTCAAAGCTCAGACTCAATCAGTTCTATCTGATCATTTAAGCAGATGCACAGTATGAAAAAATGCTTTTAATTAAATAATGTTTAAAAAGAAGTGCTCTAGGAGAAAGTGATTGACTTCTGAAGGACATGTGTGTTTTATTCCTTCTGCACCTATTATTATAAATTCCTTATGATTTTCACAGACTAGTTCTGTGCCAGAGTCTCTGTGTTTTAATTGTTTTATGAATCAGAACCATTTTGTCACAGGATTACCTTGAGTGAATGACGCCCATGCTCTAAATTCCCAAGGGCAGTGCCTCGCCCGTCACTGATGAGGGCATAAGTGGAACATGTTGCAAGGTACACCTGAGAGTTTCAGGCACATCTGTCTCAGTCAATTGCATATATTCGGTGTGTTCGCACAGAGCCTGGCCATGGGTGGAAGACACTAGACCTGATCCAATCTCTGTCACTTGCTCCTCTTACCACACTGCTTTTTGGCAAAAGGAGATACTGAGAACCTCCCACGCTTGATGACTTGACACCGTAACAGCCATGACAGAGGTCAGACTTAGGCTACGGTTGCTACTTGTAACTCATAAACACACAATACGTATTTAACTGAAGCTGTGGCTAAGAAAGAAATAGGCACATCATATTCAGAAAATTAAAAATATTATCTGGCTGAAACCAAAAGAGGTGTATCTGAACTTTTTTATCTGGCCGTGCTCCGTTCGATGGGAACCCTCTGACTCAGAGCCCAGGGTGTTTCTAGGTCATCATGCTCTCCTGAAGAACAAAAAAAGGAAAAAAAGAAAAGAAAAAAAAACACAACTGCAGGACATGGGAAAGATTGAAGCCAGGCAGAGTGGAGAGAGTGGGAGAGGGAGAGCAGGTGTGGCTGGATGTGGATGAATGTGGTCAAGCATCCTTCCTTGGGGCTCCGAGAATTGCTGAGTTGTTTGGTGAAAGGAGATGGAAATAAGACATCCACTCGCCAGGTGGAAAAAGATGTGCCTGTGTGAGAAGCAGCATTTGACACACTCCAAAGAATATACGACTGATTGCTAATCCCTTGTCTAGTTGGCAGCTTGCCTGCAGTTCTTGCTAGAGTCATGAAGCACAGAGCTCCCGGCAGAGCTGGAATCGTCCATCATCTCGGCTTTCCTTTCATTCTTGTGTCTGTCTTATTAAACAGTCCACAGTTCTCCACGTGTCTGCGTTGTACATCACATGGTCATTCTGCATTATTGATGGGGTGTTTTGGGGTTTGCATGAGGTCTTTTCAGACTAAATTATTACTTCAAATTGTTTTGCTGTTCAAGTATGTGTTTGCTTCAGGAAAAGTTCCCAGTAGGGAATGTGGAAATGCCTCAGGTGGTAGAGTGTCTGTCACAGAAACACGAGGGCATGCATTCCGATGTCCTAGCACCCACATAAAAAGTTGTGCGTGGTGGCACACAGTTGTAACTTCAGTGCAACTGAAGTTGGGACAGAGACAGGGCAATCACTCGGCTAGCCATCCAGGTAATCCAACCTAATCAGTGAGCTTCAGGTTCCTAAAGAGATCATATCTCAAAAATTAAGCGGGCAAACAATCAAGGGAGGCTCTGGTTGTACACTCATGCTCACACCCTTACAAATATTATCTGTATAAAAAACTGTGGAAGGAGGAAGGTGCTAGAATATGCACGCACTCTAGAGTAGCTTCAGAATTTGTATCTTAATTAACCGAATGAAGCTCCATGGTGAGCCACATCAAACACCCCTTTGTTCTTTGTTAATGACAGACTATGTCTATTAAATCCAAACAGAGGGACAGGAGACCACGAACCTTTCGCAGAATCTCATGTGGGATTAACAGGGTTAAAGCTGGCAGGGATGACTCTGCCCCTGAGACACACCTGTGAGCGAAACTGCCAAGCTGCCAGGGGAATTGTTGTAAAACAGGGTTGCTCTTGAGCGGCCGAGTTAACTGACAAGTTAGTGCAGAAGCAGTCGAAACTTCCCTCTTGCCAGGAAAGAGATCTGCAGAAACTATGAATAGAAAAAAAAATAAATAAAAAAAGGTTCAAGGTAAACGGAGCTGTTTGGCCTAAAGAAAGGCTGATTGTTTTCACAAAAAAAAACTTCCCCACAGACTTGGCATCAATTAATAGAGAAGTGATAACCAAGGTAAGAGAATGGAGATTTCAGATGAATATGCAAAAGACTGAAGTCATGTTTAATGCAAAGAAGTAAGCAAACAGTAGAAATAATTAAAAGCTGTTAAGGCATATGTCTGTTGGCTGACACATATGTTATTAAAATACAAGACTGTATGGCCCGTTGCTTCTAAGAATTTGTCTTTGCCACAAACCATTCGAATGAGTAACAATGTACAATGACATTTTATATCCACGAGGCACCGTTCATCAAGTCGGTCAGAGTTTCCACACTCGGTGATGCTCTTCAGCAGACGGCCACATCCACTGTGGAAGCAATTCACCTCTGCCTTTTCCAAGGCAGCTGCCTCTGGTTACCTGTTCCAGCCAGCTGTTAATCATCTGCAGATGGAGGTTATGACACAGGCAGCCTCATCTGCCAGTCGGTGAGCCCAACATCTGGCTTGCACCAAACCCCAGTTCTACTTTATTTGTGGACATTAAGGAATAAAGGGAGAGATGGTTACTGACTTTATTTTTTTAATCTCCTATTTTTTTTCTACCAATTCTTTTCCTTCTTCACTCTCTTTCTCGTCTTCTTCTTTCTGCTTTCTACTTACTCTGTCCTCTCCATAGCCCTCCTTCTTCCTTCTTTTCTTTCTCCCACCATCTCCCATTTTTCCCTCCTCTTCTTTTTCCTTCTTTCTTCCTTCTGTGCCTCCTCCTTTCTTCTCTCCCTCTCTCTTCCCTCTCGACGAGAAATCACAGATGGTATATCAGATTAGCTTTCAACTACCTGGATTGCCAATGTATAAAAGATATTAAAAAATCATTTGAAGTTAGATTTGATGTTAAGTAACAAAACCCTAGAATAGCAGGCACCCATTAAATGAGGTTTAGCTGGTCGCTGCGGGATTGGTAAGAGTGTCTATTATGGTCTTACAGCACTGTGGCTTCCTGACATGTGGCTTCCATAAGGTCAAGGAGATTCCTTGAGCCTCCGTCATCACTCATATTCCATCATTTGGGAGGAGTGAGGGCAAGGAGAAGGTTCCCACTCCATTTTAGGAAGTCTTTGGAAGCTGTATTTTCACTCCTACTCACCCAGGGGGCGGAACTTAGTCATCTGTGTAAGCCTGGCTATAGGGAGCTTGTCAATGTGGTCTTTATTCAGAGAGGCTGTGCAGCTTCTTACAAACTCGAGGCTCTGTTACTTCAAAGCAGAAAGATAAATAGTGAGGAGCTTCTAGTTTCACCTTCAGTGTGGCCTTCGAGGATCCCAAAATAAATAGAGTATGGATGTCTGCTAACTTAAACAGCAGCATGCAAACATGAGCCTGAACATACAATAATCCCTATTGTAAAGGGGTCTCTGAGCTCCCACTGTAAAAGACTGAAAAATATCAACTTAGATAATTTATTCATGTCTGTGCGATAATCCTAATGAATGGATTTGGCTTTACGAAGCTCTGGTGCCACTTGGTTAATTCTCAGAAGTTATATAAATTTAGTTATTAATTTATATTTTAAAATTATCTGTTTCATAAGATCATTTGTTAATTCTCATTTATTATTGTCTTTATCTTGTATTTTGCAAAACAGTTATTAGTATAAATTGCTATTAATAGAAAAAAATTGTTCACAGATGTGCTGACAGCAACCTGTCTTGAACTAGATTTCCTCGGAGCACCTGTGGCGGACAGCAATAGTGCCTCTGTCGATTGTTGTTTAATGTCTGACCTCACTCCACAGCCACAGCCAAGGTGACAATAACCTCGAATGAGTCTTTATGTGATTCAGGTGATGAGCTGACAGAGAAACTTCATCTTCCACCTGAACGGAGAGTCTGCAGAGACTAGAAAATGAGTTTGTTAGAGAAGCCACGATCCGTGATTACTCTGAAATGCCAAACAGGATGGGAATGATGTCTCTGTGCTCCATGATGCTATGTAAAGACTGTGTCATATTGAGAGATTGAGGGGCATTAAAATAATGGCTTGTCCTGGACTGGGAGTCAGAGAACAAGGCCATGTGCCAGCCAGTACTTCTTGGTGCCTTTTTTCTTTTGAGAAATGCCAGTCCAGAGGAAATTGAAATCTTTACTTTCATATAAGTTTTAAATCTGCAGATGTGCATGCGTGCGTGTGTGCGTGTGTGTGTGTGTGTGTGTGTGTGTGTGTGTGTGGTGTATGAACATGTGTGAAGGCCAGAATTCAAAATGAGATGCCTTCCTCAACTTTATTTTTGAGACAGGGTTTCTTACTGAACCTGGAACTCATGAATGCAGGTAGAATATCTGACCTATGAGCTTCAGTGATTGTCCTGTCTCCCCTGACCACACTAGCACTGGGATTACAGACTTTTGCTGCTGCCTGGCTTTTATGTGAGTGTTGGAACTCTGATTTCACTTTCACTTCTTCATGCTTGTATGACAGACATTTCACTCGTTGAGGTATCTTCCCAGGGACACTTACCTTCTATTGTATCAAGAAAATAATCTGGCTATTCCTATTTACTAGCATACTATATACTAATGAGGTAGTGTAGAACTTCAGCTCTCCTCCTGGCTGTGTATTCTGCTCTGTTGAGCAATTTGTTTCTAACTAAGAACACTAGAGAATTTCAGGGACAGGAGCCTGGAATCCTATTTTTTTTTCCAAAGTCTCCATGGAGCCTCTGAGGCATCCAACTTGACATCACTCTTTGGATGAGAATTTGGGAAACATTGACTGAAAGAGTTGAAAATCTTTCCTCACCATTTGGAGGGTGTCGTCCAAATCCAGTGATGCAAAGATCTTCAACAAAAGTGGATAGAAGAGCATTTTAATAAATAGAGTGTGATAAGAAGAATTATGAGCATGTTGTTTTGTAGTTTCTTTTACTATTTTACACCCATTTCTTTATAACAGGTGTATTCCAATGCATCTCTCTAGCTTGGAAGCTTCCTAGTATATCTACTACTTCTCTTTTCTCTTATGCCCACTTCAGTAAGCAAGCTCTTAGCTCGAGCCTATCATGCTGTCTGCTTCCACTTTTACAAACGCACAATTGAATCCTTGAATCATGATTTAAGGCTAAAATTTGTCAGAGAGCTCAGCAGTCCATTTATAAAGTGCACAGGTTATCAGGGGTATCAGTTACTTCATATATCAAAATCTGAAAAGGTACTCCCATGGACACCCACTCATGCCGTACTTACTTTAATCATATATTACCATTCAAAGATGAGGCGCTTACCCTGGGTGAATGGGAAATTTATGTAAGGTGATCTTACTCTATTTCTGAAATTAGACTTTACTTACGGCACTGTCTAGCAAGCTATGTATTGACATATTTACTGTCAGTGGGTTTCAGAATTCGCCACTTCATCTCATCTAGATATGAAGGCTCTATTTAGATGATTTGCATTTGAAGGGCTGTCATGCCAGGGAAGGGATGAAGCTGAGAGTCCAGTGAAGTAAAAAGACTGAAAGGCTATCTAGCAAACCACACACCTGAGTAGCTTCACTTAAGACTTGCTTCTCTTTAGTGAAAAGAGCCAAGCATGGTTCTGTGCATCAAATCATTTATTCCTTTCTCCTTCAACTTCTTCCTTTAGGTACATAATAGCATCTCCAGTATTCCTATGATATTGACTTCTCTTACTGAAGACAATATTGCTGACTCAGTCCAAGTATGTCTCTTGTTCTTAACCTTCACGTTGTATGACTTTGGGTGAGGCTTGAACACATGTCTACTCAGCCCAGATAGGGTACCAATGATAGACCAAAGAAATAATTCTAACAAAGTTCACCTTTCTGAATCAATTAGTTAATTGGTGTTACTTACAGGAATAAGGGTGAAGGGCTACTTGCAGGAATGTGGAAAACTCAGATGCACCTGCATCACCCAAAAGTACTCCTTGGGATGGATGCTGACTCATGAACCTGGCAGTCATGACATTATCTTCATAGTAGGTTGTTCGATGTTTTGAGAATCTCTATACCCAATAATATGTATTGCTTATATTATAATCTTAGGGAAAGAGGAGCCTGTGAATTTTAGAAATTCTGAGAACTTTCTGAAAGTTTGCTTTATGAGTCTTAGCAGCCTCCCTCTCGGATGGGGTGTTTCAATACAACAAATCTTAAAAGAACACTCTCCTGCTCTGTTACTTAGAAACCCTATTTGGTTTCCCTATTGTTTGTGTTTGTCTGTAAGATCTTACAAATTAAGGGATCCTCCCTGCTTTTCTTCTTCTCTTCCACACTTTTACTCTTCTTTTGCTATTATGATATATAGATATAGATGATAGATAGATAGATAGATAGATAGATAGATAGATAGATAGATAGATAGATCGATCGATCTATGTCTGCCTATGGTTTCTTAGTCATAACTCCCTTCCTAAGGCAGAAGCCATCCGTTCATTATCTCTTGCCACTAAAGGAAGCCATAGACTCTCTCAAGTACCCACGGCTCTCTGTCTTGGAGCTGATGATAAAGAAATCCTCAGATCTATCCATGGTCAATAATAAATGACATGACTCTCATACAGTGGGGTCCTGCCTTGTGCTCTTGTGAGGGTAATGTTGCCCTGAGAAGCACAGAACTTGAACAGACTGACTTTCTGAAATAGTCCACTCAATCCATTATTATTAGGTATGCATAAAGGCCCTCTAAAACACATGAAACAATGTTTGAAGAGGTAAGACATTCCTGGAAGGGGTCAGAAACAACTGGACGTGGTAGCTCCTAGCCTCTTCTCACATACCCTGTTCTCAGTATCTCTAACTTCATTCTTGATAATCCCTTTAAAAATAACTAAAGTAAATAAACAAGCATATCACTGAGTTTTATGAGCATCTTGAGCAAGTTGATAAAATCTAACCTGAGAGGTTTGTGATACCCCAATCTATAGTGGTCAGTTAGAACAAATGGAAACTAGTACAGAGCTTGTGGCTAGCATCCACAGTGACTAATTTACAACTTATGGAATGTAATGCCATCCCCAGGTGGATGATGTCAGAATTTAGTTGGCCTGGAGGATACTCTCCAGAATGGATGGCTTGCTTCCAGAGGAGAGAAGTTATTACACCTCCTGACATCACGGGGGTAATGTTTGTGGTGTGAGAATGGAGGACAGACAGCTTTTCTAGAACACCCAGTCCCTTGGTGGTTTCAGAGTGGGTTGTCTAATGTTGTTGCCTCCAGTTTCTCGTTACTAGTCCACCTCACATTTCAGTGCAGTGTGATCTGCATCTGCACTGTTCTCCAGATCTCTTCTGGAGGCCCATTGTCCCCTCACTGCCCATGAGCTCTCTTCTACCTGGAGCAACTAGAACAGTCAATACGCTCTCACCTCTCCTGCATTCTGGGTCTACTTCCTCTGTGCTCTCCACAGCAGGGGCTGACCTCTACAGACTTTTTCAGCCATGTCTCGCCACATCTACTCAAGAGCCACACCCACTTCTTTTTACTCCCCGCACTGTAGGTAGTTTCATCTGTGGTTTTTGAATCCTTGCTATGCTGATGATCTCCACCTCTCTATCTTAAATGGTCTCTAACTTTCTATTGTGGGCAATGGTAGTGGTAGTGGTATATGTGGGGGGGGGCGTGTATGCATGTAGTTCCCTTGACTCAGATGTTTCCCCATTTCCTCAAGTTGAGAACTTGTGGATTCAATGTGCACATGACAAGCCCATCACTGACTGAGTCATTTCCTCAGTCACATATTCCTCGGTTTTATCACTTGATATCTAAAAATGATGTTCAGAGCAAACTCCTTCATATCAATATTCCTGAGACCATTCCCACATATTTTTTCATTTCTGCTACCTAGGATAAAAACAAGGTATCCATTCCTGAAGTATAGCTCAGTGGTTAAGAGAAAGCTTATTGCTCGTACAGAGCACCCAGGTTTGGCTCCTGGCACCCATGCCAGGCGGTACACAGCCGCACACATCTCCAGCTCCCAAAACTCTGACACATCTGACCTCTAGACATTTGTACATATATACACATAATCACACACAGACACATAGGCATAAACAAAAACAAACTTTAAATTAAAACCAATATTATTCTCTCTCTCCTGTTGAGTATCAATCCAGCACACATACGTTTCTCCAGGGGAAAAATGAAATTATAAAATATAAGAGAGTTGTTTAAAAAATTACAAAATAGAATCATATAAAAATTAACAAAGCTATAACAGAATGACTGAACTAAAAAACAAAAAAGATAAAACTAGAAATTTGAACAAAAACAAATGTAAGATAACCCGTAGTTTGAAGCAGTAAAAATGGTCATTTGTTGAAAGTAGGCTTTTATGGGAAGGAAGTGGCCCATAAGATTCATTCAGGTTTTTTTTTTTTAATTTAATTTTGTTTGAAGTAGAGAACCTTGAGCTGATATTTGAATTGTGTTAATATGTTCAAATTATAAGAGAGTCCTGGACTTTTGAATGGAGTGTAATTAAGTTCCGTCCTGAAGGTTTGACAATTTCTCTGGGTCAATACTTTTTCCAAAGACTCTGGCCTCTAAAGTCTTTTTCTTTCTCCCTCCAAATGCAGGATGAAATAACAATAATAGCTGTCTTTTAGACAACAAAAAATTGGGACTGGAGAGAGGCTCAGCAATTAAGAGTGCTTATCACTCTTGAAGAGGACCTGGATTGGGTTCCATTAGATAGGTCGCCACCATGTGTGAGTTTTTAGCTCCAGGAAATCTGACACCTTCATGGGCTTTCTTCAGGCACATGCACAACACATGAATTTATTTGGACACATGCAAGAATAATAAAAAAATATATCTTTAGATCACCCCAAATTATATTCAGAGACGATGAGATAGTTAAAAGAAACTCAGAGGAAGAAGTGTCAAAGCCACATAGAATTTCACACAGAAGAAGTAAGGTGCCCTCCCATGAGATCCAAGTATCAGTCAGCCTTAAAGAATGCTTGGTTGGGGCTGGTGAGATGGGTCAGTGGATAAAGAAAAAGATGAACAACTCCGGTAAGATGTTTTCAGACCTCTATGGATGCTATCCACATGTGTGTGGCATGCAGGCATCAATACCTACCCTCTCCACAATACAAATAAGTAATAATGATTTTTTTTTCAAAACTATGCTTATGTGAGTGAGAAGAGCATTGAGTTGAAGAAAAGATCACACTCTTCATATGGGTGAAATCCCCAACAGAAAAGACTCCAAATGCTGCCAAGTGTATGCTTGTACTGGAAAATCACATAGTAACTGTCAGCAAAGAAAAGAAATGGATCTTATGAGTCACATCATGAAGTTTTGAAAATATCTGTTATAGGCAGACATGAAGTCACACCTTGTGCCTTATTTCAGATGAACTGAAGGTTTCAGTGAAAGATATAAAGTAAAAGAAAAAGTCATAACAGAATTGTATTACAGGTGTGGGTAAGAGTCCAAAGGGCATCAATGGAGTTTTCCATATTCTTGTGTCCTTGGACAAAACATTATTAGATCAGGCTCATGTGTATATGAATGAAAAAGGAGATGGTCTCTTTTAAGAGTGCAAAGCCCTGGAGTAGGAGCATCCTGATCCCTCGTGTGCCATTTGCCCAGCACCTGCTTTTTCCAAGGTTCTTCTTCCTCTTCTTCCCTTCTCTTCTTTCTTAAAGGAGATTCATTTTAATTTTAATTATGTGTTTGTGTGTGGTTATGTGTGTGACTGTATGTGGAAATGGGCATGAGTGCACATACCTATAGATTCTGTATATATTTATAGTATAGAGACAGAAAGAGATTTTGCATCCCTTGGTTGCGAGCTGCCTGACATGGGTGCCTGGGTGCTGGAAACCAAACATGGGTCCTCTGCACGAGTAGTGTGTGCTCCTAATCACTGACCCATCTTCCCAGCCCCTCCAGGGCTTTCCTTGCACATGCTGTGTTTTATGATTTGTAGGTCAGGACCAGAGTGGTTTCTTGAGAGAAACAGAGAAATTTTCCTCTGCCTGCTAGTTTCTTTCTAAAAATAAATAAATAAATAAATAAATAAATAAATAAGTTACATTTATATTTGTGTGTGTGTGTGTTTGTGTGCACGTGTGTGCATGCATGCATGTGGCAGTCAGAGGACACTCTAAGGGGGCTGGTTTTCTCCTTTCACCACATTGGTCTGGGAGTCTGAACGCAAGCCTTCAGCCTTGGCAACAAGAGCCTTTATTCTCTGGGCCATCAGGGCCCTAACCTTTTTCATATGATAATCTTGGTGCCTCTTTCTCCATGCTTTCCTCTATTGTCACAAGTCTTTAAAAATAATCTTAGAATGAGGAAGAATTGTCTAATATAGCCTAATACCTAAAGTTGCAAGTAATGATTATTGATTTGTGCTACATAAAATGAGAAAAAAAATCAATCACAACTACAATAATCAAAACACAAATAAAAACCTAGGAGAAATAAACCATAAAGGTTCCCTTTCTATAGGGCTTCTCTCATTAACATATAAAGAGTTCCTACAAATCAGTAAGAAAATGCCAACAGTTCAATAAACAAAAGGGAAATTTTAAGACCCAATAATTTAATGATGGACTCCAAATAGATCTTAAACATATACAAGCGCTCTCATAAAAATAGAATTGCAAATTAAAACCATATGGAGATATTGTGTGGGGGCAACATTGTTTAAAATCATACTTTGATAAACATTATTTTGTCCGACACAGCAACTCTCCCCCATCAGAGATTAAGAATGGGAAGATACAGTGTAACAAATGTAATTTAGTAATGGCATAACTGTAACAAATGTTTTCCCTTAGGTGTCTACTTTTCTCCACTAGATATATACACATCCATGGGAAGAACTCCGTAATAACTTGTTATGTGGTGACCACTAGTGATAGCAAAAAGCTGGACATGACTTAGAAGTGTATACCCAGGTCAGTTCTTAAATAATTTATGAAAAATACTGTGGAGTTAATAAAAATGAATAAAGCCTGGGGGCTCAGGCCTGTATCCCCAGCCAGTGGAAGCCTGAGACCAACAGACTGCAAGTTCAAGGTTACTTGGGCTGCATAGTGAGTTCCAAGGCCAACCTGAGCAACTTAGTGAGGGTGTCTCTAAATGAGTTAGGAAAAAACAAAAGCTGGACTGATAGCTCAGAGCTGAACTCTTGTCTAGAATGTGCAAGGTCTTAGGTTCGGTCTCAAATACAACAAAGGAAAAGAGAAAGATTGACCTCTTCTCTCATGGTTATGCAGTATTATCTCTCACCGTCAAACTAAAAATATGTTGGGAAAAAGCAAATATTTCATCATTGTGCTTAATAAAACAAACGTGTGTTCTGTTATCTGGATAACTCTTGCTGAAAGGGTAAAAAAAACTGATCATATCAGTAGTTTGTGGTCCACAGAGTGGGTAAAGAATCAGTTATTACTGAGAATATCCGAGAGAGAGAGAGAGAGAGAGAGAGAGAGAGAGAGAGAGTTTACGTGTGTGTGTGTGTGTGTGTGTGTATACATGCACATGCTCATGCATTTAAAAATCAAAAGCTGTAATAGTATAAATTTTAAGAAGATTTCTATGACAATGATCCCCAGGCACATATTCTAGGTTTGACCCAAGTATGACTAATCCAAGAGGAGGTGTGGCTTTCTGAGGATCAAGCTGCTTAAGGCTTTTATGGAGCCTTATGTCCTCTCATCTGGAGCTCCAGACTGACAGGTGACCTGTTTCAGTGGGAGGGCAAAAAGAGGAAGAAGACTGAACTCTGGGAGATGGGATTGCAGAATCAATGTGACAAAACTGTGGAGAACAAAGCGTGAACAAAGACAATCCAGGAACCCAAAGGCAGGCAGAAGAAACAGAAGTAGAAAGTGGAGCCCAGAAAGAGTTAGGGTGTGGTGGAGAGGAATGAAAAGGAGCTGAAGGAGACTTGGAATGTTCTAGAGAGTCTGAGCTCTTATCTAGATGGAGGTGAGAAGCTGCAAAGTACCTTTAGCTCACAGCTAGTGAGGACAAATAGAAGGTTGAATTTGGAAACACTGGTCTGATAAAAATGTGTGATATTGACTCATGCCAAGGAGGCCATGATGTACAAAGACCAAGACAAGCACAGGCAGCATCTTCTATCTTCTGAGCATGCCACACATCTCATCACAGCCCTGATTCCTGCACCTTCCCCACGAGCTGTGATTAAAGGCTTCTGCGCATGAATTCCATAAATGTGCTCAGTCTCTCTTAACCTCTGTGAGCTAGACTATTTTTGCATCAGCAAGGGTCCTACAGGGAATAGAAATCCCACCTGTCAGAATTCCCTCATGTTCTTGTCGTGTTGCCATCAGGTGATAGTAAATGGGTAACTCCTAGACACACAGAATCGCCAAATAAACAGAAAAAACCTTTAAAATAAGTATGTCTTACTTAGAGCAATTACTAACAATTATCCATGATTTATCAGAAATGCAAATCAACATAGGTTTATGTGGTGGCTACCTGTGTGTGGGTACCATATTCTGCCCAAACACACGGAGTCACAAACCACAGACCAACATCCCCACCCCTGAAACAATGATCCCCAATCCTCTCTTAAGTTTCTTGTTTTGTTTTTGTGATACAGGGTTTCTCTGTGTCCTGAATGTCCTGGGACTTGCTCTGTAGACCAGGCTGATCTTGAACTCATAGAAAGCCACCTGCCTCCATCTCCTGAGTGCTGAGATTAAAGGCATATGCCACCACTGCCTGGTTTCTTTTCTCAGATATCTTTGTCATTGACATGGAGAAGTCACAGATGCAGTGATTTGTATTTTTATTTGTGAAATTTAGTAACTGGGTATGCTTCCTTAGCTACTTCCATGTTTTCAAATAGAATATAAACATACCTACGTAGACGTATGTGTGCATGTGCCAAATACTTACTATAGCACAAACACACATCATGTAATCAATTCATACTATTTCACATCATTCTGAGTTAGAAACACCTTGGATTTTATTGTATTCTTATTCAACTACAGAAATATTAACAAGCAACATGTCTGCAGAAGACATGGCCTGTTGTTTAGTCTTTTTCCCTAGGACCTGGCATCAGAATACAAACTAACTAGTACTTAGGTTGGAATTAATTGAAGGTTCCTCTTTGCGCTGATAAAAACCCCCATCCCACACCGCCATGCTAATACATATTATCTCCATGCTAATATATGCTATCTTCATGAAATACTATTCAATCTTCTGCAGGAATGAGTAATATTCATTGCTGTCTATAGCTATAGGAAAATTCTCTGGGGATGCCTTTGAGAAGTGTTAGCATGTTTGTTTCTTAAATGTTATAGATGTTGCAATTGTGCAGCTCTTGGATATGCTTTATTTGATATAAATGCACCCATTGACAGCATGAGAAACTCCCTCCTTTGTTCTAACAAGGAGCAAGCCTGGACCCCCCAGGCCTGCTTACAAAGGTCAGCTGGAGGCGGAACTGCGGATGCATGTTAAACTACACATAGGTTTTACATGCTGAGAAATGATGGCCTGGACTACCCGGGCTGTTCCATTGTTCTAAAGAAATAATGGGCTGCAGAAACTTTACTGCTAAGAAAATAGAATGATCAGTAGCCTAATTGAGCTGAACATAAACGGCCCCATTTAAATCTCTTAAAATCTGCAGAGGAAACAAATCTCTCCCTTGTTGGATGTTAAATAAAAATAAATTGTTAGCAAATTTCCCTATGCTCTTTGAGCCCCTTCCTCCACACCGCTAAAATCAGGGGAGCCCAGGAGCCTTGGAGTCATTATTGTTTTAAAAGCCTCTACGAGCAAAGTGCATGGCATAAAAGTCAGAGTAACTTTTCTGGGAAATAAAGTATAAATTTCAGTTCTAAGAAAACTGGAAAAGTCCTGAAATACCGGCTAATTCAGATTGCTCAGCAGAAATTACATAATGTAACTGGATGTGGCTTTTATAGCTACACTTTATTAATCTAGCATTTCACAAGCACGGATTTTTGTGCTCCCGTTTCTTAACAACACATTTCAAGCTGCCAAAAGTCGACTTAGACAAGCCAGTATTTTACATTAATCATCTCTTTAACCCACTCTTAGATAACTAAGTAACAACCTCTATCTGTCCTTTTAATTCTCTTTTCACAAACTTATAATCTAGACTTTTAATTTACTTTTTACTTATATGTATATGTGGGGGAAGAGTGTGTGCATGTGAATGTTGTGACCAAGTAGCACAGAGGAAGTCATCAGACTCTCCTAGAGATGGGGTTACAGAGCATCAGAAGGGCATAAGCCACCTGTCATGGGTGCTGAGAAAGACAGTATTCATTCCAAATAACTGAAACCACTCAACCGTCAGTCTTTCCAGCCCCAGTTTCTTCCTTCCTCCTGTCCTCCCTCTATTCATCCCTCCTTCCCTCCCTTTCTTTCTTCTTTCTTTTCTTTCTTTTTCGCCCTTGAGATAAAGTTTTATTGTGTTGCCAAGACTGGCCATGAACTCTCTCAGTCTCCCTAGAGTTAAGATCATGCTATTAGTATTATTAAACTATGGACTTCCAATGTGACTTCCTTCTCCAGTGAGTTTTAAACAACTAATAGAGACTTACAGATTAATTAGGTACCAAGTAATACTGCACATACTGTGAAATTTCAAGTTTGACTTCAAGAAATTATAACTTCTCTCATCACTGCATGCAGAGTTGACGAGCTTTAATTCTTCTGTGACATTCAAACGGCTCTTCCTTGACTAGAGAGCTGGTTTGAGATTGGTCTCTTAGTGCTGAGCAGCTCTTGTGCCATCTTCGTTAGGATGTACTCACACATAGGAGTGCTTTTATAGGAGTTTGGCAGAGTTCTTGTTTGTTCCTTCAGTGGTGATCAGATATTTACCTCTTACAGAACTGGAGCCTGGGAAACCCACTGTCAAGATGCTCATTTCTGCTAAGCTGGATGAGCAGGGATGATACAAATGTGGTTCCTGAGAGAGGAAGCCTGGCAGTGTTTCCACTCCATCCTGCCTCTCTGTGTCCGCTGACTCTAATCTTTCATACCATGCTATGGTCTCTCCTTAGAAGCCTTCTTTGTACCAAACCTGTCTTCCTGTTCCTTGCATACACCCCATTACTACCTTGGGTACCTACGGTGAGTTCCTATTAGGAATTTCCCTAGTACTCATGGACTGGAAAAAAGCAATCATTTATTAAAGACTCCCTTGTCTTCATTTTATCAAACAAAATAACAAGCCCTAATTAATTCTTCTCATCAGATTAAAAGTTATTGCCTTAATTAGTTAACGCCACATTATTACTGTCGATTCAATATTTTTGCTTTCTATGTGTAGAAAACCCATACACAATATTACTGCAGAATACCATCTTCCTATGAAACACATGATATGAAGCATGTTTTCAATATATTTTTATGGATCTTTCCAGAGGCAAATTTTCCTCTTAGAGAGTTACATGGTCTCTTGTAACCTTTTCCCTGGTCTCTCTATTTATAGTCTACAAATTTTGCCCAGCTTGGGTCAAGAACTATGTCAAACATTCAAACAGTGTCGCAGTGTTGAATTCCTGAACACAGCCCATCTCTTGAGCTTTGGTTTCATAACCGTCCTGTCCTCATGAACTAGAGGTTTGTGCTTCTATTTTGAACCAATCTGTTAGACCCATTAGCATTCCTGTTTGCTTGCCCTACATAGCAGGAGCCCTTTCCCTCTTTAGGTGTGAGAGTAACAGCTGCAGAAAGCATTCAAATTATAGTGGTGACCTTGTTAAGAAGGAACTTGTGAGCCCATTTACCTCTGTTGAGTCTATAATTTATTAAAAAATATAACTTGGGCACAGTGCTATTATTTTATTGTATAGACAATTTTGTCTCATTCCAATTATAATAATAAGGAAAAGGCACATTACCATCTTCCTTATGAACTATAGAACCCAAACAGTGACTTAAAAGAAACAGGTCAATGAGGCAATGGCAGTAAGGTTTTTTGTTTCCTGAAAATAAAAAAAAAAGGATAGAAAGCTTGTTCCTTTCTCCCAGTCCGACTCCAAATCCCTCATCTTGGCAACCCTAACACCTCTGGTTTCTCTCCCCCTGACCCCCAGTAATGTGCTCTATAATTTATACAGATAACTTGGACTATTTTGTCTTTTTTGTTTAGAACTAACTGATCTTGTCCAATTCTGGTTCAAAGCTTTCTATCAGTTCTTTTTGCTTTTAATATGTCCTGATTTATTGAGCATCTACCATGTGCCAGAAACTACTACATGGGGCTTTGCAGCTTACACATCTATTTATATATATATTCTATCAAGGAAACACAGTGTGCTTCATGAAATATCTGTACAGGCATACAGATGAGGGAGGAGGAGATTTCCTGTTGGGGTTTCTGCTCTTCATCTAATTCCAGGTTCCTCACCGGCAAAGCATCGTGAATGCTCCACATTCCTGAAAAGGCTCAATGTTCAGCACATAGGAAAGCAACTGCAGCCTAGTAAAGACTGAATAATGTTACCATCACGCCACCTTTTTCTTCCTTACCACTATTAGTTCTTTTTTGGCCTTCTGAAAAGTGAGATTAAATCTCTTATGACCTTAAAAGTTATCAGTGATGTGTGGTTCTACCAGCTGGGACAGTTCTCCACACTCTTTCACATGAGGTTCCCAGCTCTGATGACCTGAGAGATGCTGATCACTGAGCCTGATCTTGGCTTCTGGCCTCTGTGACTGGCCACATCTGCAATGGCCATTCACTTTCTTTCCTGAAGGATCCTCTCTCATCTTAGGACCCATCTGCTCCCACAAGAATGCCCTTGCTCTCACAGGCTCTCTAGACTGGGCTAACCTTGGGTGTATACTTATGAATCTCTTTTCAACTGAGGTCTCTAGGAGGCCTTTTTATGTATTGTTTTCAGGTTTAACAACCCTTAAGGTTAAACTCCTTTATATGTTCTATCTCTCTGTATCTGAAGATAGGTAATCTTCAGTGTCATCTTAACTGGGATTGGAATGACCTAAGAAAGAGAACTCTGAGCATGTTGATAAGAGTGTTTCCAGAAAGGCTTACCTCAGAAGGGAAGACCTAAGTATAGCTGACGGCATCATCCCACGGATTATGGTCCTAGATGGAAGGGAAAAGAGTGAATGAAAAAGTAACCTGAGCACCAGCATTCATTTCTAGTTCCTAACTACAGATGTGTTGTGACCAATTCTTCATGCTCCTGCTCTTGTCTCTTCCTGACCATGATGGACTATACTCTCAAACAATGAGCCAAAACGAGCCCTCCCTTCTATATGTTGCTTCTTGTTAGTAATTTGGTCACAGCTAGAGAAGTAACTAGTGCACACTGTGTCCTAGGTACACAGCACATCCTCATCCAGTTAAAATATGAGATGAGATGATGTCTTTTCTGCTCACCTGGGATGCAGAAATGCAACTGCAGTAAAGGCTGGGGCTGGGACCCCTCATAGCCTCTCTCCATAACCATATCAGCACAAGAGTGTGCAACAGACAGTGCTTCCATGTAACAGCTGTAGAACACCTTCACCGAAAACTTTTTATGGCATTTAGTGAGTGTGCTGCCCATCATATTACAAAGTTAAATTACCTTTTAGCAATCTTATGCCTCTGTATAATGGGAATGTCATCCTGATAACCCTTTCTTCAGACAACTGCCTTGATTTTTTCTTTTCTTTTCTTTTTTTTTTTGTTTTCTTATGTTTTTTATTGATTTTTCTCTGCTCCCCTCCCTGCCTCTTCCCTCACCTTCAACCCTTCCCCAAGGTCCCCATGCTCTCAATTTACTCAGGAGATCTTGTCTTTTTTTACTTCCCATGTAGATTAAATCCATATTTCTTTCTTAGGTTCTCAGTGTTGTCTAGGTTCTCTGGGATTGTGATTTGTAGGCTGGTTTTCTTTTCTTTGTGTTTAAAAACTACTTATGAGTGAGTACTTATAATACTTGTCTTTTGGGGTCTGGGTTACCTCACTCAATATGATGATTTCTAGATCCATCCATTTGCCTAAAAATTTCAAGATGTCATTTTTTTTTCTGTTTAGTGCTCCAGTGTGTAAATGTACCACATTTTCCTTATTCATGCTTCGGCCAAGGGACATTTAGGTTGTTCTGGCTATGACAAACAATGCTGCTATGAACATAGTTGAACACATGTCCTTGTGGTATGATTGAGCATCCTTTGGGTATATACCCAAAAGTGGTATTACTGGGTCTTGAGGAAGGCTGTTTCCTAATTTTCTGAATATTGCCATACTGATATTCGAAGGGGCTGCACCAGCTTGTACTCCCACCAGCAATGCAGAAATGTTCCTTTTACTCCACAACCTCTCCAGCAAAAGTTGTCATCAGTGTTTTTGATCTTGGTCATTGTTACAGGTGTAAGATGGAATCACAGAGTTGTTTTGATTAGCATTTCTCTGATAGCTAAGGATGTTGAGCATTTTCTTAAGTGTCTTTCAGCAATTTTAGATTCCTCTGTTGAGAATTCTCTGTTTATGACTGTACTCCAGTTTTTATTAGATTATTTGTTCTTTGAGGACCAACTTCTTGAGTTCTTTATATATTTTGGAGATCAGACCTCTGTCTGATGTGGGGTTGGTGAAGATCTTTTCCCATTCTGTAAGCTGCCATTTTGTCTTATTGATCATGCTCTTTGCTTTACAGGAGCTTTTCAGTTTCAGGAGGTCCTATTTATTCTTTGTTTCTCTCAGTGTCTGTACTACTCAGGTTATATATAGGAAGTGGTCTCCTGTGTGTTCAAGTGTACTTCCCACTTTCTCTTCTATGAGGTTCAGTGTGGCTGGCTTTATGTTGAGGTCTTTGATCCATTTGGACTTGAGTTTTGTGTATGGTGATAGATATGGATCTATTTTCACTCTTCTACATGTTGGTATCCAGTTATGCCAGCATCATTTATTAAATATGCTTTTTTCTATTTTATATTTTTTTTCTTAATCAAAAATCAGGTGTTCATAGGTATGTAGATTAATAAATAAGCATCTTCAATTTGGTTCCATTGGTCCTCCTGTCTGCTTTTATGCCAATACCAGGCTGTTTTCAGTACTATAGCTCTGTAGTAGAGTTTGAAGTCAGAGATTTTGATGCCTCCAGATGTTCTTTTTTATTGTTCAGGATTATTTGGGCTATCCTGTTTTTTGTTTGTTTGTTTGTTTTTGTTTATTATTTTCCATATGAAATTGAGTTCTGTTCTTTCAAAGATCTGTGAAGAATTTTGCTGGGGTTTTGCTGGGCATTGCATCAAATCTGTAGATTGTTTTTAGTAAGATTGCCATTTTTACTATGTTAATTCTACCTTCCCAAGAGCATGGGATATCTTTGCACTTTGTGGTGTCTTCAATTTCTTTCTTGAGACATTTAAAGTTCTCAGACAAGTGCCTTATCCATCACAAGTGACCAGAAAATACTGTCATGTGCTAATTCTCCATGATGTCTAGACTGAGTGCAGTACTTTGTATCTGTATACTATGTTTCTGCATTTGCTTCTCCCAGGAGATTCATATTTGATCTTCATCTACTCCTGCTCCATCTCTTTCAAACCTGCCTTCAGCATCCCAAACAACAGGCTTCCTTTTCGGAACCCTCTGAGATGTCTCATTTACTTTCATTACTTGCTGGGCAATGCAGCCTTATACCTGGCAGTGCCAGTATCTCTACTTAGCTATCTTGTACAAAAGCTACAGGTAGTTTTCCCTCAGAGTTTGAGGAAGTATGTAGCTATGTCCCCTAAATTTGAGCATTCCTTCCTGGAGGGAGGAAGGATGCTCACAAGATTCAATAAGATAAGAAAGTTAGATGATTCATAGTCTGCTGTGGGACAATGATCTATACCCTGTCACTTGTATTTTAAATAAACACTGATTGGCCAGTAGCTAGGCAGGAAATAGAGGCAGGGCACTGAGAATTCGGGGAAGAGGGAAGATGCAGTCTGTAGTCGTCACCTAGACACAGGAAGCCAAACACAGAGCAAGCAAGATATGACTGCTTTATTGAAAAAGGTACCAAGCCACACAGCTAGCACAGACAAGAATTGTGGGCAAATATAAATTATAAGAGTTAATAAGAAGCCTTAGTTACTAGGCCAATCAGTTTATAATTAATGTAGACCTCTGTTTGTTTTCTTTGGGACTGAATGACTGCAGGACCTGGTGGGACAGAAAACCTGGTCAACAACAGTCCTTTCCCCAAGTTCATATGTGTAGTGAACAGTTGCAATGAAGTAAGAGACTATATGATGGAGCTCCCTGCATTTCCTGCCATTGCATGTGCTGGACCATTCAGCAATGTGGCCTCCCTTGAGTCAGCGAGACTCTTCTTAGTAACTCCAGTACATGAGTTCCTTTTCTGGTTGCTGGGATAAAAACAACTCAAAAAAGAATGATTTTGTATTGGCTCAGAGTTTAATGATATGGCCCACCTTGGTGAAGAAGGCAAAGTGAATACAACCAGATCCACTGTGGTGTTGGTCATGAAGCAGAGAAAGAGGAATGCTGGTACCAGGCTTACTTTCTTCTTTTTATTCAGTACAGGATTCCAGTCAGCAGAATGGTATCACCCAAAGGTAGAGTGGGCCTCTCAACTTCAGATAATCTAATCTAGAAGCTCTTTCACAGACATAGGTAATTTCAGATCCTACCATGCTGACAATCAGTATTAATTATCCAATAAACTCATTGGCCCACCAGGCTGAATGGTAATGAATTTTTTTTTTGGCTTGCTATTAGTGACTTATTTAGAATGAATGGATATCTGTTTACACCCTCCCATTCTACAGATGTACACACACATGAACCCATACACACAACAACAATAGCAGTAATAATAAGGTAAACAAAACAAACCAACATGAAAGCCCAGCTTTCTTATTCTCCAGTTACGAGAAAATGAGTTTAGAAAACATTGAAAGTCAAAATCCAGAACTCTGCCTTTTCCCCTTAATTTAGAAGCTTCCTGCTCTATTATTTGCTCTATGGATAACTCCATTCTGATGTTAATTTATATCCAAGAATTTGTTAAGTCTTTTCTTCCCAACCGAAAGGTCAAAGTTTAGGTCAAAGTTCCCTCAGAGTACACTGCCATTCAACAAAGAGAAGTCTTTAAACTGCAACTCCCCTTGCGTGTGTACGCAGTTATCACAAGCTAATGGCTCCATGAGCCTTACGACTCCTTCAATCTATAATTTTATGGAGGATTAAAAGCGAGATACACAAATTTGCAATAAAACCAACACAATTTATGGGAATGTTTCCTATAAGAATCATTACGGGGTGATCATAAATCAAGGGTGTTTCTCTTCCCTTTGCAGTCCCTGCAACTCAATAGCAGCTCTGCTCTGCTCTAGCTGAGCAGAGACGAGCCACCATTGTTATTCAAGGCCACCCTTACCTGGCCTTAATAACACCTTGTAGCAAAATTAATTTACTTTAAAATTTCCTGTTTCCATAACAACTTGTGCAGCTGTTCATGTGACTTAATGAAATTCCACAAGAAAAAAAAATGTTTCAGAGAGAATACAGACTGAATGGAGATGAACTGCCTTTAAATAATTTGATTTAAACTTTGGTGGGTGACTGAAGGAAATGCTTAGGTAAAAAAAGAGGCATTGGCCTTTGGTGTGTACCTCTAATATATATCTTTAATACTAAAACAGCTGAATTTTTACTGTTTCATTTTATTCTTTCCTTTATCCTCTTTTCAAGATTTCTGTAGGTAGCTGTGGATTCTAAGTGTGAATAAAACCAACAGGAATCAAAGAGAGATTCTTTTGATTACAAAAAAAAGATTGTTTTGTATTTAAATATACTATTTTTCTTTTATATAGTGTGGGAGTAAAATAAAATCCTGCTGTATTTTATCTAGAATATGTATCCAAAATTTATCTTTATATTAATATTTTTGAAGTTACACTGTTCTTCTTAAATATTATTGATCAGAGGATGCTCTAACATTGGATTAGTATTATACTGGATGACAGAAATTTCTGTTTTATTTCAATCTTTGTATCAGATTCAACCACTAGGAATTAAACATGGACCTGAAAACATGATAAGAAACAGCTACAGAGCTTTTTGAAAAAGCATCTGACATATAAACAACAGCAATATTATTTTGAATCATCTTTTGTGAGTAAGTTTGAGTTGTCTTAACGTTTTAAATTGTTTATATATTTGATTTGCTCTTTGGGATAAGGTCTCATGTAGCCTTGGTTGAGCACTGTATAGGTGACTGTTCTATTGTGAGGAGACACCAGGACCAAGGCAACTCTTACAAAAGGAAGCATTTAACTGGAGGCTTCCTTATAAATTCAGAGGCTTAGATCATTATCATCAAAGCGGGGAGCACAGTTGCAAATTTGATACTGGAGAAGTAGCTCAGAGTTACATCCTGATCCAGAGGGGAAAAGAGAGAGAGCGGGAGAGAGAGAGAGAGAGAGAGAGAGAGAGAGAGAGAGAGAGAGAGAGAGAGAGAGAGAGAAAACAGACTGGTCCAGGCAGGGGATTTTGAAGCCTCGAAGCTCACAACCACAATGGCTCACTTTTTACAACAAGGCCACACCTACTTCCAAAAGGCCACACCTCTTAATCCTTTCAAACAGTTCCACTTTCTGGTGACTAATCACTCAAATATATGAGCCTATGAGGGTTATTACTTTTCAAATCACCACCAACACATCCTTATTATGTAGCTAAAGGTGACCTTGAATTCTTGATCCTCCTCACTCTACTTCCCATGTACTGGAATTATAAGCATACACCACCATATCCAGTTTGCTTTTTAATTTCCAACTAGTTGGAAAATAATACATTTTAATTGTTGAAATTTTAGAAAATGCAAGAAAAAAGACAATGAAAAGAAAGATCTATCTGTCATCATCTAAAGAGAATCATATTGTGCAAAAGATAGATTACTCTGTAACATGACTGTGTTATCTCACTTAGCAGTGAGTGTTTTTCTACAACCTGCCAGTGCTTGTTGACTTTGAATGTGTGTAATATATTCTACAACAAGAGAGTATTGAGATATAATCAGGCACTTACATCCATGCCTATATATGGCAAGGGTAGACGGATAGAGAAATATAAAAAAGAAGAAAAGACAACAGATAAAAGGTAGAACACAAACATTGTACAATAACTATTTTAATGGCATTTCCTTATTAAGCATTTTCATTCCATCTTTGTTTTGCTTTTGTAAATTATTCTGTATAAAATACACATGTGAATAGATTTTTTTAAAGAGTAAATCACTAATTAGTTTCCTAGGGATAGAATTCATGAATTAGCACACATGGTCATGCTTAAGACTTTGAAACACATGGTTATCTTTGTTACATGTAGAATTTACTAGTCACATTGTCACCAGTCAAGCAGGACAAGATCTTTCCTTCCTGTCTTTCAATTACACCTATACTCAATGACGTTACCCTCAAACTGTTCTTGCCAATTTACAAGTAAAAACCAAGACTCCCATGGCATTATGTTTTTTTTTTTTTTTTTTTTTTTTTTGGTTGCAGTTCTGAGCCATTACTGCCAACATGCCAGCATCTGAGGGCCGTGCACTTGGCCTCCCAATAGCAATATTCTTCTTACCTGATCACCTCTGGCTCACACTGGAGATACTTTTAATTATCCCAGTTCTATGTAAAACACAGCTCTCCCATTCTCTCTTTCTCTTTCTACCCCCCCCCACTAAAACACACAGACACACACCTATACACACATGCTCATATACCTATGTCTGTACACACGGACAGACAAGTTGATGCTGCTTTCAGACAGTTGTGTGGAAAAGCAGGGAAAAAGTCTGCATGAAAGAGTGTACACATTAAAAGATTATTCTACTTAAAACTTTGAGATAGTTTTGCTTTTCATGGCTACCCTCTTCTTTCAAATGTCTCTATCTCTCTGATTTAATTTGCTGCTATCTTATTATGAGGAATGAGTGATATCTCTCTATTCTATGTGCCCAGCTCAGTTCCTAGAGGCTTTGCTACCTAAATTCAATAATCCCTCCTGCACTTGGCTTTGTGAAGTGCTGTACTTACTGGAGCTCTGGACAGGGGGAACAGAATGAACGCTCCTCTCTCCCTCAAGGGAAGATTTCTTAGCAAGTGGAAGGAGCTACAGTCTAAAATAATAATCTTATTTTTTTCAGGTCAGTGATCCATAGCATGCTCTCAAGGATATTAAGTGAGAATAAGGAAAGATCAGTTTCTTAGTGCTATCCCTGGATTGTGCTGACGCACAGAATCAAAGACATTGGCCGACAAAGTCATCTAGTGCAAGAATCACACTGCAGAGATATGGTTCGGACTGTCAAGTTGCTATGAAGATATTATTATGTTGATATAAAAATCCAATTTATTAATTAATTAGTATGAGCTAATATTAATATTCACTCTGCAATGTTATAATTTTCAAGCCTGAAGCTAGAAACCAGCACACATCTGGGTGAATTATATGCAAGTGAAATGATAGAATCTAAATATTTGGTGACTGCCTGGGTTTTCTTGAAGATAACGGCCTCATCCAGACTCTTTCCTCTAACATTTCCAAGGTCAACTTTATCAGAAAATGTACATTTAGAAGGCATTTAGAACATTATTATGGTAGAATACATATTCACTTATAGCACAACATAATTATATTTGGTTCCTTTTATTCATGGCTGTTATCCTTCAGGCTGCGTGATTTGACCTGAATTATGATTTGGTCAATTCAGTAATGATCCATGCTGCAGGAGTAATCTATCCTAATTATTTTGGTCATGATTTACCATTTCTATTAACACTCATTCACTCCAGAGGTTAAACTGGTTCACATATCTTATATGCACAATATATATTCTGTAATTTCCTCATACATACTCTTAAAATTGTTTAATGTTTACTACAGTTTGAATGTGACATCTCCTCATCCAGCCCATGTATGCAAGCACATGTTACCCATGTATATTCAAGCACATGTTACCCATGTGTGGTTCTGTTTTGTAAAGTTGTGTAAACTTCAGGAGGTGGGGCCTTGCTAGACTAAATAGGTTGCTGCCTCTTCCCTCGTGTGTGTGTGTGTGTGTGTGTGTGTGTGTGTGCTTGTGTTGCCCTGATCGACCAAGATCTGAAAAATACTAGGTAGCATGAGCTCTGTTGTGCTTTCTGTTCTGGTTGGACTATAGCCCTCAAATAACAAGCCAGCAATGAATCTTTTCTCTTTAAGTTGCCCCTGTCAGCTGTTTTGTCACAGAGACACACAAAGGAAGAGTGCGGAAGGAAATTAGATGATTCTTACAGAGATCATCTCGCCTCCTCCAAGTCTCATTTTGTTTTAAAACACTTCATATTGTTCAGTATGTGTCAGTAGACTGAAACCAGCTTATGCCCTCATATTTTCTCCAGAGCATTTTATCTGTTTTGTGTGCTTTTCCCCACCTATAATATTAAAGTGAAAATGAGTTATTTGCCATAATATTGGATCTTAGTACAGAAATGGTAAGCAATATTATATTTGGGGTGTTTTTTTCTTCAGTCTTGAAATTAAAACTGCAAATATTAATTGAATTTGATTACAGGGAAAAGTAGACATTTCACTTGTTTTGGGGTTTTACATCCAGATACTTTACTTGCTCTGCTTGGGAGCGATTTGATATTTCTCAGATGTTATGCAGAGTTAATACTTCTTTTTGGATGATGAAAAACCTGGACTAGTATTGGAATAGGTATTAAGACAATGCTTGTGTCGGTGGCACTGAGAAATGATTTCTGTGGTAAGATGAGTAGGTTGCAATGAACTGAGCTCAAACAATACTGCAGAAAAGTTCTACAAGATTTGAAGAACAGTCTAAAGAGGAACGAATGAAGACATTGCATCTATTATAGTTTGTATTCAAGATTAATCTTTCTTGCTACTTTTTTTTTTTTTTGCATCTATCCATGCTAAGCTCAGGAGAAGATTCTCAGGAATGAGCACTTTGCAGTCTAGAATTTAAAAAGAATGATAAAAGCAGTAGAAGTTCCTAAAAACACAGCCTCTTGGAAGAACAGTCATGGCCTCAGTATAGGGATGGAATCACTCCTAAAGTTTGTATCACCTGACAAGTCTTGGCAATCCTGAAGGAGATGCTATCTCCTAGCTTTTTGCTATTTCCTAGATCAGCCTCACTGTTTTGGAGAGCAAACCATGTAAACAGAAAACTGTCCAATCTTCATAGTTTGGAGGATTCAGTAAATCACAGGTTTAGGTGAGGCACCAAGTGGTGGAGAAGCAAGGTAGCTCTCCTTACGTTGCAGCTGGGCATTCAGTGGTCTCCAGCCTTGCTTCTGACTTTTTATGAAATGAAGGTCAGGTTGGACAGATGGCTCAGTAGGTGAAGTATCTGCCATGAAAGCTTGATTACCTGAGTTCTGAATCCCAGAGCTCAGGTAATGTAGAGTCTGTAGCACCACTTATAATCCCAGAACTCTTACATGATGGGGGGCATACAGAAGAAACCCCAGAAGACTGCTAGTTCCCGAGCCCGACTCATGCAACAACGACTAACAGCATACTCCAAAGAGCTGAGACAAGAGCTGGCACACAGTGGTGGTCTCGGACATCTCTGCAGAACTATGGCACCTGTGTACCTAGCACTGCTTTGGGGGGGGGGTGTCAAAGAGGCAGCCAGATCTCAATTTCAGGCAAGCCTGCTTCTAGGGCAGAAACAAGTTTCCTTCAGCACAGGAGCTAAAAGGAAACAGGAAAAGTAAAGGAGAGGTGGAAAGAAGAGTAAAAAATTGCTATGAATGCATGTTTTTGAAGTCAAATATTTGATTTGTCCCTTAGCGACTCATCTTGGCCTGTGTTTAGGGAGAAGGCTTGAAATGGGGGAAGTGCCAGAGAGTTAAGAGTCTAAATTTCAACCCAGAAAGCTTGAGGAGCCACCCAGCATCTTGTGGGCTCCAAAAGGAACAGACAAATATTTGCTAAAGAATGGTGGTTCCATTGTGACAATTGGGGTTATAGTTTACGTGCCCTGACGGTTGCAGAGGCTACAAAATAGAGTCACTTCATGCACTGTTGCCAGAGACTATTCCAAGGACAAGATTATACTCTTCTCACCACTGATTTGGCAGTAGAGAACCTCCTGACTATGGGGACAAACCACGAAATGTAATTTCCCTACACTTGTAAAAGGAGCTAAGGAGAAGTCACTAAAGAAAGAACAGCATGGTTTGGTTGTTCATGCACAGAAACGGATTGAAAAAGAGTAATTTCACAAGTGTTCATTCATGGTGCGTGGGTCTCAAAGCTTGGGTTTTCCATGGTGGAAGCCCATCTATGTTGGATATTGTTTTTAAAGTCTGATAGTGAACTACTATGTTTCTAGTTATGTGGAAGACTGTTTTTTAAAGCAGGATTATGGACTAGAGGAAATTAGGAGCAGAAAGAGCAAGAGAAAGCAAGGTGCCTGAAAGTTTGTTTGGGTTTTTATCATCATCAGTAAGACATTGGGAGTCATCATAAGCAGAAAGAGACATTGGCCTTGTAGGTGCCCCAGTGGCACACACACCCTAGGTAAGGGCAACCATGAAGTGGCATTGCTTTCTTCTCCGATAAATCTGTTTTCCCATGCCCTCTTGTCAGAGGGAATTTGCTCACTTATTGACAGTCACCATCCTGATACAATGATAACTAGTCGTAAGGTGCCTTTTCTCTCTTATGGATCCTTTTGTACTGAAAAAAATATGGAAATATGAAATTATTTGAATCAAAGACTATGTTGTGTCAAGACAGAGCATGTAGTTATTATACTACTGTAATAAAATTAAAAAGTAAACCCTGTATACTAACTACACCATAAAGTTTATTATTTCTATCCAGAGAACTTGAAACATTTATATGTAGTCAGTTAGCAGTCTTTCAATGCAAATTGGGTGATATTTTGATTCATTACCATAGAGAGGAAGTTTAGAAAAAATTATGTTTTATAAATTGCAATTTTAAAAAGTATTCAAATTTGAAAGCTATTCTATATATTCTAAACAGGTTAAATAAACATTCAGTTCATTTTGCTGCTACCATGGATAACACAGCTCAGCAGCTCATTTCACCAAAAGAAGCTCTTAAATGTTTTCATTTCCTTTTTAATTATTTTGTGTTTCCAATAATAAAATAAAACATGATAAAACAAAAACTCACTGGGGTTCGATAAGAAAAGCAAACAGAAGGGAAAAAGCCCAAGAGAAGGCACAAGAATCATTGTGTTTGATAGTCATACCACAGAGCATATGAAAAGTACAAAAAGAAATCATGTTTTCACTTCCTGCAAGCATGCGTATGTGTGTGTACCCACATGTGCATATATGTATAAGTGGGTACACCTATGTGCATACGAAGACCAGAGGTCAGCCTCCAGTGTTGTTCCTAAAAATGCCATTCACTTTGTGTCCTGAAAGATAATCTCTCCCTGGTCTGGAACTCACTGAGTAGAGGCTGGCTGGCCAGAGAGTTCCAGGATCTCTACCTGTCTGCCTCCCAGGTGCCAGAATCACACATGGTGACACCAAACCTGGACTTTCTTCTGTGGGTTCTAGGAATGGAACCTGGTTCTTCCGTAGGAAAAGCACTTCATTGAAAGAACCATTTCCCCGGGCCTTTGTTTGATTTCTTCTTGGAAATTTCATGGGACACTATGGATAGAAATCCTGGTATCTTGACATTTTCCTCCTTGTTTCCTATAGGACATATGAGCTGGTTGGGATTAAGCATCTTGATTTTGTAGCCACTGGCCTGTTAGTCATCTAGCTAAGCTGTGTTTATAGAAAATTATAGATCTAAGCCCAGAAGGCTTTGGTTTGTTTCTCAGAATGGACTTATAAGTTTCCTGCTCACCTGGGCACAACTTCTCTATTAAATTGAGTCTTAGATTCAAGATCAAGATATTGAGATATAAGTATATGATAATGTTTTCATTTTATTCAACTGGCACAATTATTCTCCACACAGATCACAAAATTAAAAAAAAAACTCAATTTATAGCAAATCATGATCTACTGCTCTATAAAGCTTGCTATCCCCTCCCTTTAGGTTTACTAGCCTCACAAAGAAGATGGGTGCCCTCCTGTTTATCCCTGTAGCAGCCCCTGCCTTCTCATCCAACCCATCCATCCATAAAACTTTCGGAGTAAGATTCTCTCACCAGTATATCATTGCAACATGGCTCTGTCTTTGCTCATGTTAACCTGTGATGGCTTTAAAGAAACTTCTTAAATGTAAAAGACAGATTCCTGCAATCCAGATCCAGGTCAGGACCAGTACAGTTTTCCAACCAGTCCATAGAACAATGCCTTCAGAAGGAGAGGAGGAGGGGAAGGAGAGAGGGAGTGGTTATTGTTACACAGCTTGTTGTCACGCTGACACAAATACTAAGCTGAATGGAAAAGCCAACGCTTGGGAGAATGGAAGTTCTGAAGATAACTTCCATGTGGGTTGAAGGCGATGGATCGATGTGTGTGTATGTCTGTACAGGTTTACATATTTCTTTTTCTAGAATGTTCTTACATTTTTGTTTTATGGGACTTAATAAAAATTAATTTTATAAATTTAATTAAAAAACAAATACCCTTCATTCTAAACCTGTGATTTCTGGAGCTTTTTAATTTTGAATGGCTCTCCCAGTAATCTGGTTTCCTGGGAATTTATTGTGCTTTTATCTTTAGCCTCTAGCTCATCCAAATTATTACTGTCATTCCATCTGAATTGGCAAGCAGCTGCCCTGACTTTGCATTTTTTATCTTATTCTCTCTTTTATTAATCTTCTCTTGGTCTCCTGTGCCTTTCTTCACCTCAATTATGTGAAATTAAACAAACCTTTACATTTAAGGAACAACATTCACAGCAGACCTGCGGTCACATCTCCTGAAAAGCTGTTATTTGGGCTGCTAATTTTAATTAACAATTATTAATTAATTAATTTTGTTATAACGCTCCCGACTTATTAGAGCACTGTCCCATTTCTCTAAATAAAAAAACAATGTAAAACTGAACTGATATTCCAATGTCAAAATGAGGTTAACTTCAGAATATTAAACAGATGAATTTATAAAGAAACCGAGTTTGCACATTTGCCTTTGTGTGTTTTCTGATTTTTAAGGAGACTGCTGATCTATGAAATAGCATAAATTTTCACAAGTCATATTTCTTCAATCAGAAAACACATATCATCTGATTGGATCAAACTGGGTGTGAGGTAAAAAGCCATAAAATTGTTTTTAGAAAGAATGCTACTAGTCACTGATTCTAAATAAATTTCAAGTCATTAATATTAGTGGGTGATTTAAAAATTGTTTAAATGCATAGTGATACAGCTTGGTTGTAGAGCATCTTCCTAGAATGTGTGGGGTCCTAGGTTCAATGCATAGCATGGGGAAAAATAGTATTTTAACAAAGTTAATTAATCCTTGATATGTAAAGAATTAATGGATGCAATTTTAAAATTTTCCATGTGTGTGTGTTTATGTGTATGTGTGTGTGTGTACAAGCTTGTGTGTGCATGTAGGTATATATTCTATATCATTTGTGTAGAGGTCTAAGGACAAACTTGGGTCTCAGTTTTTACCTCCCACACAGTTCCCTTCTCTGTACACTGGGAAGTACATTCCCTAGGCTCTGACTACCATTTTTCTTAAGAGTACAGGGTAGATGTGCACTATCATGTCCAGGTTGATGTTCTGGAGGTTCAAACTCATTTCCTCATTCTTGTAGAGCAAGTATGCTACCCACTGAGCCATCTCACGAGTCCTATTGGATCAAACTAAATTGAGGTAAGATTTACACATGATATGCAGTCCTTAAGTATGCTATTACTGAATTCCATGTGTTTGATGAATACTACGTATACTCATAGTCTCTGATCAAACTGAAGGGCAGTTCTAAAGACCCCTTCCATCTTGCACTTCAGGAAAACCCTCAAGGTCTGCTGTCAACAAGCCTCTTCACAAAATTTATATAAATGAGATCAGGTGACTGTACTCAATTGTGTGACAACAGAGTATATGAAAATTGCCCCCCTCCCCATTATAGTGCTTGGTTTGGGGACATTGTGAATAAAAGCACTGAATTTTTGACTTGCCTACTTAGAGTTGGCTATGGCTGTCCACTCTTCCTCTTCTCTGTTAGCTTCCTTTTATTTTACTAAGGTTGTAACTCACTGTACCTTTGTTGCGTGAGTCCCCGATGTCTGACGACAGTGGACTGATTTCATCCATTGCCGTTGTTGTTGCTTCTCTTTGCACTGATGTCATTCGTGGCTTTCTCAGCATGGTTATGATGTGGGCGGTCTTTTTGTCTGTGCATTGCTTTTCTTGGTTAATGAATACAGAAACTGCCTTGGCCTGTTGATAGGGCAGAACTTAGGTAGATGGGGAAGACTGAACTGGATCCTAGGAGGAAGAGGGGCAGAGTCAGACAGTGAGACACCACGGATCCGCAGTCTGAGGTAGACATGCTGAATCTTTGCTGGTAAGCTTCTGCCACATGGTGATATACAGATTACCAGAAATGGCTTAAATTAATTTAAGAGTTACCCAATAAGAAGCTAGAGCTAATGGACCAAGCAGTGATTTAATTAATACAGTCTCTGAGTGATTATTTCGGTTCTGGGCAGCCGGACAAACAAGCGGCTCCTTGCAACATGGTCAGGGCTGTCTTGCAATATTACCCTATAGGTACTTGTGCTTTTCTGTATGGTGTGTGGGAGCATCTGAGGCTCCTCACCTCTCTCTGTAATCGTGTTCATTCCTTCTTTGTGATGCTTTGTTGGAGATGTTTCCCTTCCTCACTGAAATATCATGCAACTTTTATAGGAGCCCATTCTCAATATTTGTACTATGTTACAGTAATCTATTTTCTGTATTTATGTTGATAAAACATTTGTGTTGGTTATGGTCACTTCTTAGGTCTTGGAATCAAGTAGTCTTCCCCAGGCACCAAATACCATAGCATAATCTTGGACCTCTGAGCTCTAAAACCATAGGGAACTATGCTTAAGCTCTTTATGTAATTTAGACTCAACTCACAAAAAAAGATCCTAAGGGATTCTTGTTTCTTGTTTATGGGTTTTTAGTTTTTGACTAAACAATAGAAGGTAAGTGGGGGTTGGTAATGTCTCTGGCTATGTACTCTTGAAACCACATTTCCCTCTATGGTGTGTTGCTGGTTTATATAAAGAAGTAATTGACAGGACAATCCCCACAGCTCTGGTTGCCCTAGAAGTATGGACTCGAAACCATGTTGAAAGTTTACTGGGACTTAGCCAGGATATTATTTTTCTTCTTTTCCCATGACTTTTCTGAGCTCTGTTTTCCCACCTTTCTGCCCAAGATCTTATGCACAATTAGCCCACAAATGAATTCCTGACTGTTCTTCCAGCTTGTTCTTCTTCTGTCCCCAGCTATCCAATAAAACGTTTAAGCTTAGAGAAGGTATACGAGCCTCAAAATGCCTACTTTTCTTGCTATTGTTAGCTGAGTACTCCAAGGAAGGAATTTTTATGCAGCCTTTGGGAGGGAAGAGAGCATCTTCCAGGTGGAGCGTTGCTGGGAAAGTCTTCCCTGCTGACCAAGAGTTATGTGTATGTTGCACTGTCGTGTGTCCCTTGGGGGCTGCAGCCTCCTAGGGGTCTGGTTCTTAACTGCTTTATGTTCTAAGCATCTTTGTGAGTGAGGATTTTGTTTTTGGAACACTTACCTTAAATGAAATTAACTAGTAGGTCCCATCTCTCTCTCTCTCTCTCTTATCAAATTCAATGCCAGGTTATATTGTTAGTCATAATAGCTACCTCCTACTTATTTTTGTCCTATTTTTTGAGTGAATTATAAAAAGAAAACAATGTAACCACCTACTCATACCAACGAGAAATAACATTAAAAATTTCCTTTCTATAAAAGAAGGTTTGGGCTTATTTTGAATTCACCAGGCACCGGAAATTTTAAGGAAATTTAAAATTAATTCCCCCTCTATTTGTTTACATCGAGGACATGCATGTTAGTGTAGCTGTGGAATTTATAATTTTATATTTCTATCACTATAATAATATTATTTCCCATGGAAAATACAGTGTTTTGACTTCTAAATATGTTCATTTAATTATTCATGGCCCATAAGCAATTTTTTATTAGGTTAAGCTCTGATGTCTGATTAAAGTCGATAGCTGGCATCCTTTAGGGTTTTCTTAAGCATTGGTCGGAGTGAGAGCAGAATGCTTAAATTGCCTAATAGGAAAGAATTGCAGGCTATCGCCATACAATCAGCCAGCGTGCACTTGAGATTTTAACCTTCAGATAACTGAGACTCTGCAAGGTAAACACCACCTCACTGGCTAATAAACCCCATCATCATAATGGTGTCAATCTGCCTTTTCTTTTCTAACTCGGTAAAGAGCCCATTTCTTTTGCAAACATCCCAGACGGATTTCACGGGAGAACAGCAGCAGCAATTCTCAAAAAAACTGTTGTAAGAGGACCACACTGCACATGCTGCTTCTGCTTGCCAGCCTACTTCTAAGACTGGCAGATAGCCTGCTCTTTGCTAGAGAAGCCCAAGTAATGTCAGTCGCCTCCTGGCCAAGAAGACACAAAGAACGAAAACAAACAGACCTCCAGCACTAAGTTAATTCTTGTCTCATCTTTCCCCAGCTCAGTCAAATTTTACTCACACAATAAAATTCCGGCAGATTCTAGTTTGTAAACAAAGGTGATCAGATGCGCAGGGTTGGCTTTTGCAATGCAGGACAGGGATAACCCAACTTATTGGAGCCCTTTGGCAGAGCTTCAGGTGACAGGAATTTGCAGCCAGCAAATGTAAATAGCAGTCGTGTGTGAGGCTATACATAAGCTAGAATTCCACAGCTGGCATCACTTAATACAATTCTTCGATGATTTTTCTCTCCAGAAAAAAAAAATAGTCTTTGTTAAAGTGAGATCTTATTTTCCAAAATGGGTACAAGCAAGGTGGAGTTAACAGGAGGGGTGGAATCGGGAGAGGTTGGATGCTCCCCTTCTGACTCTGACCTCTCCTGACCACTAGTGTTCCATTCTGTCTCTCTAAGGACTTTGCAAAGCACATGTTGCAAGAGCCTGTGCGGATTAGTTATGTTTTACGGATACAATAACAGGCTTTTTCAGACAGAAAATACTTCTAGAGTGTGTGCTTTTCAAGTTAAGCCGGGTTACGTTTCAGTACGAAAGTTCATCCAAAGACCTTACAGCCGGCATTTATTTCTTGCTCAGAGAAGATCTGTTGTCCGTATGGGTTGCTGGCCAGGACTCGATTCTCTGCGATGTGAATCACCACCCTGGATGCTTCTTGTGGTCTCTGATCTCAACACCAGACTCCGTGGTTGCTCCTGAGGGGAAAGTGAAGTTGAAAAAAAAAAAAAAAAAAAGAGCACATGATCTTTTTATTTCTGCAAACAGCAAGTGGCATGAGGACGTCATGTTCACATTTTGCTGACCGGACTTTCTAGAAACTTCCCTGCCTCCAAGGGCTCCAAAAGTCTATTTTCTGAGCTTTGGAAGGACAAAAAAGAGAAGTGTAACTCACAGTCTTATTTCTACCATCAAGAAATGTCAAAGCAAGAGCTGGGAAGTTTCTACAGTCTTCCCCACTACTACAATAGCAGTGGATGTCCAAGGGTCCAAGCTCTTATTTGACACTGTGCTCACAATTTTTTTGTCAACTTGACATGAGCTGTGGTCATCTGAGAGGAAGAACCTCAGTCTCCATGAGATCAGGATGTATACAGGCCTCTAGGGCATTGTCTTAATTAGTGATTGATGGGAGTATATCCAGTCCATTGTGGGTGGTACTATTGCTGGACTGATGATCCTGGGTTCTATGAGAAAGCAGGTTGAGCAAGTCATGAAAAGTAAGGCAGTAAGCAGCTCCTGCTGTCCATGGCCTCTGCATCAGCTCCTGCCTCCACGTTCCTGCTTTGCTTGAGTTCCTACCCTGATTGCTTTTAATGATGGGCTATAATGTGGAAGTATAAGTCAAATAAAGCCCTTTCCTCTCCAGGTGTTTTTTTGTTTGTTTGGTTGGTTTTGTTTGTTTGTTTGTTTGTTTGTTTGTTTGTTTTGGTCGTGGTGATGTTTCACCACAGCAATGATAACCCTAACTAACTAAGACTGAATCTTTTTTAACTGCTACTGAGGCTTGAACCTAGATCCTCATGTGTGCTAGGTAAGTAGGTAAGTGCTCTGTGACTGAGTTACAGCCAAAGCCCTTCGTTTGACATTTCTTAGAGACAGATGTCTGTGCTTTTTTTTTGGGTGCTCTACTTCAATGGATTCCCACAATTCATCACAGTTCAGGAAGGCTTAAAACTGACTGTGCACCTTTTGTGAACCTCTGACTTAATCATACATTCAAGCACATGCTAGGAGTCTCCCCAAGTATTCTTTGGATAGACTATACTACATTTTAATTATGTAATAGAATTCTAAACAGCTAAAACATCCTGTTGTAAGTTGGAATGATAATTTGATTTGGAAGAGACAGGACAACAAACCTGGCAAACGATTAATGGTTTCAGACAGTCAACATCACGTGTAAACTACTTAATGCAAAAACTTACCAAGTCATGCTCATTTTAACATTATTTTAAACAAAGTTTTTAGGTTACTAGTTTATAAATATTTAACCATGGACATGTACTATTAGAACTTACGTCTCGGAAAAAAAAAACAAAAAAAAAAACAACTTCAACAACAAAAACAAACAAACAAAAAACTTAAGAAAACATCCAGGTATGCAGGGAGATCACCTGTGACATTGACCAATTTTGATAGGCGAAGAGGTTTGAAGGTAGTGCTGATATTGCTACTAATATAAAGGAAAAGGAAAGCCCAGGTCATTGGGAAATGCTGTCTCCCAGCTTGCCTATCTAGAGATGTGAACTTCTGATGATTATCTAATCTTTCTTCCTCTCCTCTTTTCTTCTGTAGGAACTTGTTTTCTTGTCACAAAATCGAAAACATATATTATATGCATTGTAATCAACTTGAAAGTATTGATAATTATAATAAAAAAGATAATTATACTGTTAACAGTTTAGAGACTCTTGTGTATTGGTGGGTTCCAGTTTCATTTCTGTGACTGTGGTAAAATACACTGACAAAGCGGGTTTCCGGGGAGAAAGGGTTCATCTCAGCTGGCAGGTGCTGGTTACGTCACAGCAGGGGGGCAGAGCGGCAGGCCTCTGAAGCCACAGCAGCAGCACACTCAACAGTCAGGAGGAGAGAAATGAGAGCACACCTAAGACCTTGCTTGCTCACCTGTGCTCGGTTCAGTTTCTCCACTTTTATCCATGAGGCTTGCCTGGGGATTGGTGCTGCCCAGACTGGGCTGATAATCCCTATCAATGGACTTGATTAAAGCAGTCTTCCGTGTTTATGCTCAAAGGTCAACCTGATGCAATTGAGACTTTCTTCCTAGATGATGCTGAGCTGTGACAAACAGAGTTAAAGCTAGTGTGACAGCACATGTATTTAAACAGAATTGACACCTGATTGTTTAGTGTGACCCTACATTTTTTTATTTCACATGAATATGAATATTTTATTTTAATAATATAGTAGACTCATATACAACAAAAATATCTTAAATTCTTGAGTGATTTTATTCTAGGCAAATGAGAAATTTCTATTTCTCAGTATTTATATAATTCTCTAGGAAACATTACCATTTTTTGTTAGCTCTGGGGATTAGAAAGAGGACCTTATACATGCCTGGCAAATGGTTTGCCTAGAACGTTTTTATGCATACATTTTATGTGTACTTGAACAACTTCATCTAACGATTTCCCTGGAATTATTATAATACCATTACTTTGAAAAGTATAACTATGCTTAGTGTTAATATCCGTGATTGAAATCACCAAATTAGCCTTAAAACCTCAATAGTACTTTAATTTTCTTTGAAGTTTGCCTCTTAAAATAATTTAATATTATATTACTTAAATTTGTTTTTTGATAATTAATCAAAAAGGTGGACAGTTTAATCATAATAATTAGCTAAGTACACCTCTTTTTAAATCACTTTGCTAGGCCTGATATTTACTTTTCTTATACGTTCTTTGAGTGTGTGTGTGTTCACTCAGCAACTTCACTTAAAATGAACAGTTTTAATGTTAACTCTTTAGGTGCCAGATACTAACGCTTTCACACGTGATTAACACATTGACCTTGCCTTTCTCACTGAGAATGTGTGGACTAACTGAGAGAAATACATGAAAATGTTAAGGAAGGAATAGAATCAAAAATAGAAAACAGAATAAGTCATGATTTAGGTAGTAATGGCCAAGCAATGCCTTTATTGAATGCTTCCTGCAAAGTGTAGCATTTACCCAACCATGTAAGATCTGTGTCCTTAGGGGCCAGCAGGATGCCATCAGTGCCTCCAAGCCTGTTGACCAACTTGGATCCTTAGCAGTCACATAATGGAAAGAGAGAAATAATTCCTCTGAAATGTCCTCTGACATGAGCACATTTGCATGATCCAACACCCTTGCTCTCCCAGCTCAACACATGCATGCACTCAATTAATAAATATAAAAAAATCACAGATCTGTTTACAACAGATGTTACCATCCTTACTTTCCAGATGGGGAAATCGATGGTTGTAACAGTCCTGGGGTCAACATTCACATCTAGGGCTCCTTAGCTCACGTAATCATGTCTGTCATGATGGATTTTGTAGAAGCCAAGACACAGACTGTCTGAAAGTATCCTAGGATAGCTGTATGGATGGCTTCCAGGGTGTCCTATAAGACCCATTACAGACTCTAATAATCTTGATTTTTGAACTCTATTGGTATGGTCCAGTCCACTGTCATCCTGTCTCTGTCATCTTAGCAGTGCTGAAAAAGTCATGAAAACCAAGGTGAAATGTGTGTCCTCTTGTGAAAATACTACATCATTAGCAGTCCTTGGACAGCTTCAGAGATAATTTCATCTTGTACCAGTGATAAAATTCCAGGTAGAAAAAAAAAAAAGAAGGCATCACTATATATATCCTTGATTTCGGAAGATCCTGCTGATTCTTTTCTTGCTGAATAAAGGTTTTAATAGCCTCCCAGAGACAAAAAAAAAAAAAAAAAGATCCTGGTTATGCTAAATTCATGGGAACAACAGGGTCACCAGCGTCCCCAATCCCATGCTCTGCAGAGATGGGAACTAGGCAACTCCAGTAAAACAAAATTAGGATTTCAGTCCACAGTGTATTGTTGTTATTCTCCATTTCCTTTTACAACTGAACAGCCCCTGTTCTAAAAGTCATATTTCATAGATAATTATTTGAATGTGCTTATTTGTGTGGATTCATGTCTTTAAGAGAATTCTATCTTAGGATTTATATTAGCCACCTTTCTTACTGCTCTGACAAAATAGCAGACAAAATCAACCTACAAAAGCAAGGGCTTGTTTCAATTCATGGTTTAAGAGTGGATATAGTCTGCCATGTTGGGCAAGGCATACCAGCAAGAGAAAGAGAGACAATTAATCATATTATCTCTGTAGTCAGGAATATCAACATAAAAGAAAAATCACTGCTCCCACTTCAAAGGAAATAAGAAATAGTTTACTAGAGAGTGAACATGAGCAGAAACGCAACTTTAAGTTACCCCAAATCCCATTTTTCAATGTGAAAACAGTTTCATGACTTTTTTTCTATAGGAACAGAACAAAGAAAGTCATAAATCAAGACACTTTTCAAGTATATTTGTAGAAGCATCAGAGAGGCAGTTACAAGATGGCAGAAGCTCTCCTATTGACCTCTGATGCTATCTGATGATGGTCTTAACTTTGGGGTTAGTGGAAGCTAGTTGACTTAGGTAATAGATTTTAAAAGGCTCTTATTAAATATGTTAGTTGCAGAATATTAGTTCTGATACAGGCTAGCAATGAATGACTACAAAGGAGGCTAAGTAAGTGCAAGGTAAAGCAATTGACCTTTGGAACTGCAATTTTGCAATCCTATACATCACTGCTATTCTCATTGGTCAGTCTTTGTGGAAGCAACTTCTTTCTCATTGACAAGAAACAGAGAGATGAGCACCTATACTCAGCTCACTTTTTCCTTTTCAATGAGCCCAGGACTCTAGCCCACAGAATGGCGCCATAGGGATGTTCAAGGGTTTCTGTCCTAGGTGAGTCAAGAATCATGTCATGTTGGAAATGAAAATTAACCATCACAGTATTTACCGTCTAATGTCTTTAGTTAACAGGTTAAAGACATTTTTCATCTAAAGTACTGCTCTCTGAGGTGTGGTAAGACTGTTGTCCAAGAAGAATCTAAGAAAGCTGATGATCTCACATCTGTTGGGGGTGGGATCTTCTGAGCCTCCTGAGATGCTAGGTTGGAGCCCTTGGCTTCCTTTAAGTTTTTTGCTCTGTGATTGCATAGGAAGTGAGCAGTGGAACAGGCATTGCTGTTTATTGTGAGGGCAGAGCAAGTCAAAGCCATGTGGTTAGTTTACATTTGAACCCATTTCAAATAAACAGCTGACTGGCCCTGACGGGCATTCATTCGTCAGACAATGCAGAGTCCCAGAGAGTCTTCACTTTCTGTGAGTCTAATTGAAAATAGAAAGTTAAATGAAAAGCCATCAAGCAATTGAAATTGCTTGCCCATCCCTTCTAGAAAATTCTAGATGTCAGAGACACATCTAGAGATTAATAACCAGAGCCATATTGTTTATTTTAGAGTAGAAATATTATATAACAGTGCACCCCATGCATGAATTTACCAAGTCGTTGACTGAGACTAAGTCAAAGCAAACAGTTGACCAACTACCTAAATCGTTCATTCTTAAGGTAGTGGACCTTTGCTGATATTGGGAAAAAGAGACGTAACTTCAGAATTCTGCCCCACTCCCAACCTCCCTCTTTAGCTACTTTAGAGAATACAGTTGACACTGGAAGAGAAGGCAGAGTTTGCTGTCCTCAGGGTTACTTCATCTGATTCTTTAGTTCTCAGAAAGCAGAGAACAGTTTTTTTCAATGACTTCTTTTATGACCATAAGGACCTCGGTTTTTTTGTTTTGTTTTGTTTTGTTTTGATTTGTTTTTCGAGACAGGGTTTCTCTGTGGCTTTGGAGCCTGTCCTGGCACTAGCTCTGTAGACCAGGCTGGTCTCGAACTCACAGAGATCTGCCTGCCTCTGCCTCCCAAGTGCTGGGATTAAAGGTGTGCGCCACCATCGGACCTCGGTTTTTAAAGAATTAAAAAATGATAAAAGAGCCTGCACATTGTGAAGCACAGAGCCAACATAAGTAGGGCATGTAACATTTGTGTTTGATAGAATTCCACCTCATCTCACCAAGCTGGCAGAGATATGAAGTATTTCCGTGCAGCTTATAGGATGGGTAGGCAGTTGAAGTCTTGGGCCCTGGGTTTCATCCCCAGGACTCACAAGCTGGAGGGAGACAACCAGATCCTGCAAGTTGTCCTGTGAACCCTACTCCAAATGAATAATAAGTAATCAAATATTTTAATTGGTGGAGATAGATTATATAGATCTCTATCACATTTAAGATGTCTCTGAGTTAATCTCTGTGAGGTTTGAGGCAAGATTAAATAAGGAAAAAAATACAAACTTAATTATTTTCATATTAGGAGAGGAATGGAATAAAATTTTGTAAAAATAAATAAATAAATAAATAAATACAATGCCTTTGCAAGTCACACTTAATGAATGCCCCCCAAAGTCATCATGTCTTAATTGAGATTATAATTTCTATAGGTGATTCTTCTACAGAGTATTATCAATATTTCTTTAGGCAAGCAAAGTTTCACATTTCTTAAAAATAAAGATTTCCTCGGAGAGAAAGGAATTATCAACACAATCTGTTTTTGGATACTAAAATTTGGGCAGTTTGTTGGTTTTACTCTGAGCAAATCAGCCAAATCCTCCCCCACTTAACACTTTAGTTTTTCAAGACAGGTTTTTTTTTTTTTTTTTTTTTTTTTTTTTTTTGCATATTCCTGACTGTTCTGTAAACCAGGCTGGCCTCAAACTCAGAGATCTGCCTCCTTATGCCTCCCTGGTGCTGGAATTAAAGGCCTTTGCCTCCACTACCACCCAGCTATGCAAATTATTGAGGCAAGAGCCAATCCTTCACTTACTCTGGCTGCCTCTCAGTTACAAATAGGCATCCTCACCTTTATCCTGAACATTTGATCTCCATACTCATGCAATGTATTTTTAAAGCTTTTATTATTATAATAACTATTATTTCATTTATGAGATTATGTCAGTGTGTACACATGAGTGTCACTACTCACAGAGGTCTGAGGAGTGAAAGTAAGGGGGCAGTGAGAACACTGCACTAGACTACTCCATGGGTAGAAAGAATGGTTTACTGGGAATCAAAAGAAAGGCTTATTAGGGATCAAACTGCCAAGGTTATCTCCCGGGGGCAGGGCAGAGAAAAGAGCAAATGGCAGAAAACTGATCAGATTTTATACTGTGACAGGACAAGATTGTGCTGAGGTTCCTCCATCTTGCATTTTTAGTGAAGGCATTTTAGACTTGACAAAAATTTCATTTCCTTGATGAGAAGCTCTATGGAAAATTACTAATCTAGGAAGCAATGGTTAAGTTATTTATTAAGCTCCATTCATTAAATATGCTTTCTTTTTTCCATTTGATATTTTTTGCTTCTTTTTCAAAAATCAGGTGTTTGAAGGTGTGTGGATTAATATCTGAATTGAAGGTCTTCGATTCAGTTTCATTTGTCCTCCTGTCTGTTCTTATGCCAGTACCAGGCTGTTTTCAGTACTGTAGCTCTGTAGCAGAGTTTGAAGTCAGGGGTTGTGATGCCTCCAGAATTTCTTTTATTGTACAGGATTGTTTTGACTATCCTGGGTTTTTTGCTTTTCCAAACCAATGAGAAAGAGAGAGAGAGAGAGAGAGAGAGAGAGAGAGAGAGAGAGAGAGAGAGAGAGAGAGAGAGAGAGAGAGAGAGAGAGAGAGAGAGGGAGGGAGGGAGAGAGAGAGAGAGAGAGAAAGAGAGAGGGGGGGGGAGCAGCTAACTTACCTTGGCTTCTGTAAAACTACCTACTTATACAGAAACCCCCTTCAGCTAACTGCTTATCTTAGGTTGTTGCTCTGATTGATTTCACAAAGCACCCCTTGCAGGTACCAAGGGAGATGCGAAGACATGGTTTTGCCTTCAAAATCCTTGTGCTCTTGACACTTGTGCTACATTTGGGTTCCTGAATACCCGAGTATAGCCCGAGCCAGCAACCATAATGACGTTCAACTGGCTATAAACTGTGTCTGAGTGGTTACCTCCGGTCAGACCCCCACATCAGGATGACAGTCGTATGCAGATTGATCTGGTACTGTGTAGTTGACCTTTGAGAAACATTAAGATGGTTCCTGCCAAACAGAAATCTGCCTTAGAAGATCTGCTTATCCTGGTAAACGGAAATTTCCCTTGAGGCTAGTTTATCAAACAGAGCCATTTTTTTTTTTTCTGGGAGTAGGAAGAAGCAGGGCTTTGGACATAACAGAGAGGATGCCATATTCTGTAGGTCTAGAGCTATAGGCAGTTGAGAGCTATAGAAGAGGGGTCATGGGAACTAAATTTGTGTCATTGGTAAGAGCAGTATACGCCCAACCATTAAAGTGTCTCACCAAGCCCAGAGCAGGGTCTAGAGAAATAAAGTCATACATTCACCAAAAGACTTCTTTATAAGAGACAGATTCACCTGTCTGTGATGCTTAGAAAAGCTTTATTTATATGCAAACGATAAATTATTGTTTGAGTGAAAAGGACATTGATTTCATAACGTGACTGCTTCTTTGCTTCTTTTTATTTATTGTTTCCATGGAGATCTGGATTCCTTCTTTAGCAGTCCAGATTGAGGCAATCAGCGAATTTAGCATATGAGTCTTTTTGGCAGCAGGTGGAATGGCAGGTTGGTGGGGGGTGGGTTCTTTGAACTTGGGTATGGCCTCCTTCAGTCACAATCACAATCAGTCTTCCAAACTTATCTGGGGAGAGAGGAAACAACAGAAATACCACACTTTATCTCTTCCTTCCTTTCTTCCTTGCTCCTAGATAAAGCTATAGCTAAAATGATAGAAACACAATAATTGTGTATTGCATTAAAACATTATGTTCCTAAGTAATAAATGTTAATATTATTTAAACAAGTATTTTCACAAAATTTTTAATCAAAACCTACAGAACAAATCAAAGAAGTCCACTCAAGATCATATATTATGACATTACTTATAAGAACATAAAATGTGAATAGAGCATACATATCCATAATTTTTGAAACAATGTTAAATGATTGTACTGTTTGTTAGTACATTTTATAATCACTACCATTGGATAATATGTACACATCTGGGAAAACCCATGCATACCAAGAAGAAAGACAGAAAAGTGTGTGAACCAGATAATTTTGATTTTATAAACTGAACATAAGTACTGAGCTGTCCAGAGTAATTTATGGGATTATATCTCTATGTGTACCTGGTATGGGAAGTTTTTCTGTATATGTGCTGCTTTTGATGGTTAGTGAATAAAGCTGCTTTGGGTTATGACAGGGCAGAATAGAATCTCCTGCTATTCTACTAAATGGGCACAGTAGTAAACAAACTACCAATGACTTTTTATTATACCTACAGAACAATGCATCATCTCTCAACCTTCATCTAAGATTCCTCTATTTGCAGTAGATGGTGACTAATAGAGACCCACAGCAAACCAAGGTCCAGAGAATGAGAAAAAATTTGAACTATATCCCTTCGTTGCAGAGGTCGGGGACCCTTAAGGAAAAGGTAAAGGAAGGAAAATAAGAGATAGAGGCAGTGGGTGACTACCAGGCAACTGTTGTCTGGACACATCAGGACTCCTTTATATATGAACTCACAGCTATTGTGACAGCATGAACATGAATACTTCCGCTCTTACCCATAACCTCAAGAAACTTGGCAGTGTATGTCAGCTTCTGCTAGGGTGAATCTAAAGCTCCCTGACACTATCTGTCTTGCAGAATGTGGTTCAATTCCGGTTCCTTGACAGATCCCAATATGGTGCAAAGGACTTAAAACCTACTCTTGACTGTTGAATGTGGTCATTATGAATTATTTGCAATGTAACAATTCTTTTGATTTTTGATCTAAATATTGCCCTCTTATTTTTGAATGTAGCTAAACCCTTCTCAGAATTCTCTGTTACAGTTTTATACGGAGATCCCATTATTTATGGAATATTTTTACATGCACAACACTGTATTACCTATACCCCAATGTTGGAAAAACCAAGGATTAACTTTCAAGCATGCCATGCTGCCTATTGCAGTATCCGTCACCTGTCTCCCCCTCCATGGGCTAAGTCTTCTTTTGTCAGTCACATGTAAGACTTTACAGCAAACACTTACAATGCAAGCCTGCTGCTTGTCCAAGATAGATGCATTGTCATCAGGAATAAAAGACTCCACAGCAGCTGTGCACAGGCCTTTCTTCTTTTAAATGCTTGTCCATCTGAGAAAAAGAGCATATGTTTTCCACAACTTAAAAAAGATAATCAGAGTTACAGTCATGCTTTTATTCTGATTCTTTTTCTAAAAAAAAATAAGAATTCTCCCCTTATTTAAAATATGAGATTTCAAGGTCACAACCTTGATTAGAGTCAAGCCAATACATAGGTGTAGACTTTTCACAGCAGGGTTCTCTGGAAGAAGAAGTATTTTCTGGTAAGGGTGAGTGGGTGGAAAGAAAGACAAATAATATAACTTTGGAAGAGTCAGAGATTAATAAATCATTAATTAGTAATTCAGTAGCTGATGAATCCTAATTGTCTCTTCAAGACAAACTGCCGGTGATGAGAATGTTTCCAGTCCCTGTCTCTTAGAAGAGTTTTCAGAACATCTTTCCAATCTGTCAGGTTCATCCAAGAAAGCTCAGAGCTGATTTTCACGTTGCTATAAATGATTTTTCCAGTTGTCATAAACTCAAGAGACATAATAAGCTAGGTAATGTAGCTGTATGGGTCCTAATTAAGGTGTTCCACAAAGTGACTTTTAAGCAAAGACAGTTTCTATATTACTACGTTTTTATTTCCTTTGATTTTTCTGTAAGAGAAAAAGGGGTAAGACAGTACATTAATAAATGCTTTCAAATATTGTGAGGAAAAAATAGACTTAGCTGGATTTAACATACACAGAGAAAATGAATTCAGAGGCAATTAAAAGGGATGTCAACATTATATGTAAAAAGATGGGATCAGAAAAAGCAAAGTGAGATGTATAAAGGCATTTGAGCAACTACTTAAGCATCTAGAATATTTTGGCATATATCCTAAACCTTTGATAGACTATCATTTGCAATGATAAATGATAAGCCTACCTTGGGTGCCACAGAGGACATCTTATGATTTAAAGCATTAGGTGGACATTATTTTTCTAAAATCAAGGAATTCATAGGGAGTTCTGTGGAGATGCAGAGTCCAAGGATGTCAGCATGATTGATGGCTACTCATTTGTAAACTCTTTGCTCCTACCCTGGTATCTCAGGGTGTGGCCAATCAGCCATGGCATAAATACTACAATGATTTTTGTTATGCTCAAATCTGCAAAGTTCCCCAAAAGCCAACAAGGAAACTGAGTCCTGTATGTAACAGCAAAGAGCCTTTATTTTATGTAAGTTTGCAAACTCAGTCTCCCCGCATGGCCAAAGTATTGGAATAATTGGAGAGCCCCAAGTTAGAACAGGGTTTTATAGGTGGGGTGAGGGGTTTCTGTGGTTTAGGACCCCTGATTGACTGACATTTGTCTAGGGGTGTCCTGATGAGTGTGCTGGCAGGTGGTCATATCTACAGCAGTTGGAATGTTAGGCATTCTGTTTGGATGGTCTTTTTTTGGGTGGTTCTCAGGTAACCTCAGCTTGTGGTTCTTCCTGAAACCAGATAAACTACTAAGATACTCAGGCCTCTTATTAAATTTATGGATGGCTGAATCCTACTCTGGCAGGTGATAATGGTTGGGAGCAAAGAACTTTCTTTGGGTGATCTGTTCATATTTAGCTTACCATAGCTGGCTACTGCAATTTTGATTTTGATGAACCCAGTTCTTTAAACAAACACAAAACCTCATTTATATGAATCTAAATAATTCTAGCTATGCCCAATGCTGGCAAATAGATGGATGCTGCACTATTTGCAGTAGCACAAGTCAAATGGTGCTTAACCCTTGACACATGTCGATACATTAATCAGGAGAAATATCCCCATAGTACTCGGGATCCCTGCAAACCTTTGTACATAGAATATAAAACAACCGTGAACACAGAACGCACAGGCCCATCTAAAGCTATGCTCATAAACCTGCTTCTTATAATCAGGGAGGATGTCAGATAATGAGCTCATATGAGTATAGCCTGCTATTAGACCCTACTGCCTGTTTACATCAATATTTCAGGTAGCTCTTCATATCTGCTCTTTCCTCAGGTTCTTCCCCAGCCCAGCTGGTTCTTCACTGGGGAAGTCTTTCTTCTGTGGCTTGTTTCTGTGTAGTCACTACACTATGTGAATCTTATGCCTCCATGACATTCTGCAAAGTCACATGACTGAATGTTATCTTCAGTCCAGAGATCCTTGAGAGAAAGAAAACACATTCACACGTGGTATTGCATTCTGACAAAAGGTAGGAAGTCACTGTTTATTTCATGTCTCCCCCTGGGAAGATGAAGATTGCATTTTATTTCATGATGTGACCTTATATTGTTAACATTACATATCACAATATTACAATTTATTGTATTAGTTTGGAAGGATCACAAAGCAAATGTGCCCATCAGCTACTGATATTTTTTTCCATAAACCGTGTAAGTATAAACACTGTTGATGGAATGTTCTTAAAAGCAGCCTTTCTTCTGGAATGAGGAAAACTGAGTTCTTGACATAACCTTTTGCTGTGATCTTTCTGAGTTACCTCAGGCTTGACAAAGAACTTACAAATCTGAATTCCTGTGTTGATAAAATGACAAAGATTAGAGTCAACCATGGGTGTTATCTTCTTGATTCTGCTCTGTTCTTGGACTTATCAGATATGGAAGATTCCACTAGATGCTATGAAGTATGAAAACAGAAAAAATGGCTGAAACTCTGTGGACTTTAGCATTCAGTGGGAGAAAGTAAGAATGCACAATCAGGAAAAGGAGCACAGGGCAGATCTACAGGACCAGTTTTCAAATGCAAGCGCTTATGGGGGACATTTCACACTCAAGCCACAGAAGAGGCCCATGTTATAGTTCTACTGGGATTTGCTGGATTAGATTGTAAAAGAGATGGGCATATTCTTCTAGAAGACTCTTTATGGTACTCTTCCTACTGGAAGTCAGGTCTCTATACTGCTCTTGTTACTGTCCAATCAGAGAGGTTAGTTGCAATCTATGCAACCCAGAGCTGTGAGGAATGCCAGATGAAAGAAAAGGGACTGGGTATGGTCTTTAAGGATTAGCCAGGATTTGGATAAACTGAAGAGAGAACAAGAAAAGCAGGTTCAACAACCCTGCTCAGTCAACCCTGGGGATGACTGAGCAAGGTCCAGGGTTCATAGGGTGTTAGCTGGCGATAAGGATGCTTAACAGAGACCCAATTGTGAGGGATTTGATGACTAAACTAAAATATTTGGAATTTTTCCATGAGCAGCGAAAAGCTCTAAGAAGTCATTCTTCACAATAGGCAGAGAGGGATGTTTGCTATCTACTTAACTATTCAGTGAGCTCACCACCATTCAGTTTCTGCTGGGAATCTGTAGTCTGGGGAACTGTGCTGGATGTCTTCTTTTCGCCTGACTCTAAATGAAGAACAAATGTGTGATCTGATGTGTCAGTCCTAATTTATAAACCAGATGTCCATCCTTAGCTCTGAGCTTCTATGGTGGCTGTCAGAATCAACTCAGAGGGGGTATGTGGGTACGTGGAGTATAACAGGTTCAAGGACCAATAAAAAAAATCTATAGTACATAAAAGAGAAACAAAGAATACTGAGGTTCAAAGACAAGTTCAAGTAGAAAGATCACAAAAGGATCTTCTAGAAAAAAAAATGTTCAACTTCTTTTATAATCCCCACCAACTAGAGATATAACATGAAAACCACTGCAATTTATTGTAAGTGTATAAAATCATCAAAAAATAAAAATAGGAAAATAATCTTAAAATAATGACCACCACAAGAGTTACCTATGGAATTTTGGTATTTCTGGAGATTATATACTGTGGTTTGTGCCCTTCAAAACTCATACTAGGACATCATCTCCAGAGCAAAGGTGGTAAGAGTTGATGGGCCCTTTAAAAGGTATTGTGGGACATGAGGGTGACCACTGCCTTGCCTAATAGGAATGCAGATACTCATTCCAAAAGTGGAATCTTAGAAGCTAGAGGTTGCTTCCTGGACTAGCTCTCTTCACTTGTATAAGCCCCTCTGGTTGCATCTGCTTGCCTTTCTGCCTTTTCACCATATACGAAGTAGCACACACTGAGACCTTCAACATGAAGAGAACAAGTACCAGTGCTGTGTTCTAAGACTTCCGGAACCATATGCTAAATAAACACATTTTATTAACAATTTATTCAGCCTCAAGCACTTTGCTACAGAGATAGTGAAGTGAAATTTTTATGCTTCTTTTAAGTTTTCCAGTCTAGTGGAGCATAAACTCTTAAGATATGTATCCATGGTTTTCTAAGTTCCGTTGGTGTATTTTGCATTGTCCATGCTCCAGTGGATCGTCCTATGTCTATGCTCATATAGGCAGCACTAATCAGACTTCCTGAGGTTTTTTTTTTTTTTTTATAATTGAAGAGGCAGAGAACGTTAACGTGAAAGGAGGATCTATTGGGAAGACTCAGGTATGTGGATGAGAGATATTGGGATGGATTTGGTCATATTTCATTGTATACCTGTATGAAATTTTAAAAAATAATTTCAGCGTTGTATGAAAGGAGAGAAGGTTAGCACTCCCCTTGACAAGGATGGAAGAGGCCCTTGGGCCTAACAACACGCATACGGTTAAGGCATTGCCACCTACTTCGTGGCATCTAACCACTGTTTTTGTTCCGGCTTGGTGGGAGCCTAGCCAGTTTGGACGTTCACCTTCCTAGACATGGACGGAGGGGGGAGGACCTTGGACTTTCCACAGGGCAGGGAACCCTGACTGCTCTTTGGACTGGAGAGGGAGGGGGAGAGGAGTGGGAGGAGGGGGAGAGGAGTGGGGGGAGGGGAAGAAGGGTGGGAGGAGGGGGAGGAAAATGGGAGGCTGGGAGGAGGCAGAAACTTTGTTTTCCTTTCTCAATAAAAAAAAAGAAAAGAAAAAAATAATTTCAAAAAGAAATTGAATTAAACATATCAAAAGGCCTCAAGTAAGCAAAACCCAGAAAACATCTTTACCTTAATATTTTACTTAACTTTATGTATAAATATTATCATTTGACCTGCAGAGAAAATCAATGGATGATGAGGTATATCATGGTGGGTCTTTGGAATCTGGTGTGTATTTCATATTAACCACTCAGCTCCTTCTCAGTCAAAGTTCAAGTTCTAACTGAGTTTAATGGGTTGGTTTCTATGCTGTTGGAAGGTGAAGGTAGATCGGGTATAGACTGCGACAGAAAGAGTTAGAGCAAGAACAAGACCCTCTCCCTCAGCTCATAAATTATCAAGACCACGGACAAGACCATGCTCAAGTGTTCCTAATCCCCCAAAGCCATTAGCTAAAGGGATAGAAATCCAACAGTATACCTAGAACTAAAGTTACAGGCAGCTGTGAACCATCCAGCATAGGCGCAAAAAAACCCAATCCAGGTTCCCTGCAAGAAAAACAAGTTCTCTTAATCATCAATCAATCTTTCCAGCCCCTAAGTTAAGTCTGTCTGTGAAACCAATGACTGGTGGAAACTGTCCCAGGCACCTACAACTAACAAAATATTATAGACACTTACATTGAAAATCTGGTGGAAAATATAGGTGCAAATATTATTGTTTTGTAGTATTTGTCAAGGGTTTAAGCAAGAAAGAACACAAATCTGCCTTAAAAAAAAACAATGTGTTCTGTAGACGAATAATGCCAGCGGTAGCATTTGGTAGATGGAGTCAGTAGAAATATTAAGAGCAGCACACACAGGAGGTTCCCATCGTTTGTGAAGCCCCAAGTTCATCAACTCAGGGCTTGTCTAGAATTGTAGCTGTGCCCTTTCTGTGCAGGGTTATAGTCTACAACCAGCCATCAAGACAGTAAGGTGTGTGCTAGCTCTATAGAAAAGCAACTGATGGGAACTGATTCTTGGCCAGTCGGCTAACAACTGTGACGTGACATCTTTGTCCTTGAAAACTTGGCCACACTATGTTTCCTCGCAGACCTGGTAACTGGTAGAACAAATTCTGGTATTTGGAGGATAATGCTAGTTACGACAAAACATATATTTAGAAACTGAACATGATAATTAGAGTGAAATTTCTCACTCTGTGGCACATCTAAACTGAAGTGGATAGAATACTGCATATGGATGAAAAATACGTCACAGGGGGCAAGAACTGGCTAGATGGATGGGAAATTACTGGACACGAGGACGGATCACAAGACACACAAGGGAATCCACTTGAAGAGTTTACTAACAGAGCCACAGAGTGGGGAAGGTAAGAGAGGGAGGAACTCCGGCCTGACTGAAACATGATGGAAAAAAAAGCTTGTAACTGGCATGTTTCCCTTTAAAGGCCGTCTATCGCATGCGCACAGGGGCTTACATAGCCATGGCATGCACAGACCACTGTGACCACGCTGCATGTAGATCACATAGGGCGTGAGGACCCTGGGTGGCTATGTAAATTGCCTGAATGATTGACAATGCATGAGCTGTCATGGAACCAGAAGTGCCAGCGCCTGGGGTGGCTCAGCGTTCTGCCAGAATGCTGGCAACTTTGAGTGGTGGAAACGAGAACAGGATGAATGAGTTAAGACAATTGGTCAGAAGTCTAGTTTGTATAAATGTGTTCTAGTTTCCTTTCTGTTGCTGTAACAACATACCCAGAGCCCTCATCCCCACAATCAAACAAACAAAAGATGCACTTACAGGAAACAGAGTTTGTTTTAGCCCCCAGTTCCAGACTATCATAACAGGAAGGCAGAGGCATCCGAATCTTAAACAGTTCGTCATGTCGTATCCATAGCTATGCACAAAGAGAAATAAACACATTCTTCTCTCTCTCTCTCTCTCTCTCTCTCTCTCTCTCTCTCTCTCTCTCTCTCTCTCTCTCTCTCTCTCTTATTTTATTTTATTTATTTTTTATCCAGCCCAGGAATCCAAGCAGAGGATAGTGTAGTGGGTACCTTTCCTATATCAGTTATGGGAAACAAGACAACCTCTCACAGATAGCTACAGGCTAATCTGATCTTGAGAGTTCCTTACAGAGACTCTCTTCCTGGGTAAATCTAGAGTGTGTCAGTATCTTCTCTCTCTTTTGATCCTTAACATTTTAAATTTGCATAAGGTAAATGAACCTATTCCACAGCTACTCCATTGTATGATTTTTACTATGAAATAATTACCAGCACATTTAATAATACTAAACATTATGTTTATTTTTCCTATCTTCTTAATTTGATATTCAATTATGTGTGTGGCATATGCTCTGAACAAGATTTAGAAGTAAGCTTAATGTCACATTTTGATGAGAATCTTCAAGTCTCTGCTTTTAGCATTGCAGGAATAGAAAAAGTCAAAATACCAGAGATGAAAAAACTATGGGTGTCTGTCAGGTTAAACGAGGAAATATTCAAACTTACAAAGTAAAAATAGGTATGAAACTATATGCTTCCTTATGATGAGTGTGATGATGTAGTTTGAGATTCTATTTCAAACTGTGATTCCAAAGATTTATCTCCCCTATTTTCAATAAGATAAAGGATTTGTAAAGGAAATTTATGATTATTTCTCATCATATTTTCATTAATGTGTTAGACAGCTTTGATATCATATCTACACAGTATATCAGTAATTTAATAAAACTCTTAAAGAGCAGCTAGAGGCACTGTTTTTTAAATAAGTTGTTTACACCTAATAACAAACTTTACATATACTCAAGATTGATTAGTTATATGGCTAATTCCTTGATTGTATTAACTTTCCTCTTTTGGTATTTGTGGATCCTGTGTTAGAACACAAACACTAGCAACATAATTTTTTTAAATGGTTTTTTTCCTGATCATCTAGAAGATCTCTGAGCTTGTTCTTTGAGATGGATAAAGAACTGAACATCAGAGAAAGGCAGAAGATCAAATGAGTACTCAGTTTGAAGTGTCAAATGTGATGGCATACACTTTAATCCTAGTGTTAGGGAAGTGGAGAGAGGGATTCCTGGAGACACTGGCTACCTGACCTAGTTTGCTCTGTATCCTCCAAGAAGTCTTAATAAATAAGGTAAACAGCTTCTAAGGAATGATGCCCAAGATCAACCTCTGGTCCACACATTCATGTGTGTGCATGTGCACAGGAATACATGCGTGAATGTGCATCTGCATACATATAAAACTACACAGATAACACACATATAAACACACAGAACATTAAGTCTGTACATAGAACACCTTTTGTATTATTTGTACTTTATAATCATATAGATGAATGAAAGAATGGGATGAGGGAGTAAGTGTCATGGTCAAGTGTATTGAAAACCATCCATGCAAGACCTGGGTGAAAAATTAGGTCTTTTTTTGTTTGGAAGATGAGTGCTGAGGTGAAATAAATGATCAAAGTTTATAAATTCATGAGAGACATTGCTGACACAAGGTGGATTCGTTAGCCAAATCCCTGTATATTGAATCATGAGGTTCTTTGAAGTTCAAACAAAGGAGTTTTAGTAAAGATGAAGAAAGACGTGCTTTTAAACAGTGGGAAGGAAATTTATGGAAACTTTAAGATGGCACAGGCTAAAAATACTGTCTGATCTAGTAGGGATGCTTAGCTTTCCCTATGCAAGAAAAGAATACAAAACAAAACAAAGAAAACCTGTTCTTTAGAACATTCTTAGTTCCACTCTCTAACCACAATATGGTTACACCACACATGATTACAGGTTATAAAATCACTTCAGATTTTCATAGCCATAGATAAATTTTCATGTATTGAGTCAGGGCAACAACACTAATGTATGGGCAAATGGACAGTGATTTATAAAATTCCTCTTTCCGGAAGAGATCATTGTTCTCCACCTGATGTAAATGAAATTTTGTGCTTTGCTTGAGACTTGGAGCCTGTAATACTACTCAATTATAGCCTCTTGAGTTTGATTGTAATCAAACTCCTTAGTCATGTTTGGGGAACAGTAAAGAGTAGAGGTCTTCTCCATAACCTTTAAAGGCAGGAAAAAAGGTATTCTATGGTGTCCCTCCCTTTGGCTATCATACCCATGGAATTGGAATTTCCTCAGTAGTCTCATTCAGAAACGTGATGCAAACCAGAGGGGAGCTTGTCCCCCAGAAAGAGTTTACACAGTTTTGACAATTTGTCAGATCATACAGGGGAAAGTGGAACAAAGATAGTGATGACAACCAGAACCACACTTTGACCAGGACTGCTCAGGATGAATGCCTCTTGCTCTGTGAAAGTAAATTTAACATCAGGACCTTGAAGATAAACTTGACGTAGGGGCGGGAGATCTTTGGACTTCTTTGTTCATCTTCCTTATGTGGCCACATTGAACAAGCTTCCATTTTCTGTTTTCACTATTGCCGTCTCTTTTAATTGTCCTATTAAGGATAGATGCTTTGTCAGGGCTGCTCAGCACTAGGCTTTGACTAAAACAACTCTGGAATAAAAATCACTAAATTTATCAATGAGAATTCAGCTGAGAAAGATGCTAAACAATTTGCCAAGTTCCCTGCCTCTGATTACAAAATGTCTCTTATGGCAACTGCTCACCATATCCCCCGTGAACACAGTCTTTGACCCCAGCATGATTGTCATGGGAAAAGTCCCCCTTGGGGACGGCAAGTTTTGCAGCAGGTGCAGGAAAAGCATGGCCACTTTGTGCACTTCAGTTATAAACTCATTTCCTCTCATTGACCTTAGACTGCCCCTTGCCCTGTAGACAGGAGATGGCAGTTGAATGGCGGTGGTAGGAGTGTGTGTGACAAACAAAGCTCATTCACACTCTCAAATTAAGATGTCCTGATTTTAGGAAGTGAGCTACTGGGCCACAGGCACACACACACAGCTAGTGAACACTCTCTATTGAAAGAATACTTCCTCAATTCTAGTGTCCTTTCTTGTCCCTCAGCCTTGTCTCTGTTCCCAAGGCCACCCCGGGTGAGTCAGGGACCATGACCTGGCTGTGATGTCACCGCTCAAACAGCTTGAGACCCCACCATCAGCAACAAAACAATGATGCTATTTTCCTCCTGAGCTGGAAGATCTTCCTTCAAAGCCAAATAAAATACCAGAGACTTTCGTGACTCCCTGCCTCCTTTTTATTTCTGAACCTTCTTCACAACCTGTAAGTAGTCTTGGTTTTTTGTTTTTTGTTTTTTTGTTTTTTGTTTTTTTGTTGTTGTTGTTGTTGTTGTTGTTGTTGTTTCGTTCCCTCTTTAATCAAAAAAGGTTTCAGTGGTGGCACTGAGTTGCGCAGAATCTCTCACCAGAAAGGCTTATTTCACCACTTCTGCTTACTGCTGAAGCCCCAATTCCTCTTCATGCTCACATGGAGTCACTTCATTCTCCTTTGGAAACTTTGAGCATATGTGTGCCTGTGCACACTGAAATAAATGGGTCAGAGAAACGCGTCTCTTAAGTAGTGCACAGTACAAATTCATAGAAAAGCTCTACCAATCTCACTTGCATTCTCCGGCATATTTCTTCCATCTGTTCCCATGTAATTTCAGACTTGTCACCTCCGTCTCTGAGAGGATGTTCTTGGATGACTCTGTAGTTTACTTAATTAACACCTGATATTAATGGGTGAACACCCTTCTGTCACCATTCCACTCTGGAATTTGAATTAATTTCCCAATATTGGTTTTTCTTTTTACGTTAAATTTTTTTTTTTTAGTTTTCAGTTATGTATATGTATGTCTCTGGGTAGGTATATGTATGTGATTGTCAGCTCCTGAAAAGACCAGGAGAGGTCATTGGGTCTCCTGTAGCTGGAGTTATAGGTGATCGTGATCTGGGATCTGAACGTGATCTTCTGATCTGGGATCTGAACGTGATCTTCTGGAAAAGTAGCAACACCTGCTCTTCACTGATGAGTTATGTCTCTACTCATTCAGAACCATTAATATTGTGTTTCTAACCTCTACTAATAGAAAATCTAAGACTCACCCTTAAGTAGGTTGTGTGTTTTTATAAACTGGTTTTAAAGGGATTCCTTTAAATAACTTAAAATCAGGCCATGTTGAGCCATTGATAATGCAGTCCATATTGCAGGCATGCTTGCTTTTCTAATTTTAAAGAACATTCTTGATTTTGTAGCATATGAATGTATTTGGATGGCTCATCTTATAAGCATCAAAAGAAAGAGGACAGGCAGAAAAACAGTGTTCAACATGGTCGTATGTCTTGGAGAGCCACTCCTATGAACCAAGGAAAGGAGATTTCAATTTTGTTCTCTTATTTGGTAATCATCTCTTAGCAGTTCAGGTATGCCAGCATCCTACAATAGCAGTCAGCATGTGCTAATAAATATTTCAGACCTCATGAGCTGTCAATGGACATGTCCCATGAGGGTAGCTATGTTCCAACAAAAACTGTGAAGAGCAAAGAACAATCCTTGCGTGGAAAGTGCCTGAAAGTTGCTGTTGTTGTTATAACCTTGTGATAATTTTTTTCCCTTTCTTCCTCCATATTTCTAACTTTTTAAACTAGGTAGCTTGAATATAGTCCGAATACAAAGAAGGAATGATTCATTCTTTCAATTTATTTTGTCCAATTAGAGAAGGATCATATAATATCCCACGTACAGACATATTGCCCTGTGACAGGCTTCCTGGCGTGGTGCAACACAGACATGTTCTCACTTGAGATGGGGAGCACACAATAGACTGAATTATAGATACTATCAAAGTCCAACTTGGTGAGTTAGTGAGTTTGAGTTTTATTGGGGTTAGTTACAATAGTATGAATGAGATTCATGCACAGGAGCAGAAATGACTCAAATACAGCTGCAGCAGCAAAGCTGACCATAGCATCGGTGACAACTCATAAAACCTGGAAACTTGCATCCCACTGCATAGGCTGAAGCCCACTTAATGGGCTGCAGGGTGCTTCCAGGTGAGCCAGTAGGTCTAAACCTCTTCTGCTCTTGACTGCTTTCTACATCTTCTGGACTGCTTGGCTGGTCTTTGCTTTTTGGCAGCTAGACCAATCTGAAAGTAACATTTAGAAGTCTTTACTGTTTACTCTCTGGTAAGAAGGAGCCTAGTGAATGTGGTTAGTTTTATGAACTTCCTGTTGCTGTTTTGAGTGTTTACTTCTTGTATCTAGGAGCTTCTTTGCAGGATGTACTGCTTTGGTCTTGAGAAAACTGTTGTATAACACATACATATACATGTCTAACAAGCTTACTGTGTGACCTCATTAAGGGATTCATGATTGTGTGAGCTGGTAGGAAGTATGGCTGGGAAAGAAGAAAGATGGAGAAAATGATAGTTGGGGCTAGGCAGCACCAAGTGAACATGGCCCTGTGTTTGTGTTTTAACAGCTGAAGACAGGATCCTGTCCTTTCTTCAGCTTATTTATGACACAGAACATATGCTTACCTTCTACCAATGTTTCTTCAACTGTCTCCCAAAGTAATGAAAAGTGATCAACATAGAATTCTCTGAAAAGATGCAACCAGGCTTATATAACTAGATCAATTGTTAAGCAAAAATAAAAGCCGCTTTGATCTCCCCAAATACATTTCCCTATAATGATATTTTCACTCTCTTAGATGAAAATAATAGGCAGGTCCCATCTATCCTGCACCCATATTGAGAAAAACGCATACAGGCTAATACTGATATTTTAGATTATTTTTCAATAAAGGGATTTCATTCTTAGTTCAGGCTAGAAAAAGATGTATGTCTTTGAGGGAGGTGTGGGTGGGTCAACTCCTTGATTGTATATAAGTTCATGCTTAGGCTGTGCAAGATAACATGATTGGAGGGGTGGACACAATCAACCAGGCCGAAACAGGTTCACTTCTCAATAATGGTGTTATGGTTTAAAGGACCCCCCCCCATAGGTTCGTACAATTAAGTACTTGGTCATTAGCTGGAGTCTTGAGAAAGGGCCTAGTTAGAGGAAGTATGTCTCTGGGGTTGGTCTTAAAGCTTCTCAGCCCAGCCTCATGTCCAAACTTCTTTTGTTTTCTGGCTTTAAGTATGATGTGACTGGGCCTCTCATAGTCACACAGCCGTCCCTTCCCCACTAGGATGGGATGCATCCTCTCAAATTGCACCAATCTCAAGTCACAACACTCTCAAATCCTCCTTGTCTTGAGGTAATTGCTACAAGCACTGAGAAAAGTAACCAAAACAGTGCCTTTGGGAGTGGTTCATAGAGAACTGCTCCTTCTGTCTCTCATGTGGCATTTGTGACTTTCAGACATTTGCCTGTAGTTCCCAGGTGCTGACTGTGTCTCCTCAACCCCTCTACCATGTCCCTTTGGCTTCCTGCTAGTCTCCATTGTTGAGTCTACTCATCAAAACCTCTTTCTGTTGGTATCTCTGTTAACAAGATTTTTGCATCAGACTCACGAAAAAGTGAGGGAGTCTCACTTACTACAGGAGCTACTGTGTCTGCTATGGCCTTATCAGTAGAAAGAAAGTCTATTCTAATGGTGAGCTCTGTCCATCCTAAGAAGTCAAGCTAGAACCTTCTCCTCAATTTCCTCTTTTAGGCATGAGTGAAGTGGTATAGATGTAATCTACCTGGGTCATAGAAAACGACAAGATCTCCTGAGTAAATTAGGAACATGGGGACCTTGGGAGAGGGTTGAAGGGCAAGAGGCAGGGAGGGAAGCAAAGAAAAATGTAGAGCTCAATAAATATCAATTTAAATAAATAAATAAAAAGGAAACAAACAACAACAAAGAACAAAACAAAACAAAAACCGAAAAAAACCAACCAACAAACAAAAGAAATGGTAATCACTGGGAACATGGTTCAAGATCTTGAACTGAGGTTTTCTTGAAGCTTCTATAGTCATCCAAAGGTTACACAGGAGCGAATGCCTCAGTCCCTGCTGCACTATTTCAAAAAGCACACATGGATGGTTCTTCTTAAACTTCATTGGTCTTCATTGTTGACTTTATCATCTTTATGTAAAGAAGCCAGTGATGTGTCCATACTGCCAACAGGGTTCACCTACTCTTCCATCTCTAACTGCTGAGTAGATTTTCACTAGCCAGGGTCAGCCAGCCTGAATCACACTGGTGATGGTGGACGGTGGACTAAGGAGCATCTGCGTCAACATTTTAGTAGGGGTGAAGTTCGTCTGCATGAAGAGGTGAAGTTAGTCTACCATCTGCTGATGTCTTCACGGAGCCATCTGCCACATGAAGAAGTAGGGTCTGAAGGAGGAATCACTAGCTCACATTCACTGCTGTCTTTGCAGCAACCACTGAAGTCTGCTTCAGGAGAAGGGAATCCCAGAGAAGGAACCACTGGTACCTTTAGCTTCTGTTGATAGTTGTCCACAGGATGAGAGGGATCTGGAAGACAAGAAGATGGACAGCTACAGAAACATAGTCTTAGGTTTTCTATTGCCGTGAAAAGACTCCAAGACCACAGCAGAAATTATTTAGTTCATTTTTTATTTTAGTTATTACTATTATTTTACATAAACAATGCCATAATGAATACCTTGTATTGAGAGTCTCTCTTCCCTTTTATGGGTCACATGGAAAAGTATTCCTGGGAAGATTTTTTGTGAGGGCGTTTGTTGTTGTTGTTGTTTTCTTTTTCTAAAAAAACAGGCAACATTGTCCAAGTTTCTTACAAGCTGACCCATCCTATTGCTATATTGTTTGATTCTTTGTGTGTGAATGTGTGCTTTTGGTTTTGTTTTGGTATTTTTTTAAACGATGATGGCGATGAATTTCATCATGACCACAGTTTCCCCTCCTTCCTTGCCTTTATTCCCCCCCCCCTTCTTTCTTTCCCCCACATCCACTCCTCCATTTCTAATGAGAAAAAGGCAGGTCTGCCATGGATAGCAACCAAACATGGCACATCAAATTGCAGTAAGATTAAGCACTTCCCTTCATACTAAGACTGGAAAAAGCAACCTAGTATGATGAATAGGATTCTAAAATCTGGCAAAAAAAAAAAAAAAAAAAAAAAAAAGGTCAGAATCAGCCCCTACTCCTATTGTTAGGAGTCCCACAAGTAGATGAAGCTACACACCTGTTACATGTATGCAGAGGGTCTAGGTCAGTCCCATGCAGGCTCCCTGGTTGTTGGTTTAATCTCTGTGAGCCTCTATGAGACCAGGTAAATTGATTCTGTGGGTTTTCTTGCGATGTCCTTGACCTCTCTGGTTCCTACAATCCTTTCTTCCCCTCTTTGTAGGATTCCTTGAGTTCTGCCTAATATTTGGCTGTGGGTCCTTGCGTCTGTTCCCATCAGTTGCCCACAGCATCTCTTATAAAGAAAACAATTATTTGGGCCTGGATTACAGATTCACAGCTTTGATTCATTATCATCATGGCAGGAAGCATGACAACACACAGGCAGACATGGAAAAAGAGCCAAGAGTTTTACATTTGGATCAGTAGGCAGCAAAGAGGGAGAGAGAGATTAGGCCTGGCTTGAGCATATGAAACCTTAAAACCCACCCACAGTGACACACTTCATCCAAAAGGGTCATGCCTTCACCAAGAAAGCCACACCTACTCCCACAAGGCCATACCTTCTAACAGTGCCACTCCCTAGGAGTCTATGTGGGCCATTTTCATTCAAACCAGCACAGACAATTACAAAGATCTCCTACATACTCATAAAGGAATCTTCCTATTAGCACAGGTTTATTTACAGACTGGAACCACTGAATTTGAATATCTGGGTCAAAGATATATAGGCATCTTAAAATCCAATGATAACCCCACATTTCTCTTAAAGCATTTATAAGAACAATTTTGTCAAAAGAACATCCAAATTCTAATTTTTTTATGTTTCCAAAAATAGGATACATTCAGTTATTCAAATAAAATATTGTATTAAAAACATTTGTGCCCCTCAATAAAATCTTAGAATAGTTTTATCTTACTCTACCTGTGAATTCTTTCTGTTTTCCTTGTGTTTGTGTGTGTGTGTCTGTGTATGTGTGTGTTTGTTTGGTGTGTATGTGTGTGTGTGTAAGGATTCATGAGAGTTTCATGCAACACAGGCTAACTTCAAACTCAGTATACTTGGGTCTTCACCTATTAATCCTATCTCCATCCTCTAAAACCTGGGATTGCAGGCATGCACCACCATACAAGGTTTTTAATTTTAAATACTTAATATATGCTGATTTTCTTAAAATAGCAAACACTTACAAAAAGAAGTAGAACTGTTAAGATATTAAAAATATAAATTAGATCTTACATAAGATCCTCTTTTCCCATATAATTATGCATACATTAATATAAATAAAATATATCATTATAAATATGCATGCTTATATAATTAAATCTAATGAAATATAAATGTGTCTGTATAGGTTTATATGTATGGAAAGAATAGGAAACTCTTTTATGAAGCTTTTTTTCCTATGGTGAGATCACTTTCCAGTTACCATAAAAATGTATTAATAGATTATATAGCTAATATAATTCAACAGAGAACAAACGAGCTCATAAAAGTATTTATGCTGAGTAAGCTTTGACTTCCATGTTGAAATACATGCCTGAGTGCTTTACCTGTACTTCTCTTAAGATGTCATATCATATATTAAGTCAACACTCTTAGGAAGGTGTAAGTGTTAAAAATTACCATTAAAATAATAACGACCAAGATTTATGGTCTAACAACTTTGTGAATGTGTTGATTAAGTAAAATTAAGTCGATTTCATTGCTGCAGAGCCTCAACACATCTTAATATGCAAATAAGAGCTTAATTCTAAAAATAGAAAAAGTTAGCGGGACATTTGCCCAGTTAACAAAGCAAATCCCTTCCGTAATGAGACTACATCTATTTAGGAAAAGTGAATTAAAATTTGTAGCATTTAAGTAATTTAAATAAAAATGCCACATATCCTAAAGACCAACTGAGAACAATAGATATATGGCTTTTCTCAAATGAAGCTATTAACGACACAAGCTCACCTTCCCACTGGAAAAAATAATGTCCAATATCCTAACTCCTAAGTGAAAAAATTAGATTAATCCCACTTAATTGGCATCAAGACAAGGGAATTCTTCATTAACTTCAAGTCTTAACTTATGGTGTGTACGACATCTAGAGTCAACTTAGCATTTGCATATTTATTGGTAATTTAAAAGTCTCCTTCACTTGAGTAATGATTATTTAAATCACACTTTAGTACATTCTAGTTTACCCTCTCATTTTGAAATATGATCATTTTTCAATAACTGAAGCAGTTTTCAGCTTCCTTCTCCATGGAATTTTAGATGCAGAGGATGGAGAAAGATTATCACATTTTCTTCTTCTCCCGGTCATGAGTCATTTATCTACATATCTGATCTATATTATGTATTTGGATTGTCCTTGATATACATTCACCTGTTGAATGTTTCCATGCAATTGAGCTTCCTAGACATCTTTCAGTCCATGAGGTACCATGATAACCTGTTGGAGCCACCATACTATAACATCATATTCAGTTCTGACTTGACACCTATCAATCTCAGAGAAGTGTTATAGCATACAAGACAGTCTCAATAAGTGCATATTACAAGTGGTTAAATAATCATATTTCTAAAAGTTCTGCTTACAATTGCTCTTCATTCTTTGTTAAATTTTGATGTGACTAACACTGCAGTTCTTGCCATTGACTAAGTGTAGGTAGAAATGCATTTGCTAGCTGGTGCTTTTTTTGTACATGTGTGTGTGGTATTAGGGATTAAACTCAGGTCCTTACGGATGCTAGGCAAATACTCTTACCATGAGCTCTATTACTAGACCTCAAATTCAGTAGTTATTAAATGTGAGTGTTATACAAATGCCTTTAAAATAAAGTAAAAGTTCTCAGGGACTTACAGTTTTGATTTAAATAACTGATAACACAGCATTAATATTAATAAATACAATATTATTTTATGCATATAATATATAAAATTTTACAAAATACATAAATTTTAAACTGCTTATAAATATATTCTATTTATATATATATACAATAAAAAATTTGTGCAAGGATATGATTTAAAACTAGCAAAATTCAAATTAACCCTACTTAATATGCCATTTGGGGTTTGATATAAAGAAAATGCTACTCAAGAAATAAACACAGACTGGGAAGTTAGCTCTGTAGATAAAGCTCTTGCTGTGTAAGACTGAGGATGTGAATCCAAACCCAGCACCAGCAATCCTGGCTCCATAGAGGTGAAGACAGGAGGATTCCTTTAGTTTGCTGGTCAGCTAATCTAGCTGAATCAGCGAGCCAAAGTTCAGTGCCACACCCTCTCTTGAAATATGAGATCTAAAACAAATGAAACACTTGATATTGACCTCTGTCTTTGCACACTCATCCCTAGAAATACCTATACTCACATGAATACATTCACAGTCATATCCGTGTACACACAATGAAAAAATAACCACATCCTTTAGCAGAGGCAGAGAATAAGACAGCAACAAGCTAGAAGAATTAGTCAGTGAGATCTATCTAGTCCACTGCAAGCAAGTGCCACCCAATGCATGCTGAGTGTGGCTCTTCCCACTTCAACAAATCCAATTAAGAAATCCCTAACAGGCCTGCCTAGGGGTTATCAGAATCTAGAGTCCCTCACAGGTATGTCCAGATGCTTGTCTCATGCATAATTCTATATCTCATTGACAACCAATAATAACCATCACAGATCTGTCCACTAAATAGAGAAATAGCAAACACCCAGAAACTACAAGCATCCATGACACCAAAACCATGATCCTAGTTTCTTCCTCTTGATATCCATTATCAACTCTCCTTAGCATGCATTGATTCTGACTCTGAGCAGGAACAGATAGAGGACCAACCTCCGACTCCAGAATATGAGCAGATCCCTAGACTGCCAGTGTGATGGCCAAATAATTAGAATCCGACTTTTCAGGATTCCTGTCAGCCACACAAAGACAATTTGAGGATCAAATAGGAAATAAACACAATTGATTGAAGCACAATAGATTGCACAAATGCGTCTATCATAATGAGTCTAAAACACAAATAAAAAGAGAGAATGAAAAATATCTTTGCTATGTTTTGAAAAACCCATTCTCCTTTTGTCCGTGCATATTTGTGTATGTTTGTGTGTGGATGCACACGCATGTGTGTGCTAGTATGCATGGAAGGCAGGACAACTTCAGGTGTCATTCCCTACACCATCTTTTAAAAAAGATTCTCTTTTGTCTGTAGCTTAATAGGCTAGTGTGACTGGCCAGTGACTACAGGGACCCACCTGTTTATGTCTCCCCAGCCCTGGGATCATAAGCATGCCATCACGCCTGGAATTTTTAAAAGGTGGGTTCTGGCCATTTAACTCAGGTCTTTCAAGGTAAACATTTTAATAACTGATCTATTTTCCAGTCCATAAATTATTATTCTTGAAAATAGCAAACAGAGTCCAATCATTTATTACACTTCACTAATATATATGAAACTGTGTCTTAAAGGAGAAAATGCTGAAGAAAATTCTTTGTAGATTAACTCTTGGAGGGTAAAGAAGAAACCAAAGCCAAATCATGCCAACACTGCAATCTCTAATAAACTAAGACTGAAATAGTAATTAGGAAGGCTGTGAGATCCATTGGGTGTACACTGTCTGGGCAGTACACAATGACAGAAGCTTGTTGTGAGAAGCTACTTGTTCATTCCTGGCCACCCGGACTCCGGAAACAATCATACAGAAACTATATTATTTACAATACCGGCCAATAGCTTAAGAGTATTTATAGCTAGCTCTTACATCTTAATTTAACCCATTTCTATTAATCTGTGTATTTCCATGTGGCTGTGTCTTACCAGGTAAAGTTCGATCTGGCACCCAGTGTCTATCTCTGGCAGGGCTATATGGCTTCCCTGAGTTTGCCTTCTATCTATCTATCTATCTATCTATCTATCTATCTATCTATCTACCTATCATCTATCTTCTATCTATATTCCAGCCTGGCTATCTTCTGTTAAGTCATTGGCCAAAAGTAGCTTCTCTATTCATTAAATAAAAAACAACACATATAAAGAAGGACTTCCCACACCAGAAGCTCATGGTCAGTCACTGCAATGCTACAGACAAACACCTGAGTAACCCATGACTCCAGCTGGCATTGGTGTGCAATTCATGGCCATCCCACAAGCTCAACTAACCCAACATACCCCAATTCAGAATCTCTCTGAGCCTCTGCATCCATGGAAGAGAGTACAAGACAGGCAGGCATCTTCACTCTTCTTATACCAACTTTAAAAATGTAAAGCTGGATACAGGAAGAGAGTTTAACTGGTAAAGTGCTTTGCCACAAAAGCATGAGAACCTGAGTTCAGATGCCAGCAACCCACATAACATACTGAGCATGGCAACACACTCCTGAAATCTAATTACTGGGGATGGAGAGACAAGGAAATCCCTGGAACGTGCTGGCCAGTCAGTGTAGCTGAATCACTCACTGCATGTTTAGTAAGACCCTGTCTCAAAGAATAAAATACAGTGAGAAGTGATAAAGACACCCAATACTGACCTTTGATTCTACACACATAAGCTTGCATGTTCACACATACAGGAACACATGCACACAAGAATAAAAACAAGTAAATATAAATAAATGAAATCAACTGAACTATATTTTATTTAAATTAATGTATCCAGATAAACATTAACACAGTTGTCAGTGGAGAAAACACTGTTGTGATAGTTTACATGTCGTTCATATTTTATCTTTGAAAATTTCATGCTTATTTTAGAGTATTTCTCACTTTGGTTGTTTTTTTAAATTGGAAAAAAATACTCTGTATTTTGGCTTTCCAGAATATTCAGCTTAGAAGGTAGAGTCACCAGCCACAAATGTTCTAACCATACCTGAAATTCTTCCAATACCTGAATCAATTTACGATCATATAGTAATTCAAATTCCATAATATTAAGTTTTAATTACTTTAATTACAGAATTTATATGCCCAATGTTCAATAACCAGAGGAACCTGTGGCCCATATTTTCCATAGAATGAGTGTGACTTTGTTTACGAGCTTACAGGAACACAAAGGGTCAAGAAAGGAGGAAAGAGGGTTTTAGATGTGCAAATAGCAAAATCAAGGGTATGGGAAACCATAGGATCAGGAATTTGATAAACTGCAAGATAAAAAGGGAAAATTAAAAGTGAGAGAGAACATGTAGGCTAAAGACATTTATTCTTCGTTATAGCCATAGATACATGTAGCTCTCAATCTTCATCAGAGACCGTTATAGAAACACAAAACTTGTCAAAATGCAGAAAACAGCTGACCATGGGGGCACTAAACCTTTGTGATACAACTAACATAACCCATATACACCTGAGGTTCAGGCACGATTACAGGAGAGGGGAAGAAAGAGTAAGAGAATCAGAGGACTGCTATGTCTGCTGTGATACAAAATATTCTATATATGACAGGGCAACTGAGCCCAGGAAATGTCCAGGACATGCCTGCCTAAGCAGAACCTAAACAGTAACCCCACCAACTGACAATGACAAGCTAACACAGATGAGGGAAATCTCACAAAGCCCCATCCCTGAATAAAGGACATAGATATGAATAACACGATCTTATGTATACATAATCAATAATAAAGAAGAGGCCATGAATCTGAGAGTTTGTGGAGGGAACATAGGAGAAGTTAGAGGCAGGAGAGGGAGAAGTGGAAATGAAAATACAATACTCACCTATGTACCTTTAAAAAATTAAATTTAAATTAAAAATGATATTTACAAGGTATCTTTATCAACCAAATGTGTTATTTCAAACATGCGAAATTTTAAAGAAATAACCTGGGGTCATATGCCTTTTTACATATGCATACAAAAGATGCATACATACGTATTTAAAGTCAGATAATCTTAATACTTCTATCAATAGACACAGACCCCAAAGCATCTATAAATTAAATATCAAACCTCCTTCAAATATAACTGTGGGAAGCAAACAAGAGGTTATGTGAGATTTCCAATGAAACAAATTGGCTTGGGTTTATAATTGCTGAAACTCAGTGATGGGTAGGTAAGTGGCAAGGTTATTATAAAGCTGACAATACATTATGCACACATTTTTGTCAATTTACTCAAGCAGTATCATAGTATGCAATTATATTTTTAAAGGTTGCCAATCATTCCTTAGAATTAACATGAAGTTTTAGATTTTGATTAAACTACTCTGGAAGAAAATTACCTGAGTGGTGTGGAAGTTAGGAGAGATACAATGGGGGCATTTGTTAGCTGGTCCATAAGGCACAATGCCTGCCTGCCTTCTGGATCTGGAACAGGACCCCCTCAGTCACGGGTACACAGATTCAACACTGGAACTGTAAACATTGCTGGCAGTGGGAGTTAACAAAAGAGAACAAGCTTATTGCAAGCTTATTCCATGCAGTTCAACAAGGCTGAGACCACAGAGTGACGACTCCTGCTCCCTGGCTGTTGCTGAACAACCCTCGACATGTGTCCGGCTCAATGCTTCTGTTTTCCTGACTTATTATTTTCTTTTGCAAAGATCTCAGCTGCCACTTCTCCAGTGAGTCTTTGCCGAGCTCAGCAAAGGGAACCCAAGCTTGACAGTTGCTTATACCAAAGAGAATAAAAAAGTGTTTTGAAAAGCTTGTATTCATGCCTTTAATTCTCCCAGGAGAAGCCCACACCTAGATTTGTTTACTGTTAATGCATGCGGGCATCTTTAAGGTGAGCCGGCTTGATGCTAATGATGACCTGTGTTGCTTCCGAAGACTTGACCTGTGCCACAACTCTATCTGCTCTCGACTCGAGTCACTTCCTCTTGCGTCAGCACTATTTTAAGAGGATCAATGAATGTTTAGGAAGAAAAAAAGCCTTGTCATATGTTCCCAAATGGACTAAATTAATTAACTTCCTGAAGCCAAGTCTATGACACTTTTTATATATTGTTGCCTTTTATGGGCTGGCTGCTGACACTGATTCAAACAAAGAGATGTTCCTTTCAACTGAGTGAAATAGATGCCTTTCCATAAACAAGTCTTCATGGTCAGTAACATATTTCTTGTAAAAACTATGAACAGCTCCCAACATATATTGCGGCATAATATGTAAGCTACAAGCGGTTGTCATAGGGACGCTGGCTCTTCGTGAAGGTTTTACACTTAGGCCTTAGAAGTTTCTATATAAACAAATTAAATATTGCTCTGTGTAATACAGAATAGCCGCGAGCATGAGAATTTTTGAGGAAAACTGTCTCTCCATTAAGGTATTTGCCTTGTGTCTTTTCTTCTTTGGGTTTTGCCTGGTCTCTAAAATGTGGAAGAGAGAAGTGTGGAAGGGGAAAAACAGATCAGGTCGCATCCTGCATTGGCCTCAGTGATGTGGTACTGGAGGAGAAAAACTGGGACATGTATATATTAGCATTTTTTACATCTCACCTTTCTGTGTTCCGAAGAGCATTATTGTGTTTGAAAAACTGAAAGACACTGCCTCATGGATTAGAGATCTCATATGTTTTTGCTCTATCTGCATCACTTATTCACAGTCACAAGTTACTTCATCCCCAGAACCCTATTACCCCTCAGAGGATGGGGGCTCATCAAGCATGCGTGGATAGCAGGCAATCTGTTAGCTAGAGAGACGGCCCCCACTAAAGTCTCGGAGATGGCTTCACTACTTTTCTTCACCAACTAAAGAATCAAACCGCGAAACCAATTCAAAATAGATCATAATGCTTAAAAACAGGATCTGGCTTAAAAATCTTCTGTTAATATTCTGCTACACCAATTTTAGGTATACTGCCCCTATGTTTGGCTAACAAAGGAGAGTTTTTTTTTTATTCAAGAGACCCCAAGTTGAACCATTTTATTTTTGAAATCACGGTTTTTGAAAGTCATTCTTACATGCTGGAAACAGGCATTCCACTCCTGTGGGAAAAGATGCAGCAAAAGATTTGTTGACTTGAGCCAGCCACAGCACCCTGCATGCTCCAAGGGATCAGTTGAGTTGGCTCTATTCAACCAGACCCAAGGGTTCATATAAAAACAACGAGTTTTGTCTTTATAAGTATGGCAGTAGGTAGAAAATCTCTCTTATAAATGATATATGATACATTATAGGTCCATTCAACAGGCAGCCCCTCTGATGTCACAGGCCAGAGAGAGAGGGGGTAGTAAGCTACATGAAAATGGGTTGGACAAGAACTCGATTCCTGAGACAACTAGTCCTTAGTACTTAGGGGCTGTATGACTCTGTGGTTCTGTCGCGTTGGTTAATACATTGCCTTTGGAGCTCAGTTAAGTTTTATGCAGCTTCATACTAGATGTCATATAGAAGATATTCCCCAATACACCTGCCAAACAATAGCCAAATGCAGGCTTATGGTGGAAGAAAAATGACTGGGGACCACGTCAATTTCTGGCACCTTCTCTTCTGATCCTACAACTGCATCTCAGATCCTAGGTTTCTACAAGGCTATACTCATCGTATTTCTTGTGTTATCCCTGTCTGTTCAGGGCTTGAGACCCTTCCAGATGAAAGTGGAAGAATGGCATCTGTCTCTATGCTACAACGCTCTGTCTTGTTATAGCTTTGAGTAAGAAATGTCTACTGTGGACTCATGTTTGAACTCTTGGACTATATGAAGTTGTGACTTTCATTTGATTTGATTAAGAAATCCCCAGAGCACAAGAGGGTCAGATCTTTCAACCAACATGAGAAAGCATTTCTAGAGAGGTTTAACTGACTATGGAAGACCTGTACCAAACGTGGAGTGGGCAGCATCATCTCATGAAATGGGGTCTTGGACTATATTAAAAGATAAAAAGGAAGAAGCCATGTGAACACTAGAATTCTTCCCGCTCTGATTCTTGGTCCATTGAGATATGAGTAACAACTTGATACACTCCTAGAGCCAGGAGTCTTTCCCGCTGCCATGCCTACCTGACCATGAGCCCCACCAACCAGTATGCCAAAAGAAATCCTACAGACTGATGTTTGTTGGTGTTGTCAACTTAAGAGGATCTACAATCACCTGAGAGTTGGGACTCTGGACATACTTGTGATGATGTTGCCATGTGGCAAGACCCATCCTAATCATGCTTGGATTCATTCCCTGGCAGGGGATCCAGGACTGTATAATTTGAAGAATGTGAGACAAGCATTAGCAGGTGTGAATTTACCCATAGCTCTCTGCTTCTTCCTTACAGATGGCCCTGCTCCCATGACTTCCTCATCAGGATAAATTGTATCTTTGAACTGTGAGCCAGCATAAAGTCTCTCCTTTTAAAGTTGCCTTTGTCAGGTGATATAGCTATGAATAATTTACATTGGTATGGATTTTAAGGTCAATTTTGTTATATGTATATGTATTTTTGTTCTTGTTTAAGGTATTGTGATTTTGTAGTTCATTTAAAAATGTAATGTATAATTAGGAAATATAGGTTGTTAATGGATAATCATCGCTAATAGTTAAGCTTGTAGTCATGTTAATTAGATTTTCTAGATATATAGAGAGATATTTCAATTAGATAGGCATTCTTCATATCTCTCAAGGACTGCAGAATATGGCATTTAAAATATTTTAATAACTTAGGGCTTTTCATGACAATGAGACACGTCTGCTCCTGGCAGCACCAATCTACTTCAAAAGGAAGATGGGCATCGAAGAGGATCCTTATGGAGTTGGTTAGCCATTTGGGCAAGAAACTGCTCTTGCCTGGACTGTTGCATAAACTGGACACAGAACCCGCAGAGAGAGGACTGCTGAACTTGCCTAAAGGTGAGATGGTCTTTCGGGGTTCCTGATTCATGAAAGAGTCTGCAAGACATTCTGCAGGACATAGCAGAAAGTGACTGAACTGTCTTTGGAATTTCCTGCTTCGTGGAGGTGTCTGCTGGATACCATGGGCCTGTAGGCCGAAGATGGATGCCCCAACGGTACAGAGGAACTTTGGGTGGCTGTCCAGGCAGCGAGATGTCTCTGTCATTTCTAGAGTTTTGGATTTCTTGTTTATTTAAGTATTATTATATCCTTCTGGCGTCTTTGATGGAGTTGAAGAATGAATATAGTTTTCCTTAGTTATGATAAGAGATAAAATAGATATAAATATTGTAACTGTAATTCTTGCTTGATAACTGTTTTGCTATATGTAATTTTACTATGTTAAAATGAAAGCCTTCCTTTTTGTTTAAACAGAAAAAGGGGAAATGATGTGGGAGTGATTTCTTACTAATAAAGAAACTGCCTAGGCCCATTTGATAGGCCAACCCTTAGGTAGGCGGAGTAAACAGAACAGAATGCGAAAGAAGCTGAGTCAGAGAGTCGCCATGATTCTCCCGCTCCAGACAGACGCAGGTTAAGATCCTCCCTGGTAAGCTAGCTCGTGGGCTACACAGAATATTAGAAATGGGTTAGAACAATATGTAAGAGCTAGCCAATAAGAATCTGGAACTAGCCGGGCCAGGCAGTGTTTGAAAGAATACAGTTTCCGTGTAATTATTTCGGGCATAAGCTAGCCATGCTGGCGGCCGGGTGCCAGGGACGCAGCCCTGCCACTCCTAATTCAACAGTCAGGCTATTTTATCACAGCAAAAGTAATGTAACTATGATGCGTCTCTCTTTTTATCAGATACATGGCCACACAACAAGAAAATTAATTACTAGGATCTCTAGTGGTGGCACTGTTATGGGAGATTCTGGAAACTTTGGGAAGTTGGACTTGGCTGTGGGAAGTAGGTCATTGGAGTGGGTCCTGGAGGGCATAGTATCCATGACTACTGCCTATATTACTTTGCTTCCTGGTTTGCCATCGTGTGAATTGAGGTATTTTACTACTTTTTCCATGATGCATTGAACCATCTGAAACCATGAATCATTCTTCCTTTAAGTTGTGAGTTCTAGTCAAAACACCACAAAACTCAACTAATGCCCTCCTTCTGTATTTAAGAAACAATAAATGAGCAGGGATTTTTAGCATTTTATTCCCTTGAAAGATTTTCCACTGTGCAGCTGCGAGGTACAGAGACTTAAGCTGATCCCTAAACTCACTGAAAGATGGCAGCCAGCCTGGCTGTTGCTCTTCCTGCAGCTCTGTTTACTTCTGGGTCTAATCTGCTCAGCCTGGTTAGGAGCCTTCTGTGCTGTGTTTGCATGGCTCACAGGCTTCCTCCCTGGTCAGACTCTGAGAGATGTGCAGCATGGGGCATTGGAGCTGTTTCTCCAGTCTGTAAAATCCCTAGAATGAAGTGAAAGTTCCCCACGTATCAAAGTTTGACATGCCAGTAACCATCTATGTAGAGAAGGGGATACATATTCCAGTAGACTCCTGGCCATAACAAACAAGAAAGACATTTCTTGGAAATCGTGGTTAGGATGGAGCCTGAAACTGAAGGTGGTTATCTCTATGTTGGTAAGGTTACAATGGTAAAATTCTACTTGGTACTGTGGAATTAAAAAAAAAAAAAAAAAAAAAAAAAAAGATCACCTCTATGTCCTGAGTTATTGTTTTAAGAATAAGGAAGTTTAAAGAGATTATGTATGCCACCTGAAAAGCACCTTTCTGGAACTGTTATTTTCTTGAGCTTTTTTTCTCTTGAGAACAATGAGACACTTTTAGGTTCCTGTGATACCCTGATGGTTGGAATTTCCCTGTGGAAATTATAATAACCAAAAGACAAGGGCTTATTCCTCTGTACAGACAATGATGCAAAGCAGGAAAGCACTATACATCCAAAGTCCAAAAGGAGTGGAACAGAGGGACTACAGAATCCATAAAGCCAGAGTTCTCCTTCCGCAGCTCACTCTTAGACGAAGCTTTTCTCCCTCATTGGCAGCATCTTCCCTGATGCTCCCTATCACTCAATCGAGTCACATGCCTTTGAGAAGCCCACAAATTGTCACAAAAGCTATAATGGATTATCTTACTTCTCTACTCATAACTAATAGAAACTAGAGATTGATGGTTTGTGGAGTTCATAAGGCACACGATTTTATTTTATCTTCACGAAGTAGGGTAAAGTAATGAAAACTTGTCATTCCAAGTTTGTCGATGAGGAAAAACCCAATTCTAGAAAGGTAATAGTTATATGCTTTATTATTGAAAATTACTTTGAAATGTTCAAGAATAATAGACATATGAAGTTATGATTTAGTCCTTACACAGCAAATAAAAACTATAAAAACATCACACTGTACATCATAAATATATATGTATATTTAAAAATTACAAAAATTACAAAACAAGGAGGAAAACTAAAATAAATCATTCCTAAGTCAATATATGCTTCACAAACCCACCTTCTGACTAACCCTACTTGCTCCATCTAGTGCTCTGCTCAGTGACTCACTATGTCCCCAAACTACCCAGACCTCCTGATTCTAGTCATGACCTTCTGCTTGGGACTTCTCACCAGTGGTGCACAAGAGCCATTTTACTGAAGATGTGGCATCAAAACCCTGTCTCTGGCCCATCTGGTCAACTGAGAGTGTGACTGTCACAAGCATCGCAAGCACTTGTTTGTATGCAGGATTTTCAGCCACCCCAATGGACCCCCAAATTGCTTCATGTTGTTCTTGCTTTCCCATTAAAGAGATTCTCCTCTAGCTGAATAGCTGACTAAGGGAAACCACACATTAACAATAAGGAGGAGGCTACCGATTTTCTTTCTTTCATTTTTATTTTCTTTATTTTATTTTGCTAAACTTAAGAGGGTTACATCTGATAAAGGCAACTCCTTGGGGCCACAAGACAATTCATCTCCACACTCCACCCCAAGAAAGCATTTTTCTGTTTTTTTATTGGGAAATATTAGGAAAACAAGATATAAAACACACTGCACTTGTGATACTAGAAGAGAGAAATCCCCCATATGTGTGACTTTTCTCATCAATGTGACAGAGAACTTGCTGGAGGAGAGGTTTATTTTGGGTCCCAGTTTCGTGGTGGAGAAGACATGAAGACTGAAGGGGCTTGTGGGAGGAGCTTATGGTTTGCGTGACATTTATATCTTGTCAGATAAAACCCATGCTGCTGAATATGAAAGAAGGGTTGGGTTTAGCTTTCAGAGTCTCACCCTAGTGACCCACCTCCACTCAACACGCCTCTTACCCCAAAGTTTCCACAACCTCCCGAAACAAGGCTGCCAGCCAGCGGCAAAGAGCTCCAGCACATGAGTCAGCGGGGAACATCTAGCGTTAAAACTTTAATGCCCGCTGTCATAAATATGAAACAGTACTTTTCAGGTTTAACTGCTCAGGTTGTTTCAGTGGGTTGAGCCAGCTATCAGGGATGTATGTAATATAGCATCTTCATTACAGTCATGAATGTCAAGTGCACACATGGGTACATGGTGACGTTAGTCCTTCATAGATGGTCTCAAACCAGACCAGAAGAGAGAATTGGCTAAATCATGATGCTCCATGTAAAAACCTACCAACAGGTTTCCCTGGCCTACCGTACAGCAAAGCTGGTACTGAGAATGCAGGGGGACTTTTTGCTTGATAGCTGTATGGGACAAGGAGTTCTAGAGTATTGAGGAATTACCAGTATTTTTCTTTCTATTTTATCTTTCCTTTTGTAATAGGAATATTTCAACACCATCTTCACTCTGGGTATTTTAAAAAAAAAAAAACCTTCATCTTTTTTTTCCTTTCCCCCCCCCGATTCCCATGTTCTAAATTTTACGTATGTTAGCACACAATCTGATAATTGTAATAATGTTGGTGATGCTAGTTAGTAACTATCATGAGAGGCAGGGAAACACACGGGATCACTCTCACCAATCACTTTCACTCCCTTCCCCATTTGATCTTCAAGGCACCCCGAGGATTTAACATTTGTTCCATTTCACATTCCAGGACGAAATCCAAACCAAACATGGCATTTTCTGAGAGTCTTGTGTTTCTCATCCCGTGGACAAAATAGGTAGGCTGACATTTTAAAATATGTTTAGCCTCAAACTGCTTTAGTTTCAGGATAAATGAAAATGTTGTGGCGGGGGTAGGGGTTGGCAAATTGAAAGCCTCACAGCTTCAGAAAGGCAAACCCAGGGAAAAAGGGAGGCTCCCACGGGAGCTAAGCCTTCCTCCAACACATGCTGGGACTCAGACACACCCGCCCCAAGGCTGCATTTGCCTCCTGAACCAGAACCTGTCATCTGGTCTCAGTGTTCCTTTAGCACGCCCGACAAACCTGCCAAACAGAGCCGCTTTTCCTTCAGGCTCCCCAGCATGTGTATCTGTGGTTCCAGTTTTGGCAAGAGTTTATGTGGCTGTCTGCTCGAGCCTATTTGCAAAACAAGAAGCCACTTTCGAATGGACCTAGATATGTCAGTAAGAAGAAAAATTCCTATTGCAACAGCATGTTTTATTTTGAAGACTCCTATTAACCCAAACTTAAGAAAATTTTAACTCAGGTTTTCTACCACAAAGGAGGTAGAAAGAAACCTTAAGAATTGAGAATTCATATCACACATCTGGCTGGAGATACTTCTCTGAGGACTTAGGTTCTAATCCCAGCACCCACATGGTGGCATACAATCATATGTAACTTTACTTCCAGATGATTTGGCTCACTCATCTGAATTCATACAGACAAGAAAATACTTTTATGCAGGAAAAGAAACTTATACATTAAGAATAAATGAATCTAAAAAATAACAACCAAAAAAGTAATCATGTGTGAAGTGTGGTGGTGCATGCTTATTATCCCAACCTGTGGGAGGTGGAAGCAGAAAAATTAGGACTCAACTTTAGCTACATGAGTTCAAGGCCTACCTAGGCCATACGAAACACTGTCTCAAAATGGCAACCAAAATAATAATGAATAATATTAATAAGCTAGAATTAGCAAATCATAAAAATTCATTTTGAAAGTTTGAAAATGCAAAAGAAGTCATTATAAAAGTATTTTATCTGTATATTTCAATAACATGAAATAATTTTTAGATGAATATTAGTGTTTCTCTTTTGCTTTGCCAGAAGTGTTATTCATATTTAGTTGTGATGTAGTTTGTGTTGAGGGAAGTATATACTTGCCACAGTGAGCTTGTGGAAGTCAGAGGACAGGTTTGTGTGTTCCCTTCTTCTACCGCGTGAGTCCCTGTGATTGAACTCAGGTCATCAGGCTTGGCATCACATGCTCTTACCAGATGACCCATCCAGCCTATCTGAAAGAAACTATTCTTTTGAAATGTAGCATGTATATTTTCCAAATTAAGAAGCACAGTGGCCTGCCATATTTGTAAGTCTACTGTTTATGATCTATGGATCCTTCTGCAGGTGTATTTATAGTGTACATGCATACTAACCAGCTATCCACAGAAACCACATCTATGTGTGGTAGTTTCTCTGCTGCTGAGCTGGGAGTTTCAAGTGTGTCAACAAGGCTTGTTTCTTCAGTTGGGAAACTCATATCTTTAAAATTTCTAAACCATCTTCTGGAGCTGAGAATTTTTTTTTTATTCACTGAGTTTTCCTTAGAAAACCGACTTGACCACTTCTTAGGAGTTTTCTTTCCAGAGGGTCATCAGGGTCATCTGGCTTCTGTCATGCCCACTGCCCAAAGCAGCCCCAGCAGAACAGGATTGCCCAAAGACAGTGGTGTGAGCCCTGTACAAGAGACAACCAGAGAAGTGTGTTAGGAAAAGCAAATCTCCTTCTGACCACCTGAGCACAGCAGTGATTATCAGTCCTTGGGTAGCATTATGTCAAGGACTTTCACTGCATTGAAAACATCCTCTTGTAAATGTCATGTATAATCTATTCTTGTCATATTATGCCCCAGGTTATAAACATAGCGAGTATCTTAGGGATAGCTAAAAAGCCTGTGAATTTTAAAGAACTGCTCTTCAGTGATGCAGGATGCTTGTCTCAGAACCCACCAAGCACGTCTGACTTAAAGGAAACATGCACACTCCTTGAGCACTCTGTGTAGCATCCTCAGGGAATTCCTAACTAGAAAACAAGCAGGCACTGCAGTCTAAGTGGCACTGAGTTACTCCATCAGCCTGCCTTGCTTAAGGATTGACCAGAAACAGCCACTGCGCAGTGGTAATGGGGTGAAGGAGTGTGGGCATAGAGTAAAGAAGTGGGAAGATAAGACTGAGTACAGTATGGGCTCCCAGTGGCCCTGAGGTACAAAACCAATGGGGAAGACACAAGGGACAAAGGGCCAGTTATTTGAGTATAGCCCAGACCCTCAATAACTCTGACACCTTGCAGAACTTTGCTTTTTGTATAAAATGCAATGAAAAATTTCTGAAGAATTTAAAATGGATAGAGTATAGAGGGGTCCATACTGGAGTACCATGGAGGAAAGAGGACTTCATAGTGTGTAACATGAATGGGGGCTGCTTGTTGGGGTTTCTGTCCCACCCAGTACCCCACAGCTGGCAAGCCCCAAAGAAAATCACACAGAGATCTCTATAAATTATAAAACTGATTGGCCCATTAGCTCAGGCTACATATTAGCTCTTGTAGCTTATATTAATCCATTGTTATTATCTATGCTAGCCACATGGTTCAGTACCTTTCTCAGCAGGGAAGCTCACATCTTGCTTCTGGAGTCTGGGCAGGAGTGGGAGGAATCAGCTTCCTCCTTCCCAGAATTCTCCTGTTCTCATTGCATCACCTCTGCTTCCTGTGTGGTTTTCCTGCCTATACTTCCTGCCTGGCCAATCAACATTTATTTAAAACATGATTGACAATTCTCCCACACCAACAGTGTCCTCTAGTTTCAGAATGGAACATTTAGAGTCAATAAAATTCAGTGGAACCTAGAAAATGGAGGCTTCTATTCTTGGAAATGTTGGGTTTGAGCTGGTCAGCTGGATGTGCCCATTAGCTACTGCTCAGTATGGACTGCCCATTGTTTTAATCTAAACAAAACACCCTTTTCTGGTGTTTCATTTATTTTGCATATTCTGGCTGCTATCGTAGAGTAGCCATATTTTGAACGTCTTACAAAATTTCTTGAACTTTAATTCAAGTTGTGTGACACTCCTAGTCTCACATTGTCTAACACTTATCCAAGCATCTGCTTATGAACTGAAGAGTCTAGATTTCAAGATAGAGAACAGGGGAAGGAAAGTGAATTTGGGAGCAGTGCACATGAAGTATGTACTGATGGTGCTCCAAAGACACAGTGAGCAGAGTCAAAGGCCCCCTTCTTAGATTGTATGTCAAAAAGGCAATCAGCACGCCAAACCTCTCTGAGATGTCAGTCTAAACAAACAGCATGTGTTTCATTGAGCAACCTGATGAATGAGAAACATTTCTTTAAAGGATTGGAGCAGAAATAAGAGTGATGTAAAAAAGGGTTGGGATAAGAGCAAAGTGAAGAGAAACAGGACTAAGAAACACTTATGGGTGGTGCTAATGCTAGAGCTTGTACTTGCGTGTGTGTTGATCTGTGCACAGCTAGTTTCTAATCAATGCTATTCTACATTGACTCACTAGTGCGTGCCTTGGACATCATCATTCTCTATGTCAAAACACTGTCCTCTTCCTGGCAGTATGGAATGACTACACTGATCATTTCCAGAAAATAGATGATGCTAGTGTTTATTTGGGTTGCTTGAGTTCTACACAGATGACTTTTTTCAAGAGTCAAGCGGCATGGCCTGGCAAGGAATCAAATTCTCACTATGTGATAGCCATTAGCTGTTTAATTTACCTTTTTAAGTGTAAAATTCAAATGTTCAGCTGCATTCTCCACCCATTAAATATCTCTTGTCACTTGTTTGAGGCTGCTATAAAAGACCAATGTAATCGCAAAACTTTTGACCAGTGGAAAAAAACATGTACTAGATGGTGTGAGATTAGAAGTCTAAGGTAATCTAGAGGTAATGACAAGATTAAATATTCTGAGATGGTAGCTATGGACTGTGAAGATAAAACAGCACAAAAACAAGGTTCAAAGGCTAAGGACACTCAGAATCAAGAGACATAACTGTGGGCAGACCCCAGTGAGCAGTTGCAGAAGAACCTTCTCTCCCACTGTGGCTCCAGCCCAGCCATGTCCAATGGTCCTCAGTTGAGCCTCTTTCCAGAAGCATCTTTATTCACCAGCTTCTCTCTGCAATCTGGTTAGTATTCTCATCTATTGACACCTGGCCAGGTTACAGTCTCATAAATCGGGAAATCAAGCAAAATCCAAGGAATGAGAAAAAAGAGTAGAAATGTGTTTGAACAATGAGTAACATTTATCCTGAGACCCACTGGAACTAAATTTCTGTGATACCAACAGAAAAGTCAAAGATCTAAATATTGGGAACAGATTTGTTTTCCCAGAAGCAAATGCTAAGAGAAGACCTAAATGAATATCAAGGATATCATAATACCTTCAATAAATGGGACTGAAAATTCATAGATTTAATCGAGGAAAATTGATTAAACTCTTTATGCATATCATGTGTCACAATAAATCAAGGCAGAAATAAAATGAAAATGCGGAAACATGACAAATTAAAGTAGCAGTGGGTTTGTTGCTATTGTTTACTTCTTAAAGAAGAATGTTTGCTATGTTGTTATTGTTTATTATGATTTTTGAAAAGAAGTACGTTTACTATCAGGAAGAAAATTGCACTTTCTACATAGATAATCAGTGAGAGAAAATATAAAACAACTTGTAGATATTTGATACTCCAGATCATAAATAATACTCTTGGGCCCAGACATCGAGAACCTCTTCCCACTTCCACACAGCCAAGAGAAAGCTCATGCAACAGCTCAGAATGTCACACATGTGGGCAAAGTAAAAAACGTGACTGAAACGAAGAAATGTTTCTATGAATTTCCTTCCAAGTATATAAGAAACTGAGGGGGAAAAGAGGGAGGAAAGAAAAGAAACTAAGGAACTATATTCTAGGGAGTACATGGTTATTTCCAAAATTATTTCCAATGGACAAACAGCCACATAATTACTTATAGAGCTGAACTGCCAGTGGAAAATTCCTCAGTTGATCAACCAAGAAACTATACTCAAAATTTTAAAATATTCAGGTGTGACATTTTTCTTAACAAATTCAAAGCTCTTGTTTTCTTCTCATATTTTCTTCTTTCTTTTTCAAGTTCTTTCTTTTCCTTCTTTCTTTTAATAAAGCTGTCATTTCCTCTGAAATTTCAGGCAGGTGAGCATTATCGCTTATTCTGGGCACTTTTATAGTTGGTACAGAATTCTCCAAAAGTGAGTCCCAATGAATGTTTTACCTAAAATTATTCATGGTCCTTGATCTAGTTGCTGAATTTCTAGGAATATATCATAATAGATAATTTAACTTGGCTTTAGAGATTTATGCGTAACAAGATTTATTATTGTTATACAGAACTGTTGACATAAATGTTCACTGCTAACGGAATGATTGAATGATTTTACTCCACTAGACAAAACAGTATGTAGCCATCAACAGAATTTTAAAGATATTTCTAATTACAGACGGAAGGGAGCTACATCTAGAATATCACCCTGAGTAGGCCTCCTTCTTACTGTGAAATGCATGTACATGTATACATGGTTTTGAATGGGGATTCCCTCTGAAGATTCTCACAGAACAATGGCTTGACTATATACCCACCCCTGAGACAATGAATAGCTGTTGCTGGAAAGTACAGCTAGCACAGGTGATGTCTTTTCCTTCCATTCTTTTGTCTGTACTCTCCACAATTTCTATAATAACTATTCATCATTTGCCAAAAGAGTCAATGCATGGAATTTTTAAAAGCGGTTTCTGTGATTTAAAAAAAAAAAAAAAAAAAAAAAACAAGAGTCTGGCTTCTCCTTGTTCTTATTTGCCATGTTCTCTAAAGGGACCAGAGCCTCTCTAACTGACTTTCTCATCTTTAGAATGTTGTGAGCCACAGAGGACAGACCGGAGGGCTGCAATCTGTGCTGAGCTACAGGGGGAGGGAGGCTAAAAGCCTGACCTTTACCAGGAAAAAAGTCCATAGGGCGAGGGATCGTTTAGTGATGTATCTGTGAAGGCCCAGAAAAACAAAGAACCCTATGTGGGTTGTTCATTTGAGTCATCATACAGGCTGCTGAGGGCTGGAAGGTTATTTCCTAAACTCTTCATCTGGATGAAGCTTCCTGATGAAGTAAGGAACCACACCCACACACATTGCTACCCAGTGAACTGTGTCCCTTCAATTCTCTTATCATGACATCTTTAGTCCCATTACCTCCGAATATGCATTGGAATAAGCATTTTTAAGGGGACTAAGGCAATATAAAGTCATTAGAGTGGGTCTTTGTCCTTTGTACTGAATGATACGGTGAGGAGGTCAGGACACAGAAACAAAAAAACCATAAAAGGATGTGGAGATCTTCAGAAGGTGGCTTGTCTACCTTCCACCTTGATAACTTGGGACTTCCCGTTTTTCAGAACTGTGAGATCATACTTTGCTAGTACTTAAGCCAGTTCTGCTATTTTGACATAAAATTCCAGGGAAGTAATAGTTCACACTTCAAAAATGATTCTATGACCTGGACCACAGAAACAATGTTTCTGGTTGAATAAACTTCATCTGTTTATTCCTTGGCCATTAGTGTTATAATTATAATTATGCTGGCTTGCCCTGTCACCTGGGTACCCTGTCCCTTTAAAAGGCAAGCTCCACCTACTCCCAATCTCACCCTATTCTCTCTCTGTCCCTTCTTCTTATGAAAAGGCAACCTCTGTCTTCTTCTCCTTCCCCTTTTCTCTATTCTCTTTCTCGCTTTCTCTCTCTCCCCCATATCTCCCTACCCTTACACCCTCGCAATACCCACTAAATGAACTCTATACCCAAGCTCTCTCTGTATGGCCTGTCTGTCTCCCACCTGCCCCAGCAGTGGGTCACTGGAGGACAAGGCTTGAGGGTTAGAGCCCAGCTCTTCCTCTGGCATTAGACTTGTGTTTTTGCTCTGCTGCCGAGGTGTAACAAACCACATTATATGATCGTGCCAGCATGCACTTAGCCACACAAGCTATCATTCTTTCTTTTTATGAGGGAATTACCTTCGGAACTATGAGGCAAACTAATTCCCTTTCCCTTGCCTTTGTTAGGCATTCTATCCTAACACTGAGAGAGCTGACTCATATAGAGTATTTATCCTGAGAAGTTGTGGCTGTAATAAATCTTGCCACGTAGTTAATCAGCCATTGGAACAAGTTTGGACAAGGAATGTGGTAGGATTTGGAATCACATGTACAAGAAGCTGTAGATTTAAGTAGAGCTTATAGTAGATCAAGTGGGAGTTGGAAGAACACAATGACAATAGATATACAGAGGCTGAAGGCCAGGCTTGAACAGCTTAGGAAGAGGGATTTATTGAAAATTAAGATAGAAATTATTCATGCCACGTTTTGATTAATAAAATTGCTTTGCTCAGCCTATGTCCTGAAAACGTGTGTGAGACTGAATTCAAACACAGTGGACTAATTTGTTTGATGAAAGAAATTTACGGCATCCTAATTCAAGCTGTAGCATGACAATTGCTTACTACCTTGGTCACATTTAAACCGAGAGTGGCCCAAACAAGAAACAGAGAGAGATTTAAAAATTATATGGTTAATTGAGAGAAGAGTGTGAACTTAAATTGTTACTTTGGTTGATGAAACAGGTTAGGCGAAGATGGTAAAATTGTTCAAGAAATGATTATGGGAAGATGGTAGGAGACAGAAGTCAAGGAAGATTAGTGCAAAATGGTGTCTTCTGGACATCTCAGGGCTGCTGTACTCATGAATGCAGAACAGCCTGGCTGCAGAGGTAAGGTTTGCATAAAATCACGCCAGTTATCAGTCTAGTGGCTCCCAAATCCCCATCCCGAGCTGAGAGCTATTGACAGTTAATGATTGTTGGGATTGGGGGAGTCAGTTTTCTTCAAGAGGGTGATCTCTTCTTGACTGCCCATATGCCAGTGGATGGGCCTGTGTCTATGCACATGTAGGTATCTGTAACTGGACCCAGGGAGTTATAAAGAGAAGGAATTTGAATATGGGTGTAAGCAGAGTCTGGGAGAAGTCAGAGCAGCAACGGGAGTTGATAATGAGGAAAATTACATTGCATATATGTGTGAAATTATCAAAGAATAGACAAAACACTTTTTAGAAGAATCAACCACAAAAATATAAATCAAACAAGAGGGGAACCACTAAGAAGAAGCCAGGCACTTGTCATTGGGATGATGATGAAAGTATCTTGAAGGCATGTTGCCTGTAGAAGCCTGCAGAATATAAAAGTGCAATGCACCCATCCCGAGTGTGCAAATTGTCTCCATTTCTTTTTTTCCTTCTTCTTTTTTTATATTTATTAAAAATTTCCACCTCCTCCCATTTCCCTCCCACTCCTCTGCCCCCTCCCTCTCCAGTCCTAAGAGAAGTCACGGTACCCTGCCCTGTGGGAAGTCCAAGGCCCTCCCCTCTCCAACCAGGTTTAGGAAGGTGTGTATCCAAACAGACTAGGCTCCTTAAAAGCCAGTACATGCAGTAGAATCAAAACCCAATGCCATTATCATTGGCTTCTCAGTCAGCCCCCATTGTCGGCCACATTCAGAGAGTCCAGTTTGATCACATGCTCTTTCAGTCCCAGTCCAGCTGGCCTTGGTGAGCTCCCATCAGATCAGTCACACCATCTCAGTGTGTGGACGCACCCCCCAGGGTCCTTACTTCCTTGCTCATCTTCTCCCTCCTTCTGCTCTTCATCTGGACCTTGGGAGCTCAGTCCAATGCTCCAATGTGGGTCTCTGTCTCTATCTCCATCCATCGCCGGATGAAGGGTCTATGGTGATAGTCAAGATATTCATCAGTGTGGCTCTGCTGCCCAAGGACCTAGCTAGGCACATCCCTGTGGACATCTGGGAACTCCTCTAGAGCCAAGTCTCTTGCCAACCCTAAAATGGCTCATTCAATTAAGATATCTTCTTCCCTGCTCCCTATCCACCCTTCCTCCATCTCAACCATCCCACTCGCCCAAGTTCTCCCCAATCCTCCCCTTCTCCTTTCTCTTTTTCCCTCTCCCTTTCCCCCATCCCCACCCCTGTGCTCCCATCTTTTGCCCAGCAATCTTGTCTATTTACAATTTCCAGGAGGATAAATATATGTTTTTCTTTGGGTCCACCTTTACATTTAACTTCTCTAGGATAACGAACTATATGCTCAATGTCTTTTGTTTACAGCTAGAATCCACTAATGACTGAGTACATACCATATTCATCTTTTGAGGTCTGGGTTATCTCACTCAGTAAAGTGTTTTCCATTTCCATCCATTTGCATGCAAAATTCAAGATGTCATTGTTTTTTACCGCTGAGTAGAACTCTAATGTGTATATGTGCCATACCTTCTTTATCCATTCTTCCCTTGAGGGGCATCTAGGTGGTTTCCAGGTTCTGGCTATTACAAATAGTGCTGCTATGAACATAGTTGAACAAGTGCTTTTGTAGTATAATTGGGCATCTCTTGGATATATTCCCAAAAGTGGAATTGCTGGATCCTGAGGTAGGTTGACTCCCAGTTTTCTGAGAAACCGCCACACTGATTTCCAAAATGGTTGCACAAGTTTGCATTCCCACCAGCAGTGGATGAGTGTTCCTCTTACTCCACATCCTCTCCAGCATAGGTTATCATTGGTGTTTTTGATTTTAGCCATTCTGACAGGTGTAAGATGGTATCTCAAAGTTGTTTTGATTTGCATTTCCCTAATTGCTAAGGAAGTTGGACATGACCTTGAGTACTAGAAGGAAAACCACAAACCAAGGAAGCAAACAACACCCATAATTGTCTTCATTTCTTGTGCCTTCTCTTGGGCTCTTTAAGGATAAGAAGGAACTGTTTGCTTGTTTTGTAAAATTCGAATGTGTTAGTTTCTGTTGTATCCTTTTTTATTTTTATTTCATCTTATTTTATCATTACCTCCATAGAAGCTTGTCTGTTTTTTAATGAGAAAAAAGGCATTGGATAAGGATTGTAGGGTAGGGGAGGAAAAGAGGGAAAGGAAAGTATAATCAGGATATATTATGTGAGAAAAAAACCTATTTTCAATAAAATGAAAAAAGCACAATCTCATTTTTTAAATTTCCATTGAGAGACAGTTCATAAAACACAAGTTCCTGAACAAAGACTATCCCAAAAGGGTATTCTGTTCCAAAGTATCACATATGAAAGTTTTCTCAGGTTTACCCATATAGCACTCAGAGCCCATTGATGCCATGCTTCAGTGGCATCCTTAGTAAATTTCCAGCTGGAAGCCAGATATGGCATCATTCGCGTGGTGTTCAGATGGGAAGAGTTGCCAGACTGTGGGACTGGTGGTGAGGTTGCAAAGGAACAGTACAGGCAACATATGTACATATAGTGAGGCCGCAGCTCCTGAAGAGCTGTCTGTAGAAATCAACGTGTACAGAAACCTCAGGAGACTGCAGACTCTGGAAATATATTATATGTGTATTTGCCGAGGAAACCTACAGCCAAGACAGCTCATAAGAGGGTATATGTATCTTAAAAGAGGCAGCTCCAAAGGGAAAGGGTTAACAAAGACCATTGGATGTCAAATGATGCCAGGACCTCGGATGCTGCACAGGAAGCTCCCTGGCTTATCGTTTGGTGTGCTGCAGTTTTGGCTCTCATCCAAAGCTTTTCTTGCTGTCCTCTCAACTTTTCCTTTGAATTAAGAAAGCTTCGTCTCCCCTAATGTACATTGGATGTATGTAACTTCGTATTTTATTCTAGTTTGCATGGATGCACAATTATGAATTTACCTTTAGTCAGAAGAGACTTTGGACTTTATAACAACGTGAAAACTGTTTAAATGCAGAGACTCCTGAAGTTTAGCTGTAGCAAATTTCATTACAAGATAGTCATGAGCCTTTTGTGTCCAGGGGGGAAAATGTTATAGTTTGGAGAAAAAAAGGTCCCCCACAGGCTCATGGTTGGACACTTGGTCCCACCCTGTGATGCTTTTCCAAAGGTTGTAGAGCCTTCCGAAGTTGGGGCCTCACTGTAGGAGTGTGTCACTGCAGATCGGGGCTTGAAGACTGTAATTCACCTCTGCTTCCCATCTGGAAGCTCTGAGAATATATCAGCCATGAAACTGTAACACATCACATCACAAGTTTACACCGCCCTGTCGGAAACCTTTGCCACCACCATGCCTTCACCTCCATGGTGGAATATATCCTCAGATCTATGACCCAACTAAATTCATTCTTTTATCAGTTATTATTCTTTGGTGTTCTGCCACAGTACAGAGAAAGATAACTAATATATGATAAAATTTTATATGAAGAGAGCTTAGCATATAGGTTTTTTATGTAAAAATTTTGTTTCTCTCAAGGCACTAAAGTCAACTTTTTATTTCTCTCAAGGGTCTGTTTAACAACAAAGAAGGCTGATTGTACCTTGCTCAGTGATTCATTGACCAAACCTCTCATTCCAGCTGTTAAGAAAGCTGAGCATGGACTTTGCATCAAACTGGTCCATGGGCCTTAATACACCCTTGCTGAACTTTAGAATATTATATCAAGGAAAGACAGCTGGGAGCATATAGCTTTTCATTGGATTCATGAAGGCATTGTAATCCTCCAAACCGTTCAGCGTTACCAAGGAGCTTTCTGCATCGCTGCTGGAGCATAGAGAATTCCCTCTCCTCTCTCAACCATGTTGAGACTCCGCCTGGAGATGGAAGGAAGCCCAGAGCTGACATAGGAGATGTAACTGGGCAAAATGAATTGCATCTTACATGTGCCTAGTGTGAGATTTGGAAATATAAAATAAGTGTGGTGAAAATCCCTTGTAGGTTAAGCCATTGGTCACCCAGAAGCCATTCTCTGCATTTAACTAAAACCATGAAGGCTCAACAAGATCCATTCCTTCTCGAAGTCTCCCTTTTCATCAACAAATGTGATGCAGAGAGTCCAGCCCTGACACAAACGCTTCCAGTGAATATGGACTAACACGAAGCAGGGTATGCCATTCTCCAAGCGTGTTCCAGGAAGTTCTGTCAAATTCATGATGACTGTGAAGCTGTTAAGTCAGGGAACCAGAGACCTGCTCAGACTGAATCAGGAAATAAGCAGATGAAAATCTAGAGGCTACTGTGCTATTTTGGGATACACAGTGATTCCCTGTAGCCCCAGTAACTTCACAGGATGAGAAATTCTCTGCAGCTTCACATGACAAGCTTAGCAAGCCCTTCACAGAAACAGCACTGAGCAGCATTGCTCTGAGCAGAGAACATAGGTAACTGAGTTCAAATTTTGCAAAGCCTGTGCTCCATAGAGCCACATTCTGAAACACGTGCTGGAATTGCAGGAGTAGAGAGACATTTTACAGAACGCAGGCAGTAAACACTTACTTAGGTGCTTGCATTAACTGGTAAAGTCCCGAGTATCTTACAATTCAAGTGCAATGTGGTTAGTGAAAAGAAAGTATTTCAAGATTTGTTGCCCCATACAATTTTGTGTCTCCTCCTCCTCCTCTCTCCCTTGTTTTCCTCTTCCTTCTCTTATCCATCCTCTATTACTATTGCTTTTAGATAGGATATAACTATGTACCCCTTAGGATTGTCTAGAATTTGCTATGTAGCTCCAAATGAACTCAATTTTTCCATCCCCTGTCTCTGACACCCAAGTGCTGGAATCACAGGCATTATGCCATGACATTTGTCTTCTTTCTTCCTTTTTGTCTGAAGAGAAATATCAATGTTAAAATCACAGCTTTTCACAGCATGTATTTGTTCAATTGGGATTCTCTTTCATTAATATCCATTAATGTAAACGACAAACACACTGAATAATTTGATAAACAGGCATGCAAAAAGTATTGTCCTCACTCTGCTTTTATGTAACACAAATTGCAGTAAGAGTCCTATTTGTAGGTGGCCTTACCTAGAAATGCTTGGTTACTTCATGGAATCTAATGAAATTATGGGAAGGTAATCCTAAATAGGGGTACAGAGCAGTCAGGAGACATGCTAGAACTTCACAGGGAGCTGACATCCTCCAACATCAGGACCAGGTCATCATGTACTCACTCTGTTCATCTCAGAAAGCACAGATGGTACTGACAGACAATGGAACTCTTCCAAGCAACAGTAATACACCATTCTCTTTCTGATGCTGCTGTGGAGGTGCTTAGGGATTCTTGCTCTGGTTCCATCCTCTTTTTCTGTCCTTTACTGGTTAGAAGACCCATGAAAGCCAATTGCCCTGTCTTTGTCCATTGTCCATCTCTGGCAGGTAAACAATTACATATCTCAGGATTGAAGTCAGGCTTTTCAGAGCCACTTTCTGCAAAGTGGGAGCAAGATATGGCCCCAAAGATCTACTTCCTGAAGCAAGGTCCCACCTACCATTTCCAGAACCGCCCCAGACAGCACCATCATCTAGGGACCCAGTGTTCAACACATGGCCCTGTTGGGAGACATTTCACATTTACACTATAACAGAGTTAGTATGCAGAAAGATAATTCAATATAGTCTTTCAACCCCCAGCAATCAGAGATGAGGAATACTGATACAGATGCAAAACCTGGAGTATGGAAAACAAATGCAGATAGACAACTAAGCAAAGAGCACTAGTGTTTAGTGTGCCGCTGAAAACCAAACATGTCTGGTGCATTCTGTGCCTAGCACAGGGCTAGGCATTGTAAGAATACCAGAACCACACACAGCTTACATCCAAACAGTGCAAACCAAAATTTGAGGGACTAGGCATTCTTTTCAATGGCATGGAATGAATATAATACGAAAGACTGAGAAAGGCCAGAGCAGTTCAGTAAATCTTCTTGGTGGTGGTCAAATTTTAATACGTCCTTAAAATGCAGGTAAAATATTGTGAAGCAAAGTAATTTAGAGAGAAGTGAGATTAGAAATTAAAATAATGGCTCTAGACAGGCCTGGGAATTAGATAGCAAAAAGGAATAAGAAATGTCAGTCCAAAATGGAGGATTAAGTCAAGTAATTCAGTGTTGGAAATGGAAAGTTCAAAACATTGTACCAAATTGGCACAAAAAGCATAGTTTTTCAAAGCCTTTAAAAATCGTTCCAAATTCTATGTTATTGCTACATATATCTCTGACACAAATGTGTTGATTCTCTTTCTGACTAAAAAGAAAGGAATATTTTTAAACCTAGAGAGAATTCAGTCTCGGGCCTTCAAACCTGACAATCTGATACGATCTTATTATTAACCTGGAAACTATATTAAATAACACAGGTACAATATGGCATCAGTTAAGATTATGCCTTTCAAAGTCCAACTATTCATCCTGTTTTTATTAGCACTGCCTCAGTTAAGAAAAAAGTGTTTTCCTATTTAAAAGACTCACACATGCGTGTAGTCACACCATGCACTCGCATTCCTTACTCTCTTCCCTCAAACCCCCCCAACTTGAGACACCCCACCTCCCAGCTCATCTCCCTCCCAAGTTTATAATTTTCTTAATTTTATAACCCAATGAGTCCAATTATCATTGCACATATGTGCATGGTGGTGGGGCCATCCACTACAGCCTGGGCAACCCGCCAGGAGAAACTCGAAAAGGAAAGTGACCCTCCCTTCTTCAGCAGCCATTGAACGCTTCAGTTAGAGGGAGGATCTTTTGGAGCCTTATCACGCTGAAATTTTTAACTGACTTGATCTTGTCCATGGTTTTTTCCGGTAGACCCTGCTGTTGGGAGCTCATGTGTGCAGTGGTCATGTCTTCTCCAGAGAGCAGCACTCTTCCCTATCCTCTGGCTCTTACATAGCTGCACTTCTGCGATGTGCCCTGAGCTTCAGTGGGAGTGGTTAAGTGCTCAAAGTTGCTTATTCTCAGCACTCTGAACCGTGGAGTCTCTATATTAACCCCCACCCACTGCAGTGAGAAGCTTCTCTGAACAAGGTTAAACAACAGCACAAATCTGGTTATGTAAATATAAATATGACCTTTAGATAAATTGTAACAATGGGCTTTTCCCCAGGGCCTGTGACTTCCCCAGCTATGGCTTTTAACCCTGATTTCAGTACAAGATGTCAGTTTCTTTCTATGGAGCAGGCCTTAAATCCAATCAAGAGAACAGCTGGGTACCTCTCAAAACAGTCTGACAGGTATGACATTGGTGGGCACACATCTCGCCTCACAGGTCAATATTGCAGCATGCAGATTTCAACACTGGTAAGATCACTGATGCCTTTTCTTCCCTTGCTGCTTGTACAGTGTCTTCCAGCACTAAAGAAGCTTGCCAGCAGGGAAAGAATTTCCTGGCCAGTTCATTTTAAGATGCTTCATCCTCACTAGTCACGATATTTTATGGGCTTTTTTCTGCTCTGTAAAACGGGGGTGATAATAGGTTCTTACATCCAGGGCAGCAGTGAGAATTGAAGGCGATCCCACACAAACGGCGTCTCTGCATGGGACGAGGAGGCTATAAACACACACGAGTTTTGCTAATGTAGAATAGGGGGTTAACAGAATAGAATGACATTTACTGGTTCCTATTTTCATCTGAAAAAATGTAATGAGTAATTGCATAGCAGGAGCCACATTAAAGGCGTAGGGTTGAAATCATAAAGGGATGAAACTTCAAGAACTTCAGTGTGGGTTTGAGTAAAATGAGACCCAAACAGTTCATTGCAGTGTGTGCTCCAAGGCCATTCAGGAAATACCCTGAAAGCTCTCTCATCACGAGAAGAGCTTTTCCATTTTTAACTCACAGGAAACTAAGTGTATGCTCCTTTGAGAGATAATAACATTTATTTATGTCTAATATGCTCGATTCAGCTTCAGAGAAATCCAGATTTACAGATATAAGATGGAAGTATCCCTGGGGACAGCACCGGAGTTCTCAAGAAGAAAGGAGTTGGTGACACCTGAAGCTGGCTCCTGACCTCTGGACTTTGAGAAAGTATGGTGTAATGCAGTGTTTGTCACAACTAAGCGAAGCTTCTATGGCACACAGACAGATACTTAATGGCCGACAACCATGTGTCATGAGTCCCACTCAAGTTTCAATGTAAAATTTGCCTCCACAGACTCATTTGCGTGAAGCCTTGCTTTTTGGCTTTAGTGTTACTCTGGAAGATTGGGAAACCTTTAGGAAGAGGGATTTTACTGTAGGAAGTAGACCAGGTGTGAAGCCTTGAAAATTTTAGACTATCCAGACTACCTATATATTCTCTGCTTCTTGAACCACACAGATGTAAGCAAACAGAGACAGGCTTCTGATACTCTAGTGCCAAGCCATTCCTTGGCTACCTTGGTAGAATGCTAAATATTTTTTTTTTACATTAAACTGTATGTAATACCTTTCTCCTTTGAGGTGTTCCATTATCACAGTGATAAAAGAAGTGATGAGTGCAAGTCCTTACATGAGGAGTAAAAGCTCATCAATTACACAGCATCCTGGGACTCACTCATAAACAGCCTAAACAGCCCCCCCTGAAGGGCCTTTATTCTTCCTTCACCAGCTTAAAAAACATTGTTTCCAGACTTGCATGTTATGAGATTAGAGCTTGTCCTCTCTTTGAGTTGATTCTGGGGTCAAGGTGAGCTGGATGTGCTGTTCTCAATAAGAAAATGAAAGTAGTCAGGGCATTAGACACCAGGGGCCAAAGAGGATGCACGTTGGACGAGTAGACAAGTCAGCTAGAAAATCAGCTCAGTTCAGTTTCTAAACACAGAGATTTGAGAAATCAAGGGTCAAGCCAGAAAGGTTGTGGTATGCAGGTCCTCTTAGACAGTTCAGGATTGATTCTTCACACAGATTACATTATGCTTGCTGGGGCTTAGAGCAATTGTCTCTCACGCCCATACTAGAAGAGGGCTGCTGGGATTCTGATGGTATTGTATTTAGCTGAAAATCACACATATTCCGAAGGTAGTTATGAATTATCTCAAATGACTAGCACCATATCTCTCTGAGAATGCTGGATTTGAGCAAAGGCCAACTTCAACACAGCTCCTGTGGGAATATGACAGGCTTCGTGATTCTTAGCTGTCTGGATGTCCCACACAAAACACCAACTTCCTAATATCTATGACACCAAAACAGACATAATAAACATTAATGTTCACATAGTTTGTGGAAATGAGGTGCCACAGTGAATTATGATCTCTATAATGATCTCTATAGGTATCTCTCAGTATCCACCCAGCTGCTCAAATACCGAAGGAAAAAAAAAAATCTTTAAATAAAACTCCAGTCTTTAAATCTTTAAATAAAACCCATGAGAAATAGTTCACCTAGCACTGTGACTATGGAGCCCTGACCTCTATAGCAGATGTATTTGTAGGATATATTTAAAACAAAAACAGAACCAATATAAATAACAAAAGTAGAGCAGCTTCAAATTCAAAAAATATTAGAAATATGAAAAGATAAACATACAACATACCCAGCAGGAATTAGCTGGAGAGTTAATTACCAAGGGTCTCTTTTCTCCTGCATCCCATTTCTTAAACCCTAAAGTACGTGGAAAGTCAATATACCACCCAACATTGGTTAGGAGGGCATTTGTTTAATGATATGTTCACCTTCAGTTTGTTACTAGTGACGAACTCTATTCTAGGCACTGCATTCTCTTCTTGGAATATGATAACATGAGTCATTGAAGCAGCACCAAGAACTAAGAGACTTGTAGAGCCCGAGTTTATGTTTGGGTATGACCGTGCCATTTCTGTATTATGGATATTAGAAAGTAAATGGCATCTGGGCATCTGGGCAACAAGACACAGAAACTGCAATGATGTTATGGCAAAAGTTTTGCTTGGAGAGTAGAGAACTCGACAGGAATGATAATGGAGGCATTTGATGTTCTACACTGTGTCCTACAGTCATGTTCCAGCCAGACACTATTGATGTGTACTCTGGGCTATTTACATTTGGGGACAATTCAGTGACCTAAATGTTATTAGGTTCAAGTCCTTGTCACTCTGGGAGTCTCACTTCTCTAAACCTTAAACAATTAAGATTCCTGTCACAGACCTCTGCAAAGGTTAGGTTTGATTTCTAATATTATAGAAACAACATTTACTCGGGGGAAGACAGACTCATTTTCAGAATTCTGCACCACATTATTGTGCATTGGAAGTTGTTTTTTTTTTTAAAAAAAAAAAAGCTCAGGTTGATTTTGCTGGTGTTAGAAACGTAAGAGACTCCTTCATGTATGCATTTCCTTTGACAATACCATGAAAATGTAACTGTGTAAAAAGCCAAATGTGAGTCTCAATAACTGGGAGTCTTAATGATTTATTCCGTGTGTAATGTCCTTTGCTAAATTAGTGGGACATTTAGCTAGACCAGCCCAATAATGAGATGCAAGAAAGAATAAAATTCAAAACCTGACCTTGGTAAATTTAAAGGTTAATGAATCATATAGCCCTAATATTTTGATGTTTTTATTAATTTCAGTAGAGTACTGCTGTATAATATATACTCACAACTGATAGTGCTGTGTGGGAGCAGGGTTTTCCTTTACTGTTTGAATGAATGCTCATGAATGAATGAATGAATGTTCATGTGTGGTATTTTGAGTGAATTCAGCATAGGTAATATTCATCAAAGGCATCCAAGAATGTGTGCATGGGCTCAGACAAGTATGTAGGAGACAGGTGGCATGGGCAGCAACATGCTGTCTCTAATGCTGAAGAGAACGTCATACCCTTACTTTTGGTAATGTGGGCAATATCAAATTTAAAGATCAAATTATATATTATGCAACTCCAGACATTTCTCTAAGCTAAAGAGTAAGGTGTCTAAATATGTCTTAAAAAATTAAAGTATCATTGATTCTTCACAATTACTATTTACATATTTCTTACATATATTCTGAAAATTTTAAAGAGGAAGTAAAGTTCTACAGTCTATAAACTATTTCTAGTTGTCCATGTTTAGATGAATGAAAAATTTCTAGTGAGTACATTTTTGAAAGGTCTTCACACACATACATCAATATTCTCACATCTTCTAAATTCATGCTTCTTCAAGGTGTTTACCCATCTTCTCTTTTGACAATGGTCCTTCCCTGTACACTAACCAAAGCATCACTAAGGACTTCCAGTGGTCCTATGGTTCAAATGAGAAATGACCCTTGGTCATCAGATCGTGGTGCTGTTCAAGGAGGTTAACTTTTGGATGTGCAGCCTTTCTGAAGGAAGAACAGGACTAGAGGTAGGATTTGAGAGTTCGTAACGTCACCTACTCCCTGTTCTGTCAGTGCTTCATGCTTACTGTTGAAGCTTCATGGCTCACTGTGCTGGCCATGCCTGCTGTTTGCTGCCAGGTTCCTCTGCCAGGATAAACTCTTTTTCCTTTTGAAACATAAACTCTTTCATTAGTCGCCTGTGGTCATGGAGTTTTATCAGAGCAACTGAAAAGTAACTAATGTTCCTTTGTCTTCATGAGCACATAACCAGAGGCCAATTTTTACTGTCACTTTCAGTTAACACATTAGTATTAGGTCTCAAATCCAGGACAAGAGTCATTTGGTTCCTGTGGCTCCTTCCAGCTTTCTTCACACTGTTCCCTACCCTAAAACCTGTCCTTCATAAGGGGCTGGTCTTCTATGTCCCTTCTTATCCCCCAGCCTGATCCCTAAATGACCCATCCACTTTGGTTGTGCTTCTCTCCTAGTCTCTTGGCCTGGACTGCCTTTCTTGGGTCAGCAGCATCTCTCCTGCTTGCCCTCCCCATGTAATACTTTTTTTTTTTTTATCGCAAGTAATCTTTTCACAGAAATGTCTCCAAGAACAGGGAAAGAAACAAAATCAAACCAAACCAAACAAAACAAAAATAAAACCACAAAAATACATAGAGTCACAGGTGTGCAACTAGCTAGTCTTGCTGAAGGGGTAAATGATGCCAGGAGCCAAGTGAGGAATCATGGGTGGGAAACAGTTATCTGTATATCAGGGGATCCTTTCACAGTCTCTGAGCACTGTCTAGAAGGCAGCTCTCTGTTAGACAGTCCAGGGGAGGTAGTGAATATTAGGACCCACCAAATTCAACAAAGGAGAATAGTTATATAAGAAGAAAGAGAAGTAATCAGCTGCTGGAAACAGACTCAGCTAAAAATCATCCCTCATTTAATATTCATGCCTATGAAATGAGAAGCGTGACCACAGTATTCCCAGAAACTGTGAAAATTTGATTCATGTTGCTATCATCTATTGGGTGATTCCCTTTCGGTGTTCAAGTTCACAGATTCCACAAATACACAGACTTAGATTGTGGGATTTTTTTTAATATCACAATTTAAGGCCTCCTAGAATGACCAGGAAGAAACTTCTCATACACAAATGTAAATCTCACGATGCAAGTGGAACACACATTTGTGACACTACAGAGAAGCTGCACCGGGAGCATTAGCTGCTCTGTAAGTCTCCTTACAGAGATGTGTATCAGTTTATTCTGGGAAGAAATCCAAGCTTACTTAGATCTTCACAAAATCAATTGTGCCACTTTCCAAGAAAAGAGAATCATCAGACTTGATACTTTGTATGGTGCCTGCAAAGATTAGAATAGCTTACCAGTGTACATCAAAGATTTATATACCTTAAGCTTCTACCAAAGAAGAAGCTGTGTTTTCACAGCGGTCTACACTGTGCATGCATAAGCAATCAAAGCTAAACTGGGAAAGGTGGACGCAAACAGCACTGCTGTAGACTGAAATGGTTTGCTAGAGTCATTATCTGAGAATCCTCCCCACGAGGGAACTGAGAATATTCCAAAAAAAAAATGTTCAAATTTAAAAAAAGGAAACTTTAAAATACCAAGTATGCATATATACACCTACATATTCAAGCACACATATATACATAGAATATACAAATATATACATGTAAACATATACACAAAACATATAAATAAATACACATGAAAAAATGATCCTGTCTCTGAATTGAACATTGTTCAATAATTAAGCAAAGATGACCAGGGTAGTCACCTTAGGGCAATAAACTCTGGATTCACACCAGGAGCTGTGTGCAGAGTTCATATGGCTCAGAGGGAAAGCTGCCTTCTTTCTGGATTGAGCTCAAGTGAGAAAGACAGAGAAATGGGTGGAGACTGGGGGGGTGGATGAGGAGAAAGAGGAAGAGGACAAGAAGAAGGAAGAGGAGAAGGAGGAGGAAGAGAAAGATATAGAGACAGAGAACACTTTATATGGTTCAAGCAAGAAGCAGCATTATGATTAAGGTATGAGAAGAAATTAAAAAAAAACCTGTTTTGTAGTCATTGGTCAAATTCATGTCATTATATTAGGGTCAAAATTCCTATAAATGAATAGTCTTAAAATTTAGGTGTACACATTCATTTTCAGTTACATGAACCTTTTTACTGGGAACATCCTAAAACTATGATTTGGATATGAAGTGTTTTCTATAGTGCATTGAACATAGGGCTCTACCTAGCAACACTACAGGATCTGGAAATGTTACAAGGCTGGAGACAGGTAGAGAAAGTGAGCCAGCAGGGCTGGGTCCTTAGGGAGTATCATGTCCTTGGCCTTGTTCGCTTTTACTCATGAAGCTGTGCCTCGTCCTGAACCTAAAATTAATGTAGTTATAAGCTAAAACTAAATAATTCATCTCCTTAAGTTGTTCTCATGGGTATTTTTTGGTCACATGATGATAAAGCTAACTAACAAACCAACAATAAAAATTATTCAATAGCCATCATCAATAAACTACCATCAATGGAGATTTAGCCATAGTTGTGATCTATTGAAAAACTGTGTGGTCCAATGGCCTGGAGGGTGTGCAATATGAAAAGGAATAGCCTAATTTCTCTTTTAAAATATTCAAGTGATATTACACGAGAGAAAAGAAAAGCTCTAGTTGCAATGGTTGGAAGTCACTCGGAAGTGAATAGTCACATACAAAGAAAAACACTTCATGTCATTGCAATGCTTCAGGCTCTTTGGAGCCATGAGATTTATGAATCTGAACAGCTTCCATCTGAAAATGGATAACCCTGAATTAGATCTTTTCTGGTCTCTTCTTCTGGTAGTATACTTCTCTCAAAAATTTATTGAACTACGGTCAGGCCTACAGGGCACATGAATAATTGACAAAAGTAAATATTAAGTTGAAATTTATAAAATATTCTATTACTACAGAGCCTGACATTAACTAAGTGCAGTTGGCTTTATCAGCAAATACATAATACCAGATGATTAAGAAAGGTTAGTCTATCTCTTCCATTTCAAGGAATGTATAGAACTAGGCTCGGTGGTGTGTGTGTGTGTGTGTGTGTGTGTGTGTGGTGTGGTATGTGGTGTGTGTGTGTGTGTGTGTGTGTGTACGCACGTGTGTGTTGGCCAGAGATCAATTTCACATGTTAATTTTCAGGAGTCTTTCAGTCTTTCACCTTTTTTTTCTTGAGACCCAGTCTCTCTCTGGTAGCTCTCTGCTTAGAGTAGGCGAACTGGACAGTGAGCCTCAAGGATTGTCCCTTTTCTATCTCCCTAGTTCTAAAATTGTAAGTATGCATGACCATATCTGGCTTTTTTTCATGGGTTCAGAGAGTTTAACTCGTGTCCTTGCACTTGAATGGCGAATGCTTTGGCCACTCAGTCATTAACCTAGCCCCCAGAAGACATTGTTCTTAAAACATAGTAGAAACTACAAGCCAATGGAGATCTGATCAAATGTAACTTTGCAAAATTCCTCTTGTGCTGGAGATATATCTCATTGACTAATAGTCCATGTTGTACTTTGAGAGGACATGAATTCAGTTCCTTGAACCCATATAGGGCAGCTAACAGCTCTTAGAACTGTCTAACTCCAGTTCCAAGGGATTCCGTGCAATATAGCCTAGGAATGCAGCTACATCTGGTCTAAATAAAAAGTAGACAAGATTACTTTTGTTGCAGTTTCTGTTTTGAGTCTTTATGAACATTTGAGCAACAGTCAGTTCCTCCTGAAATTTTTTCTGTCTGAACTGGAGACAGCCATTAAAGGAGGGAGACCACACAATATCTCATGATGATGGGACCTTAACTTAATCCTCAAGGTCAAGACCAGTATGGTAAAAGTGAAACAGCATGCTTCTCTGACCACAAATAGCAAAGGACACAAATCAGTTATGATTTGGGCTGGATCTAGGTTGTAATGATAGTACCTCTAATCACTCCAGATATAACAGTTATTTTTGAAACAGATTGCTGCTTTAATCCAAACTCTGAAGAGAGCCTCAAAGAGATAGCAAACAACTCAGTGAGTGGAGCAGGAATTTAAATCTGGCAGAATCTCTATCTAGATCATTTCTACTGTCCTCACAGATATTTTCTTCTGTTCTGATCATATTCTTTTTCTTTGCCTCATCATGGATAAGCTGATTTGTCTAATGGACACATTTACATGGGAAGAAAGGTTATTTGAACAGGGTCTTAGTAAGTTGACCAGACTTTCCTGGAAAGTGTTACCTTGTCTCTAACTCACAAATAACTGGCACTGTAGGCCTCCAGCAGGCCTGATGTTAGCTTCTGCTTATTAAACCATTATTTGATCCTTGAGCACTAATATGGGCCCTGATGCACAGCTGGACCTTGCTTAGGTCTAAAAAACTACCTGCAATGCCATGACCAGAAGTCCATGGGTATGGAGGAGGGGGTAGAGAGTGTTTCTCACTCTTATGAAGGACAAGAAGTCTTGACATGAATGCCTGGGCTGTAGAGACCTGAAGTCACCTAGCTGCTTCTGCTAGAGCTGGATCACTTGCTGGGAGCAGTTGCCCAAGGAACTGCATCTACATTATGAGAGAATTTTGTGCCAATAATTTACAATAAGTTGATGCTTAGAAGGTATTGTCATTTAAGGTCTGTCGATTGGGTTCTGTGTCTAGTGTGGAAGTTACTAGTAGATGGCTGTTATTGTCACTCAGTGCTACTGTTCTGTTAAAATAATATCAGCCCTGACTCTGGTTCTCATTTGGAATGGATTATGTTTCTGTCATCTTCAAATCTTTAACCCAATCTTCTGTTTTTGTGGACTACATACAGATAGACTGTTCTACTTAATGTAGCAAGCAGGTCAGAAGATACAGTGAATGAATGAGTTGGATTCAGAACAAAGGAAGTTGTATTCAAAGAAAACAGAGACATATGCATGTTTATGGCTGTATTTATTATACACTTGGGAATTGTACAAAAGGAAAATTAAGAAAAAAGATAGAAAAAATACTGAAAAGAACCTTTCAGGGAGGCACAGTTTTTAAAGTGAGATGATGTGGGATTCCCCTCTGTATTCTATAACTGTTTTATTACCATTGGTTATTAAAAGCTGTTTCAGCCAATGGCTTAGAATAAATTCAGGTGGGAAATCTGAACAGAGATATAGAGAGAAAGTAGGCAGAGTCTGGGAGACACCATATAGTTGTCAATGGAGAAGGACGGAACTTTACCTGGTAAGCTAGAGCCCCATGGCAATACACAAAAATAACAGAAATGGGTTAATTTAAGATGTAAGAGGTAGCCAGAAATATGCCTGAATCATGGGCTGGACAGTGTTGTCATTAGTACAGTTTCTGTGTGATATCTGGGTCTGAGCAGGCAGGAAATGAAAACGCAGTCTCTGCATAAAGCGAGAAACCAAAATAATATGACTTTCAATGTGATTGGCACTCAAAATAAAAAAAAAAGTTTTGAAAGCTGTACAGCTTTGTGAAGATGGGAAAACCAAATCTAAGTGCATGGGCTAAGAAGGGATAGGCCACCATCTAAACAGCCGTAAAAGAGAAAACTGAACAACCTGCAAAAAGAGTGAATGCATCCTGTAGCTGTTCACAGATATGACCCGTGTCTCGCAGACTTTCCTATGGTCTATCTTTATCATTATTTACACTGTTTTTCTTTCTTCACTTTTGAACTTTATATGAAAAACAAGAGTAAGAGAAGTGTGAATCCATCCCATTAAAGAAAAACAAAATGTTTCAAATTAAATGTTTATTTTCCATTGCTCTGTACCCTTTAATAGACATCCTATCTAAGGCAAACAATAGTGTGAGAAAAGAAATAAAAATAATTATTCATGCTTTGTTTATTTCCATTTTTAATGCATGCCACCAATTGCATCTCAGAGGACTGTGAGGCCCCATTGGCATTGCTTAGTTAACTAGATGGGAACTAAACTATCAAACAATCTATTGAAAATTAGAAGAAATTTTTTTATATTCATTTATCCTTTGATTACAAATAATATTATTTTATTATTTATTATGTTATTTATTTATAATTGTTAAGTGATTTTCATGACATTTCTACTTGTGATCCAAAGAACAGAAATAATCATCTTCAGACTCCCCAAATACTACCAACTGAAAGTTATTACATACTGACACAATGCTGGATACAGATGAGAGAAATGACATGTGTGACATTTAATAGACATTTCACCAAACTGGGTAGCTGGGTACCTGACTTGAGCCTTTGTCATCACTAATGATTATTTCTGAGTTCAAGAAGGAAAAAAAAAACTGTAATGATAAAACTAAGAACACTTTTATAATATTTTAAATCAGGCTTATCATGAGAAAACCGGTTGGTGGACTATAAAAAACACAAATAAGACTTTTGGAAGTGTTTGAAAGAGTAAACATAAGGCCCATGACCTGTAGTGATGCTCTAAGCTCTCACCAGTCCTAAGAGCATGTGCTGAGATGTAAAATTAGGAAGATATTTGAGATGCCATAGAGCAAAGATGTCTCTCAAAGGCAAAAAATCAGTCTTGTAGAGGATTCAGAAGTTATTCTGAAGTAAAAACCTTTTTCTTTTGACTTTGAAGCATTCATTTTACTCCAGGGAAATTACAGATTTCTTAGAAATGAACTCTACTGGAACAGCAGCATGGAAAAATATCTTCACCACAAGTAAGTCATTAGAGAAACAAGTCAGTTTCTCAACTATGTAGAGCCATTGATGCAAAATACATTTGACTCATCAGTGGTTAGAAAGCTATATTTAGTGGTGATTCTGGCAGGGTATTTTTGGCAACAGTGAATTGCACAGAAGTTTTAAAGTTTTGAATGCATTTAGAAGACAGCATTTTTAGGAGATATGCAGAAATGGGCCAGTTCTCACCTGGACCCAAAAGCCTTAATTTTGGTCCCGCCGTTACGGAATGTTGCTACAGACATACCTAAAGGATGGTGCCTATGAGTCATTTCATTTCAGAATCTTTCCAAGATCAAAAATAACAATTCCTTGGTGAAGTATCAGAATTCCAGAACCAGAAGACATCAATGACCCATTCTTTGTCTACCAATCTTAACATGGAGCTGGAACACAAAGGTTCAATCACATAACCATAGTCATTATAAAGCATCAATCGACTGTTTCTTAAAAACCTGTCTTCCTCTAAGTTCCCCTAACCACTTCTGTCTTGTGTTACATCTGAGAGGAAGTTAGTGAGCCCAGGGTCCTGCAGAGGATGGGGGAAAGCCCATAACACTTTACAAAAATAATACATTTTCTGGCTGAGATTTGGTTGTGGTTTCCTGAGGACTACACTGACTAATCTTAGTGTATTTTCAGTCTCAGAACCATGCAATTTTTCTACATGACAGATCCAAAGAAACATCACCTTTCTAGGTACAAGATAAGGTCCAACATACACCTGGCTTGACCCTGCCCACTCCCAGGTCTTCTCCCTCTATAGCTTTCCCTTGGCACTCTGCTGGGCATGAGTCATGATCCCATTTGCAGATGTGTCCTTTACTGACCACATGATGCTGACAAGTAACTACCCAATCCCATGTCCAGCCACAGGACTAACTGTACATGCAGGGAGAATCAAAGGCTATGCACACGTGTCCAACCTTTGTATCTTTAAAAATGAAACTGGACTAAAGGAGAGTATGGAGGAGAAACTGGTTGATATGTAAATAAATAAAAATGTTATTTAAATAAAAAGAAAGAAACTTTGCGCTGGGGACATAGTTCTACTGGAAGAGTGCTGACCTTGCATGAGGAAAGCCCTGGGTTTGGTCTGAGAACCTGTCTCAAAGAACAAAACAAAACGACATGAAACATTATTTCATTATGAGTCAACAAAATAATATGAAGTAGAAGAGTGCCAGGACATTTTAATATTTAACCACTTTATGATTTACTCCTTTTTAGAAATTGATCCTTAGGAAGGTAGTTATTTTAAGATTCATTTTAAAAATGTATTGTACCTCTATAGTATTCCAAAAACCATGTTGAAGGACTATTTTTTAAGCCAAATGGCCCGGACTTGATAACGTTGTATTTCCCTACAACCCCCTGTTTTTGTTCCAACTCATGCTCATCAGTTTTCATTCTTTATTTTCCTTCTCTATAAATAAAATATATTGCTATAACATGGATATATTTAGTCATCTCTTTTTCTAAATAAATGTTTGGGTCCTACGGAATTGCTAATGAATGTCTTAAAAGCCCACAGGATGTGCTCCACCATGGAAGCTATAAAATAAGGAATGTGAAATTCCAGATATACAGTGTGTCTGCTGACATGACCCATCCAGACCAGATCTGGCTGCAATGGAATTTTCAGCACAATGAACATTGGTCAAGTGCAGGAATGAGAGCAGCCCAGTCCCTATAAACATACCAGGCCTCTGGGATGGTACCCTGGGTGTATTTTCAGAAAGTATTATTGAACTCAGCCTTCTTGAAAACATAAGAAGACAGCAAGATAAAGATATATAAGTTTCACTGAGTCAGGAAAAGAGAGAACTTGCACAAAAAAAGATATTCAGTATGAATATTTTTTGCCAATGGTTTTTGCTACATAGAAAGAATCTATGAGATTCCTTCAACTTTTATACCAGAAATCTGCCCTAAGCCTCTTCTTGTTTTGTGCTTTTCTTTTTCATAACAGCTGTTTTCAAAAACAGACCTTTAAAACCTCATGAGCGTAGATGAAAGAAAACAAAACACAAGCCGAAATTACTTTGGCAATTCAGAATGAGTTCATGTTATAGGCCTGGGCTCAGGAGTAACACTGTTTAGGGAAAGATTAGTGTCTGCCATTCACTGCCTTGTTGTTTTAAGCAGCTTACTCATGCCTCTTTCTCAGTTTCTAATCTGTGGCTTCTATGGACTGTTGTGTGGGTCACATGGGAGAAGGTAGGGAGTCCTTAGGAGACTCTGTCAGTACTCAGTGGTATGAGCTACTTTATCACCTTCCAAAGTGATAAGATTTTATTGCAGAAGCAAGCCTCCAAGCTTAATATCAGAAATGAAACAAGTCTCTTCCAGTAAAAACATTTGAGTAGTTTCTATGGGAACAAACACATCCAGGTACACAAAGGCGTAACTGGCTTCTCTAGACCCGGTCACTGGATGCACACAGCACAACCTCCTCATTCCTGGCCCTTTCTGTAACCTGTTCAATTATTTTTATTCCTAATCTGTGAACAGTTTAAGGGACTATCTCTAGCATATCTTTCCTCCTGTCCTTAATTCAACCAATACTTTTGAATAAGGCATTTCCTGATGCCTGGGTATTTCTCTTGAAGTCCAAAAGCTAACTAAATATTCCTGTTTTCCAGTAAGTGATCCAGCACATTCCAAAGAGAATACTATGTGCTAGATAGCTAGAATCATGTCCCATCTCCTGGAACAAAGACATTGTGCCCTCAGCTGCAACCGTCTCAATACACAACCCAGCCAGCCTTTACAGCATAAAAAACAGAGGCTTCAAATGTATTGTGTTTGAGTTGAGGGTTTTGTATGAGATGCTTGGCTCTTTGTGAGAAGTTGCAGTGACGAGACATTCTGTAACCTTGAGTCAAAAGAACAGGTTCTAAGAGGACGTCTTTGGAGCTCGAGGTGCCTGGCCCTGCATGACTCGGCGCACCAGAGCATTAGAAAATGTCCTTGTCTAGTCCCTTATGGAAGCATAGGTCAGAGGTTCGAGGAGTCACTGTGGAGACAAATACCTGCTTCTTTACTAAAACAGGCAGCTGGTAAAACAGGAGGAGGCACAACAATGAGAAGATCTGTCTTTCTCACTTCCTGTGTGTTGGTACTGGAAGTAGAGACAGGCTTGAAGGGAAATTACCCGGAGGGTACATTGACTGATAGCCTGCCTTCCCTCAGAATGCTTTTTACGTGTGATGGGATTGTGTAAACTGGAGAGATGGGTGGATTACTAACCATATTTTCATAACTCACAAAACTAGTCCCACTATTTGATGTGGGTCTTTTCAGTCTGTGTTGATTAAAAAATATATATCATACAAAAGAGGGGAAATGCCTCTGAAGACTGAAGTTGCGAAGTTAATAGAAGCATGATGAATTGCTGCTTAAGGGCAATAGGGCAGTGCCCTCCTTCTTCGTATCCATTTTCCTGATGCGCAAGTGTGATTCTCTGCAGGGCAGTATCATCTCTAGGACACAGTATTTCATCGAGAGGATGCTATAACGCTGATCAATCTACACACTTGCCACTGCATGCTTACAGTGTCCAGAAGTTTTATGTTTGAAGAAATGGACCTTTTGCAATAAAACACTATTCATAGGACACCTCATCATGTGGCCAATCGAAAGTGTCTAATATAAACACTAACAAAAAAATAAACATCACTCAATCACACTCAAATTCGCTTCAACTTGTTTACAAGATTAAGCACATAGAATGTCCCATATTCTCTTTATTGATATGGGCTTATAAATTGATCCTGGTCCTAGAATTGCTCTTAATGCCTAACTAGATAAAAGAATATATATTCTCTTCAAGAGACATTTTTAATGAGAAAACAAAAGAGGAATTCATCTTAAAAATACATTATTCTGTGTATTTTATTGAATTATTAAAAGCAAGCTCATCTCAACTTGATTTAAACTTTGAAAAATCATTTCATCATCAGTGTAAGACTCCACTTTTTACTTTGATCTTGCAAGAAGTTTTGATGCAGCTCCTCCATACTGGAACATTCTTTAGAGCACACAGTGTGTTTAATTTTCCCATGCTTACAGAGGTGGTTTGTTCTGGGTCAGTATNTATATAATCACTGCCCTATTTTACTGTCTCTTTTATCTATCGTCCACTAGGTTTGTTGCCTGGCATCTTAATTTTCCTGTCAATTAGATAAGTCAGTTGGACAACCCTTGAGATTTCTTCCAGCTTTGAACTTTAGTATCTGTAAGACCCCTTTAATGAACAAATATGCCCAGACATTGTGGGATATTTTTTCTTATTCGCTAAAGAAATCAGCTGTGGATACCTGCCTTGACTGGTTACCCAATATTTCTTCCATTTATGTGGATGAATTACACATAGCATTGTGTAATTGTGAGTGACCATATGTATTGTATGTATGCATGCTGATTCTCATCTGGTTGGGTACAAGTGTGTTCAGGTAGGTCTGCAAGTTTGTTTGTGTGTGGAGGCCAGAGTCTGATGTCGAGTGTCCATCTAGATTGCTCTCCACATTATTAAGTAAAGCAGGTCTGTTATTGAACCTTGAACTTATCTTCAGATAACAACTAACTTGCCATGAGGTTGCCTGTCTCCGCCTTCTGAACACTGACATGCCATACTCGCTAACATGCCCTTCTAGCTTCTATGTGAATGCTAGGGACCCAACTCCAATTCAAGTCATCCTTGTACAGCAAGCACTTTTTTTTTTTTTTACCAAGCCATCTCTCTAATCCTCTTTATATTATTTTTAAATGTCTTATCCATCCAAAGATATGACTCAGTTGTGTGGTGTGCAGCAATGGATGGACTCCCAGGATCCTTACCGATCCTGCCCTCTTCCTAAAATTTTATAGAGTCCTCCTTGCCCACACCCAGCATACTGGATCATTCCTCTTGAGTCATATCATAGTGTTGCTCTGGTCTTCTGACATTCTACAAGATAATCATCTAGCACACTTGTGCTGACCCTCTGCAATTATTTGCATTGTGTGAGTTGCATATTTGTCCCCTTGTCACCCACTGTAGGCAATAAATTTTACTTTACTGTGTTTTAAAATGCCATATGGCACAGATTTTAATACTCAGCAGGATGAAAACACTGGTCAAATGGATGATAATATGGCAACTATAGAGGCACAAGTGAGCCAATGATACCCAAGCAACTATTTAGGGGAAAAGTCTTTAGGGTAAATTTTCCCCATGATTTAGAATCTAGTTTTCAATCTTCAGACCAATGACTTTCCCAACAATGATGATTTATGTATACTAGGATATTGGAAGTTTCTAATTCTGACTGTATCTAAGAAAGAAACCCCAAAATAAAGGTCTCAGACAAACCTGTTAGTAGCCAAGTCATAACTGATTTGACTGAGCCCTGGGAAATATGTCAACTCTTTTGTTTTTGAATTTTTTAAGAAAGAAAAATAGAGGAGAGAGAGAATTTAAAAACATGAAGCTGAGTGTGGGTAAGGAGGCAGAGATGGCCTGGGAAGAGGAGACCAAATATTGACAAAATGTATTTTATGAGGCCGGGCGGTGGTGGCGCACGCCTTTAATCCCAGCACTCGGGAGGCAGAGGCAGGCAGATCTCTGTGAGTTCGAGACCAGCCTGGTCTACAAGAGCTAGTTCCAGGACAGGCTCCAAAAACCACAGAGAAACCCTGTCTCGAAAAACCAAAAAAAAAATGTATTTTATGAAAACAATAATAAAAATAAGTTAGCTCTTAAAAATACAAAGAGAGCTATTAACTATTAAGTATCTCAACAAAGAAAATATCCTGAGTCGAGTCTTAGGTACTTTGTTTCTCCCAGAAAACATTTCCTTGGAGACTGTTTAATAAATTCCCTTTCCTCTGCACTCAGCCCGCAGCTCCACTCTCTGCTTTTAGCTGAAATCTGGCTAGGAAGTAGGGAAAACACTTTGCAGACCAGCCCTGACATTTGAAGACACTAATGGAATAAATCCCATCAGACAAACTTGATTTCTTTTCATGATAGAATTATAAGATTGGCAGAAATGGGAAACACAGTAGATGGCATATAATATTTATTTTAACAAATAATTGATACAATATTTTTCATGACATTTTTCTTTATAAAGAAATTCAAAATGGTTTAAGATTCATCATGAGCATGTGGGCTCGGAAGTACCTACCCTGCGGTAAACAAAGAGAAACAGTGAAAAATCTAAAGCAACTGCATTTCACAGGGACTGAAAAACAATTTAAACTCAATAAAATTCAGATGACCCCCTAGAAAGAAAGCTTAGTATATAGACTCAGACACAATTCATTAGTTAAGTTCATGAAAATAGCAGTAAAGTTAAAATGCAAGAACATATAGATCACTTTTTTAAAAGTTTATTTATCTACATGTGTGCTTATGTGTGTTCAAGTGTGCAGTTACAAATGTGTATTTGTGTGTGTATTCAAGTGTACACTTATGTGTATTCAAATGTGCAGGTCCATGTACTTACCTTTGTGTGGAGGCTGGAGTATCCCCTCAGGAAACATCTTCAGGAATGCTCCACCTCCTTTGAGACAGGGTCTCTCATTAGCCTGTAACTAATGACTTGGATAGCTTGTCTAGCCAGTGAACCTCAGGGATAATTCTCTCTCCCCTTTCCCAGAACAAAGACTACTAATGTGTGCCATCACACCTGGCATTATTACATGGATTCTGAGGATCAAATCAAGGTCCTCACATTTGCAAGGCAAGGATTTTACTGATTGAGCAATCTTCTTAATAAGCCAAGATCACCTGTTTTGATTTGATGTTCTCCTAATGTTGAATGATGGTGTTTCCTCTTTCTAGATTATTATTATTGTAAGCAACAACAGACAAATCCATCCTTATGTTCATGAGACACGCATCTTTCTACAAAAGTGTGAAGCTTGCTTGGTAGTGGTGTTACATCTTCAATGCAGTGCCTATTCGTCTATCTTGCAATATTGCTGTAAGTGTTTAAGTGCATAGAATCAGACATAATTCGTTAGTTGAGTTCATGGAGATAATCAGTCAAGTTAAGATGTGGGAATATATAGATTTTGTTGATTTATTTTCTGCCTATCAAATAGAAATAATGTTTCTTAAGACTCACATTCTTTTATAAAAGATAGAATTATCATTATAGATTTAACAATTCCTTGGAAAGCAGATCAAACAGAAAAATGTAAATACTTTTAATAGGTCAATGACTTTTACGCAACAATTGTCATTCAAGTGTCTCATTTACAAAAGTATTTTCTTTTTTGAATTTTAAGTATACATCTTATTTTAACAGATATTTTTGCAAAGTGTGTGTGTGTGTGTGTGTGTGTACACAATGGTGTACAGGTATGTACGCCTGGGCATGTGAATGAAGTCCAAGAAGGCATCAGCCCTGTTCTATCACACTGCTCCCATTTTTTTTTTTTTTTTTTTTTTGAGGCAGAGTCTCTCTCAGAACCCGGGGCTCACATTTTTGTAGCTATGCTATGAACCAGGCAGTCCCAGTGACCTTTCTCTCTCTCCCTTGGAACTAAAGTTACAACTTGTCTGAGAAATCTGAGTTATTATACGGGTCTAGAATACATTATTTATTATGCAGCAAGTCCTCTTACCATGGACAATACTGACAACCTCCAACACCTTAGTCTTTTTTTTTTTTTTTTTTTTTTTTTTGGTTTTTCGAGACAGGGTTTCTCTGTGGCTTTGGAGCCTGTCCTGGCACTAGCTCTGTACACCAGGCTGGTCTCGAACTCACAGAGATCCGTCTGCCTCTGCCTCCCGAGTGCTGGGATTAAAGGCGTGCGCCACCATCGCCCGGCCAACAGCTTAGTCTTAATCTTCTTTTTATCTAAAGCAAAAACTTTGACACCAAGAATTTTTCTATAAATTCCTTTCCTGAAAGAAGCTAATAAATAAATGAGTCCAATAAATAGAAAACAAGAAAAATTCTCGGGGATTACAACATTGGTAGTAGAACTCTTTCTTAATGCGTCATTTGTTCAAGACAAATTCCAGTAAGTTCCAGGTCTCAGAATCCCATATTAATAGATCACTTTGTATAGATGGCCACAAGGTTCAGGAAAGTGTGGCTAAGTTGAAAACAGGTTCACAGAAGACGCACATCTATGTCACTCTCAGATATACAGTGGTGGTCCAAGTAAGTAGAGGTAACTCAACTCCAGGACGTCATTCAGAGACTCAGTCCCTTCTCTCCTGGTGCCCCAGTTTCTCCAGGATGATGACTTTTAGCCCAAAGATACCACAGGCCACCTGCCAGTACCCATTATATGACAGTCCTAGCTGCCCACTGGTCTCTGCCCTTGAGTTTCAGCCATATCTAATCTGTCTTACACAAGGGCTGACTTATCTTTCAATGTCGTCCCTACAACTGAGGCTGGTTTTCCGCCATACAAACTCAGACTCCCTCCCTAGCTGCTGATTCTCCCTTAATCCTGAACTGGCAATTAGGGGCCCTCCTATTCTTGCTCACAGACTGCAGGCGGCATGCACAGGACCACTCCTTTGAATGCTCAGGCTCCTGCATTCTTTTTATCTTTTGTTAAGAAAAGATGCCTTTCATTTCCATTCCTCTAGACTTTGTGTTTGTGTTTGAAGTCCTTTTCCTGTTAATGACCTCACAGTGGATGTTCCCTTTAATTGAAGACAGAACAACAAAGCCAAAGACATCGCCCTCCTGCATCTCATGCCTGTTAGTTTCTTATTAAAGTGCCATTGGATGCACAAACAGCTGTTTTCAGGGAGCTTTTTAGTTCTACAAAGAAAATATAATGGTAAAACCTATTAAGGACTCTAGCAGGCAGAACTAGCGGTTTTCAGAAATCCTTAATCCTGGTGTGATCCTAAAGAATAAGTATGTTTATTTGGGGGAAAAAATCAATCAAGAATATCCCCTTTTGTCCATATGGTAAGATGGTCTTAGTACAATGGCTTAAGCATTGCACTTGCCCGAGAGCCTTTGATCTCAATTAGCTACTACAGTAACCCAGGCCAAAAAGCAAACATTTCTTTCAGATGCTACGTTAAGGGTAGAAGCTAATTGGTAATTGGATTATCTCAGGCAGAAGCTTCCCCAACAGACTGAAAGGTAGACTCCCAGGATCTGGCTGATTTAACCACAATCAGCCTTTACTTGCACGATTCTCTCAGCAGTTAGTGATTCAAAAACATCTTCTATTTTTCCTTCTCCTCTTACTTTAGGGTGCCTTAACGTTTCCTCATGAATTTGACTCATATTTGCATTGAGACAGATGGTGGATATAGGTGATTTTCCTTGGGAAAGTCATTCAACACAAAACAGACTATCTCCTCAAGTCTTCTTTTGGGATACTATTGTAGAATATGGGCTCTGTCTTTAAATGCATGAGATTCTAGTCATCTGAAAGTTGATAGCATGTATTTTCTTCTAGTTAGTCATAGCCATAATAATTTTTAATATATTAGAAAAATGTGATGTCCTGTTGGGTATCCAACACTTGTGCTGAATAGCATTCATAGATATCTCAGGAATCATGGTATATATATATCAGGTTTTACCAATTCTCCGGGTTTGGGCTGGGTCTTTCCAGGTTCTTAGCCTCTGTGCACAACCAAATACTCCCAGAGTAGTTGATTAAATTTAAGGTCCACTCTCTCAGATGGAAGCTGTGCCTAACACTTCTCAAGTAGACTTGAACCTGAAACCAGGGACCTAGAAGAAGAACAAATAATATTGTTCTGCTAAAAGAAAGGAATAATAAAATGATTCCTAATTACATTTTGCTATACTCATAGACCAGTGTCTCACTAAGCCACCATCAGAGAAGCTTGCTTCTACAGTAGATGAGAACTAATACAGAGACCCACAACTACACAATGTGTACAGGATGAAAGACCTGGGAACACTCCATCCTCAGTCATATGTCTTCACCAAACCCTCTCCCTCCAGAGCTCATGGAATTATGTGGAGGAGGAGATGGGAAAATTAAAGAATAATGCAGGATACCAAGGAAACAGTATCTTCCAGACACAACAGAGTGTGTATGTGCGCACGTGCATGCGCGCGTGCACATACACCTACACACACACACACACACACACACACACACACACATATGCATGACTTCCCAATGCTCTTTGCTTCATTTTGTCTGTTTTGTGTTTGTTAATTTGTTCAATGATTTTTTTTATTCTTATTTGTTTTGTTTAGTTTTTTTTTTTGTTGGTGGTAATGGTTTCCTTCTTTCCTTCCTTCCTTCCTTCCTTCCTTCCTTCCTTCCTTCCTTTCTTTTTTTTTCATGACAGGGTTTCTCTGTGTTGCTTTGAGCCTGTCCTGGAACTAGCTCTTGTAGACCAGGCTAGCCTTGAACTCACAGAGATCCACCTGCCTCTGTCTCCCAAGTGCTGGAATTAAAGGTGTGTGCTACCACCTCCCAGGGGTTGTTGTTTTTCTTAAAGGCTTAGTATTGGAAAGGTGGAGAGGTTGGAAGGATCTGAAAAGAGATAAAGGAGGAAAAACTACATTCTATAAAATATTTTTTAATTAAAAAAAGATAAAAATAAAATCCCATACAGATTTCAAGGTAGTGAATCAACTTTTCAAGGTAATAATATAGATCAGAAGAATACAGTGGGTCTGTAAGTTAGAATATTGAATATTGAATAGTTATATTTATTTCTTGGGGCCATCTATTTTTACTGAAAATAGATTGCTTAATGTAATATGCTCTTACAGCTAACTTATTTTTTTATTATTTGTGTTCCCCTTCTGCTTCTCCTCCAAATACTTCCCTACTTCCTCTCCCATCCCTATCCACACCCTTTCTGTCTCTCCTTAAAAAACAAGCAGGCATCTAAGGAATTATGATAAATTATGATAAAGCAAAAATAAATATAATAAAATAAATAAAAAAGAAAGAAATCAAAATCGGACAAAACACCTAAGAAAGGCAAAGATCCAAATAGAAAACCCCCCAAAAGATATGTAGACACAGACATGTAGGTTCCTATACACAGGAAGCCCTTAAAAATACAAAACCTGAAGCAATAACATATACACAAAGGCCCTGTACGGTCCTAAAAATTGCCCTGATTTAATGATTAGGCAACCTCCAAAGACACTATTGAGTTCCTTTTGTGCTGACCATCTACTGCAGGACACAGCAGCTAACCTTACGAAAGGTTTGTTTCCCCAGTGGCACTCCTTTGGAGAAAATTAAATTTTCATTTGCAAGCAGTTAGCAGCTGGAAACAGCTTCTGGGTTAGGGATGGTGTATGTGTCCACTTTTCCTCTCAGCTCCAGGACCCCATCTGGTGCAGACCTGCGCAGGTCCTCTGCGTACTGCCACCGTCTTTGTGAGTTCATATGAGTGCCAGCGCTGTTATTTCTAGAAGGCCTTGACTCCTCGGTGACCTCCATTCCCTCTGACTCTTACAATCTTTCTTACTCCTCTATCATGGGCTTCCCTAAGCCCTAAGGGAGAGACATCTGATGATGACACTTGATGGAGACATCTATTTTAGGACTGAATGTCCCCAGGTCCCTCCCTCTCTGTGTTATTGCCTGTCTGTGGGTCTCCGTCTTTGTTCCCATTTGTGGCAGGAGGAAGTTTCTCTAATGATGGCTAAGCAGAGCGTAGATCTATGGGCAAAAGAGATTGTCCTTAGGAGTCATTTTATTGCTGCCTGTCTGTTGGTGAAAGTGGGTAATCGCTTTCTCTGCGTGAATCACTGTGTGAAGGTCAGTATGATTTAAGTGTTAGTAGTGTTTCTTTCATGAACTTGGGAATCCTTATTTTTGTGCATAGATATTAAGAAAAGCAAAGTCTTGGATTTTTTTTCTCTATTGATCAATATATTCCCTATCTCTTCCTATTAAATTTGGTTTGAAGTTTATGGCTACACTAGTTTGCTTCTTAGATCCTTTTGTTTGTTTGTTTGTTTGTTTGTTTGTTAGTTGTTTGATTGTTTTTCACTATCTTTTTATCCTGAGGTACTAGAAGCTTCATTTGTTGCTAAAAGATGTTCAACTGGGGCTCTGTCTTTCTTGTTACTTGGTGATTTCATTTAGATCACTTTCATATATGTACAGTCTAGGCAGCTTCTACTGTATTAGGTTTTCATTTGGCCCATCAAATTGTCCTTAGTTTCAGCTGTCCCTCCTCACATTCCTTGACCTCCTTTTTTTCCCTCCTCCCTAGTTGATCCCCTCATTCCAGTGCCCCCCAGCTTGTTGATCCATAACTATCTATTTATTTCCCCTTCATTGAGAGATGCACTCTCTCCTCTAGTCCCTTTCTCTATACCTAACCACCGTGGTTAAAGGGATTATAGCTAGCTTATTGGTGGCTTAATAGCTAATGTTCACATATAAGTGAATGCATATCACATTTGTTTTTCTCAGTTTGAGTTATCTCACTCAGAATTTTTTTTTCTCGTTCCATCCACTCACATGTCTGGATGACCTGTCTATTGGTGAGAACAGGGTGTTGAAGTCATTTGCAATCACTGTGTGAAGGTCAGTATGATTTAAGTGGTAGTAGTCTTTCTGACAATGAACTTGGGTGCCCTTATTTCTCATGCATATATACTAACAAATGCAAGGTTTTGGTGGATATTTTTCCTTTGATCAGTATGTAGTGACCTTTCCTATCTTTTCTGATTAATTTTAGCTTGAAGTGTTTGGCTACTCCAACCTGCTTCTTAGGTCCTTTTGCTTTTGTTGTTTGTTGTTGTTTTGTTATTTGTTTGTTTATTTGTTTGTTTTCCCCATCCTTTTACCCTGGGGTGAATTCTATCCTTACTGTTAAGGTATGTTTATTTGAAGCAGCAGAAGGTAGGATCCTATATTCAAATCCATTCTGTTTGTGTCTTTTTATTGGGGAATCGAGACCATTAGTGTTGAGAGTTATCAATAAGCAGAATTTGTTGATTCACACTATATAATTATGGTGTTTTTTTTTTCCTTCTTAAAAGAAGGAACAACAAATTAAAATTTGTTGGCCTGGAATTAATTATTTCTAGTATTTTCATGGGCATGATTAGTCTCTTCAGATTCAAATTTTCCTTTTCTAGTGCCTTCTGTAGGCCTGAGTTAGTGCATAGATACTGCTTAAACTTGCTTTTATTGTGGAATGCCTTATTGTTTCCACCTATTGAGATTGAAAATTTTGTTGGGTATCATAGTATGGACTGACATCTATGGTCTCAAGAGTTTATAGAACATCTGATCAGGCCATTTTGCCTTTTAGTGTCTCCATTGAGAAATTGGATGTTATCCTAATAGGCCTGCTTTTATATGTTACCTAGTCTTTTCCTTTGAAGTTTAAAAATTCTTTGTTTTGAACATTTAGTGTTTTGGTGATTATTATGTGTTGCAGGGAATTTCTGGTCCAATCTATCTGTTGTTCTGTATGTTTCTTGTACTTTGATAGGTACCTTCTTCTTCACATTGCATGTATCGAACTGTTTTCTTAACTCAATTCTGTTTCTACATGTTTTTATAGATAGATAGATTTAATATTTTTTTCATTTTCTCTTTCAAAATCTCTAGCCTATCATAAAGGCTAACTTAAGGTCCCATCCATGTTTCATTTCTCAAAGACTACTGTATCAAAGCTGCTGGTCTTTAGTGGAACTGTGTTGTCCTGGTTGTTATTTTTTTTTTCTTTCTTATACTGGCATCTATGCATTAGGGTTTGGGATGACTGTAATTCTAGGTGCTGATTTTTGGTCTTGTCTTTGTTGGGTGGGTGTTCCCTTCCTTGATTTCTGTTGCTCTTTTTGGTTCTTAGCAGAGTGTGGCAGCTATGGATTGCCAGGTAGGAATGCTTCTGGGATCCTAATAGGTGTGGATAGTGGGACTTCTGGTTAAAGTGTGGTATTTAGAGATGACACTTAGAGATGAAGATGAACTAGAGGGAGGTGGAGGCCAAAAGGATAGCAGAAGGTAGGGAAGCAGGATGTGCAAGCAAGATTTGCTTAGTTTCTTGGAATGGGAGCTGAGAGGGAGAGTGGAAAGACCACAGCAGGTCGCTGTTGAGAGGCCTTCCTGGCTGATCAGAGATTATAGTTTATCATGACCTGGCACATTTTTCCAAAGGTGATCTTCTGAAGAGCTGAGGGTGAGACTGGAAAATTGAATTTGGAGGAAGATGGGGAGGAAGATCAGAAGATGGCCTATTTGCTTCCCTGGTGTGGGAGGTCCTTTTGTCTATGTGTTGCTTTTATTGGTTAATGAATAATGAAACTGGCTTAGCCCAATAGGGTGGAAGAGAGTTAGGTGAGGAGAACTAAACTGAATGCTGGGAGGAAGAAGGCAGAGTCAGGAGAAGTCATGGAGCCACCGCCAGAGACAGATGTGCTAAAACTTTGCTTGTAGGCCACAATCTTGTAGTAATGCACAGACTAATAGAGGTGGGTTAAATTAATACATAAGAGTTAGCCAATAAGAACCTAGAGGAAATGGGCCAAGAAGTGATTTAAATAATACAGTTTCTGTGTGATTATTTTGGGGCTAAGCGGCCAGGAACAAACTAGCAACCTCCATACAACACTTCCCTGGCCTATCTGCTTCCTTAGCAGGTGTGGTCAGCTGGTTCCCAGAGAATGCCTGAGGGAGTTGGCCACTCTGGAAAAGGGATGGGGTGGTGAGGCAGGAGGATCCAGTCTTATGGAGATAGGAGCAGAGAGGAAAGGGGGAGCACCACATGTGGTCTGCTACAGACCTGGGGGTGGGACAGAAGGACTGGAGCTTGAGGAGAGGAGGTAGAGAAAAGGTCTGAAGATCATCTGCCAGCCTCCCTGGCTGCAGAGGCCATGGGCTCTTCTCCAAATGGAGTTGAAGGGAAGGAAGAGTTTGGTTGCTAGTAGTGTAGTTTATCTGGTTCTCAGTTTTGACTGACTGACTGAGATTACATGGGCTTTTATTCTTTGCTAAAGTTACTTCTCATAATACACCTTATTTTAGTCAAACATGCTCTCAATTGTAGCATAAGGTGGTAAATGGGATTCGCTCTAAAATTCCACCATGGGGATACAGTTAGTCTTACTGTACACTCATCTCACACCAGGCTGGCCCACTATCCTTAGTTCCTTGTCTGTGTTTCTGGGTGTGCATGGGTATAAATAGAATTTTGTCAAGTGTTTGGTAAGTGGAGTGACTTATTTCCATTCTTTAAGGCAGGTATACAATCAGGTGGGGTCCATGGTTGCTAATCCGTTGCTAAATTCAGAAACCCAGAGTGCAGAGCCCAGAGAAATTTGAGTCCCAGGCTGATAAACTATTCTGTATGCTTGCATGCTTCAGAGGTACATTTGGTACTCTGAAGGAAGTCTGCAATAACATTTTAATATTCACTATGGGAAAAAGTCAAATATATACTCAATATGCATGAAACATCACGAGTCAAGACTGGGGAGCATGCTGGACCTCAGAATGCTACTTTTCCTTCCTTTCATTTGCTTCCTAGAGCTAAGTCTTTAATTCCACTTTGGAAAGATAAATAGAAGAGTCTGTTTTGGAGTGGGGAACAGCTGTGAGAGGGTCAGAATTTTCACAGGAATGCCCATAGCATTGCAGATGATCAAGAAGGCAGCCTCCTTAGAGTGGAGCAGCCAGTTTTTAGGACTGAATGTGTACATTTAATTTGGTAAAGGTCCTAATAAAAATGCTGTCTGAAATCAATGTTGAAAATCACATTTGGGAATATTTGCTCACTTTGTGGTCCAAATAGCAAAATTCCTAGAGGCAAAGATAGGAAATGTTTTATACAAACTTCAAAATTCACCTTTTACCTAGCATGTGTGATGGTATAGGCTTATAATCCGAGCTACTCAGGGGATCACAGGTTCTGAGTCGGTCTTGGCAGTATAGTGCGGGTCCATTTCAAAGTAAAGAGCAGAAAGAGCCCTGGGGATATAGTTTAGCAGTATAGTGCTCACCTGGCATGTATAGAGCACTGGGTCCAATCCTCAATGTAGCAGTAACATATAAAACAAATCTAATTTTTTTCAAGATCCTATAGAGCAAATGACAATAGCATAATTGTTCATTTTTTAAAGTTATCAATTAAAAATTAATTAAAACATAGGCTACCAGGAAACAAAGCCAAGAATAAAAGAGATTTAATTCAGTCTTTATAATTGTTCTTCCTGGCCCCTAAGCTTACAAGCACTTTTGTCTACCCTCAGCTAGGTTAAGCAGTTTTCACTGTAGGAAGTAAGGCAGCCCTTGAATTTATCCATACTTTGGCTATCTCCTTCTAGCTTCCTTCCCTCCCTTAAGCGTTATGCATTATATTTCTCATAACTCACCATGTATTCAAATGCAGGCCTGGCTTACATTTATGTTGCTCACACATGGAAGAGCCAGACTGGAGACATACAATATGCACCAGGGTAGAGATATCCGGAGTGATACAGAGATGCACTCGAAACACAGCATTCACCTATAAAAAGATACTATTGATGAGGCATCCCCACCTGCTGCATCCATGAGTGAGCTCAGAAGCCTGCAAACCACAGTCTAGGAATCACTAACCAGAACATGCCTAGAACAAAACAGGAGGTGATATAAACTCCCACACCCCTGGAAAGCTGAGCTGGCCCTGTGGGACTCTGATACCTAAAACCAAAACGGAGATAGAAGAGCAACTTCCTTGAGTCTCTAGCAAGGATGTTTTTACCCTTGCCTGAAAATAATAGGCCAGATGCTAGAAGACTGTTATAACTAGATATTAGATTTTTTCATCTTAAAAATCAGAATCTTCGGAAGAATATTCTTGGAGTGGAATAACAACACTGCCCTGAAACCTGCCCTTCTTGATTTCGTTCCTGTTGCTGTAATAAACACCAAGACCAAAAACAATTTTAGGAGGAAGAGGTTTGTTTAATCTTCTAGGTTCATTGTCGAGGAAAGTCAGAACAGGAATTCTAGGCAGAAACCTGAAGGCCTGAACTGAGCAGAAAAGATGGAGAAATGCTATTGGTTGTCTTGTTCCCAGACTCCCATTCAATTATCTTCCTTCTTTTTCTTTTTTTCTTTTCTTTTCTTTTCTTTTCTTTTCTTTTTAAACTTCATTCACTTAAGTTTTCTTCTTTTGGTAGAGATTATCACATAATTACATTTTTTTAAATTTATTTATTTATTTATTAAAGATTTCTATCTCTTCCCCACCNCTGGAAATTAATGATTTGAATAACCTAAAGGGGGAAACTTGCTTAGAAACAAAGTACTCTCCTAGTCTTTTCTTGTTCTCCACTTTAAACACATTCCTTAGCTATGCAGGCTAAAAAGAGGATGACTGAATCAAGATTATCTCTCCCATGAAAGTGAGAAGCAAGTCAATTTGTCATGAACTTAAACTGAAAAGGGAGAACCAGTCTTCCACCTCTTCCACTGACTTTAAGCCCGTAGAAATTGAGGAATCAGGTAGCCTTTAGGGGAAAAAAAGTAATTCTAGAAATATGTGTTTGCAGACTGATTTACATAGATATTTTATTTTAAAATGGGACCATCAGGAGATTATACCCTGCTGAAGTAGATCTACAAAGCATTTTCTTTGCATAATCCTCAAGTACTTAGGGGAAGTTGACTTTCATAGTCAACTGGAACAAAGTAAACATTGTTGAAGGATAGACATGAGTTGTAGATGGGTAAAATATTCAGACAGGAAAATATAATCAGTGGAAAACTGAAGCCTCAGTAGTGACATTATAAAATGCAGTCCAGAGTGTTCAGGCAACGGTGGATCCATGTTCACAAGAAGGGCAGGAAGGCAGCAGAGGGGATGGTACATGTGTGAGGGCAGGTCAAACCAGTGAAAGCTTAAACTACTCATTCCTAAGAAAACCTGCATTATGAGTCAGGTTCAAGTGAATATTACTTGTGATCCTGAGTTTGACCTATTTTTGTAAATATTTTTCTTTCATTTTTGAGGTCATAAAAGAATTATATCATTTTATCCTCTCCTTTCTTACCTCCAAATGCTTCCATATACCTTTCCTTGATAATTACAAATTCATGGCACATTTTTGTTATAATTACATGCATATATATACATATGTATATTCCTAATTATAACCTGCTCATCCATATAATGTTACTTGTGTGTATATTTAACAACAATCTATAAACATTTGTCCTTAGTCCCACAGATAAGTATGGTCCTCACCATTCATCTGGGAAACTTCTATTTATGACAGATGAAGTCCACTTGAGAAAAAACACAACTAATCAAAATTAGGGTTGTGGAGTGTAGTTTCAATGGATACATCTACAAAACAGTCGCACACCTACAGTTGAAATAACGTTATGAAAGGGGTAACAGAAAGATAGGAAGAGCCAGGGGTTTGCTTTGAGCATGTGTCTCCTAGTAGCATAAAAACTCCACCCATAAAGTTTTACCAGTATGACTGCCCAAAGATGAGCTGATTAAGGATGGCAAGAATTGGCATGGCAAACTAGATGGAGAAAAGCCCATGAGACCTCAACCTACACAAAGAACTACAGGCAACTGAGGAAATCCCTGATCAGGGGAGGTGGTCTTCTCCTGAGAAGGGAACACCAATTGATTATCCAGGACCAAGGAGTCAGCCTTAAAAACAGCTATCTTACTTAAATAGTCCAGTCCCACCTACTAGGGATGATACTGCCTACAATGGGTTTTCCTGTTCTGCTCTAATTAGCCACTGAAAAATGTCCCACAGGCATTCCCCAGGCCAATCTGATGAGGGTAACTCCCCAACTGGGGTTCCCTCTACCTGGATGAGTCAAACTAAGAACCAAGATTAGCCATAACTGCTGCTGTTTAGACTGTTTTTTTTTTAATTTTACTTATTTGTGTTTTATGTACTTTGGTATATTGACTACATGTATATTTATGTGAGGGTGTTATATACTCTGCAACAGGAGTTGTAGCTGTCATGTGGAGGCTGGGAATTGAACTCAGGTCCTCTGGAAAAGCAGACAGTTCTCTTAACTTCTGAGCCATCTCCCCAGTCCCATGTTTAGACTCTTACAACCTGATGTGGTTAGTGAACACATTCTCTGAGTGTTTTCTGTAAAACAACAGGGTAGTTTTTATTCTTGTCTACTCTATTTTTACAATAGCCCAGTAAAATAACTGTTTATGTCATACTCATTTTTTGTATGCCAAAGCCAAGACTCAGAAATGATATCACCTTGTTTTTTATGATGCTGCCAAAATGTTAATAAGTGTTTATCGTTCTTAGAAATCTGTCACTTCTGACTGGAGGGGTGCTGTAAGAGCTCCGAGCACATTGAGGTGTTCTCAAGGGCTCTTAGGGAGTCTATCAAACAGTCTGTTCACCTGCAGAAATAAACCTTAACTACTCCTGCATCCCAGTATGAAATCTCCTTCAGGAGTTTAAGAACCGAGACTGTTGTCACAAATGGTACGAGAAGAATGCAGTGGGAAACATTTCCCTGCATTGATAGCACAAGATATACAACATATACCATAAGTCCTGAGATATTTCTGGAGATAACGAGTGGCTTGAGAACCTTCAAATCCTAGCTAAGTAGCAGCAGAGAAGCTGACAATACTATCGTATGCTGATATTCCAGTTGGTTCTAAAGACCAATAGCCAGCATGTGAGTCTTCAGCTACAGACTGGTGCTGAGAAACTTGTTATCTAATTTTGCTTTCAGAACCACAACAAGCCCAGTTAAGAATTATCTTCAGGGTTCCTCTTAACCATTCATATTATGAAATAATTTGTCTTGGTTTGTTGTTTTTTGAGTTTCACTTTCGGGGCAATTAAAAAGAATGTCGGTTCCTTGTGTTTTCATCTTTCTGGGTGAGGGTTGGTGGGTTCTTAACTAATTAAAAGAAAACACAAAGTTCCCTCTGCCCAGTTTTCATCAGAAAGCTTTCGTGTGTGTACAACTGTCTGCACACTTGGGCAGTGACATAAAATGTGACTTTCTCTCCATCTCTAAGGACAGCAGAATGGCCCTCTCTGTCTCTCACTGACACCTGTCCTTGAGCATCTTCTGGTTTTGGCCATTTTCCAGGAACTTGCCCAAAGATTTTCGAGAGCAGATGCTTCTAGGTCCCTCTTCTCCCCAGCCCTCACTAAGTAGACTCCGACACTTGTTTTCCCATCTCTGAGCCAGAACACACGGTCATTTTACCCACTCCCCTCTTCCTAGGAATGCACACACTGATAGGTCCACTGTACCCATCAGTTTCTGAGCCCAATGTTACTTTTTAAATGTAGCAGCTTTACTAGTCTACCTCGTTTTTATTACTTGCCTTTCCAGATGTCATGCTTCAGGTTCATTCAGCCCTATCTAAACAAGAATATATTATGTACTCTGTTTTCTATTGACCCTGTCAGGCAAACAAACAAACAAACAAAGCCATCTCATTTTTAGAAGAATTTTATCAGTACTGTGATGAAATACTAGAGAGAAACAACTTAAAGGAGAAATGTGTGTGCAATTTTATGTGTTTGTGTGTGTGTGTGTGTGTATCTATCTGAGTACATACTTCAGCTATTCTCCACTATAATTTTTGAAGCAGGGTCTCTCACTGAACTTGAAGTACACTGATTTGTTAGAGTGGCATTATAAACCTGAACGTCTGCTTTTTCCTGGGTGTTGAGGGTCTGAACTCATGTCCTTGAACTTGGATAGCGAGCACTTTACCTACTGTGCCTCCTCCACCAGTAAGCCTGAGAGAAATGGGCATCTTTGGGAAGGTGTATTGTTACTGGTCATAATAATGTGCTGATCCCCACATTTATGCCATCAACAATAAAAAGAAAAATAGAAAATGGAGATTCCATATAATTAAAATTTGCTGGAATCTTGTATTTTTATATAAAGACCAAATTTACCTTCTGTGAAAAATTTAAAAAGTTTTAATAGATTTGCTAAATATTTAAAGATAATAAGGTAATCAAAAGGAAGACAAGGCAAAGAAGAAAAATAAAGCAGTTTGGTAAATGAATTCCTTATCAAAATGACAAAGAGGAAGAAGAGAGGCAAACACTATGATAAGATGGACAAAATAGAACAATACAAATAATCATAAATATGTCTGCACATGCTCAAAATGTACCTGATAAACTCATCCAAAGAAATATGGAGATTAATTGCCCTCTCTCACTGGCTCTGAGGATGCCAGCTATCCTGCTGTCAGACATGGAACTGGCCCATGTGGCACGACTTGGCAGAAGCAACAGCCAACAGCTCCTGAGGAACTGAAGCTCAGCCAGCAGCACCAGAAAGCGTGTTCTGTCAATCATCTCTGATGTGAGCCTTCCCAGAGAGCTCTGACATGGCTGTGAAACTCTGGGACCCGGAGACCCAAGACCCAGTTCTGTTGTACAGAGCCAATTCAACCCCAGGTAAGAAATGCTTTGTCTTATTTTACTACGTCTCACCTTCTTGTTCACAAGAAAGCTGCTTCTGAGAATGGGAATAAATACATTTATTCAGTCTAATTCCAAGTCCCTGCTCTGCAGAGCATGAAATCACACAGCTTCTAGAACCTTGAATATGAGTGAGCCTTTCGCCTCCTGGCTCTTGGTTCAGTTTGTGTTCTTTCCCTCTTGTTCTTCTAGACTCTAGAGTAGAGCAAAGCAAACATATTGCTTCTGATGTAGAGATGTTCCTTCTAAATTAAAACATTCTCTCTTTGAGGGAGGAGGGAAGCTTAGGAGACCCTGGAAACTAATGTAACTTACAAGACTCAAGAACCTTAGAAAGTTACAAAACTCTCAAAGCCCTTTCCTGCAGGAAGCATTCGCAAGGTATTGTCTGCAAGTTGGAGAGAGATGAAGTTTCTGGGCATCATGCACCCTACTTGACTTGTCTATTCAGTCCAATGGCTACTTTTAAGTCACCTATAATCCTTTAAGTAAGGAGTTACTCATGCTTCTTTCAAGTAACTGCAATAAGCTGTTTGGTTCAAAAACGGAGGTTTGGTGAGGTTGTTTGGGTATCAGTGCCCTATTTGGATTGAATAGACTTTTGCTCAGTTCTCTCCAGTGAAAGTAATATGACAGGTCTCTATAGTCATAAGGAGAGCAAACATTTAGCACATTGGGGATCTATAGCTTCACACAGTTTAGAATGTTAGGCTCTTCTAGGTTAATCTGCAGAATATTATCTTCCAGCTCCCATCTGGAGAGCAGATACAGAAGCCGAAGAACACACATTAGAGTGAAAGTGACATTTTAACTTCTAATTGAGTTCCTTTTAATGATAGAAATAAACTTTGTCCATCTCCAAGGAACTCTTCGAAGGCAGGCCCACCGCGCTCATGCACAAGAGCAAGCCGCTCAGCTATTCCAGCAGGACGTGAGGCCCCAGCCCCTGCCTTAGCAGCTGTTCGCAGTTGAGAGCTTCTGGAGAAAGAAACCAGCTTCCTGGTAGGTCAATCATGATTTGTTGGATGCCCTACACCTGTGAGCACATGGCTAACCCAAATTGGACTCGGTGAGTTATTCAAAACCAAAAGATGTGAAGTTGAAAAAAAAAGCTGGGGGTGGAATCATGTGGGGGGAGGGTGGATATAATCAAAATATACTGTCAGATTGTACAAAATTCTCTAATTATTACATTCATTAAAGAGAAGGATTTTCACACATAGAGGATGAAAATGATAAAAGCTTGAAGAATTTATATTTGCAGGATCTAGTTTTTACTTCTGTGATTGTACAACAATAATGGCCCCTTCATGTCTTGGATCAGCTGATAATCAATCAGCAGAGAGCAGGGAGGGAAGCCACAGATCAGACTGAGGAAAGTTCTTGAAATATAAAAATAGTGTCACAAGCGCAGGCCTATAAACCTTGATAGACATTCTAAGTTCCAAATGCATATCGAGACCATTTTTCTAGAATCAAAAAAAAAATATTATCAGAGAAAGGGATTTTCAGGATGGCGTAGTCTAATCTGTTAATTTCACAGATGAGAGAACTGAGGGTTGGGGAGAGTAAAATGATGCTCCTGAGGTGAGAAGCCATCTGAGGCAAGGTGGGTACCAGAATTCAGTTTTCACTGAATCTTGAACAAAATATCCATTTGCCATATGGTTTTATGTCTGGTGCAGACATACAAATCAAGTGGATTAATGTTTCAATATTTTTAAAAACTCTTAAAATATATTCACATGGCAGCTAGAGAGATGGTTTGGTGGATAAGAGCCCTTTCTCTCTCAAGGGTGAGGACCTGAGTATGACATCCCCAGAATCCATGAGACAAAACCAACACAATGGTGTGCATCTATGACAACAAAAAAAGAGGCCCTGATTTCAAAAAACAAGGACTGATGCTCTATGTTGTCTTCTGATCTCTACAAAAGTACTGTATCAAGCATGTGCCTACACTCCCACACATAAATGTGCACATGTATACAAGCATAAACACGCATGTACATGTCTACAAGCATGCACACACACATACATGTCTACAAAGAATGATACAGCAAGTCAGAGGTTACCAGTCGTAATGATAATAGACTTCAATTGAATTATGTAGAAACAGTGGTTCTCAGAGTGTGCTAAATTAGCTCACATATTGGTAGGTAATCTCTCTGAGTGTGTAGGGGTAGAGAGGAAAATGATCTGGGTGGTCTGTTAGGTTAAAATACAATCTTCATCTCTAATGATGCCCTTGCAAAGGAAAGCAGTCATTGGCCACCACGATCAGGCACAATTTGTAAAATTCTCACTGCACATACTCAAGTGTTGCTGAAGGAATATTTCATTCCTCTCAGGGTGGGATGAAGGGGCACATTCTGTTTCCAACTTGGGCTATGTGTACACATCAGCAGTGCCTGGGATGGAAAGGCCTGCACTGTGAAACCCAGAGAAAGCTGCCAGCTGAATTTGCCCACTGAGCTAATCCAGTTTGATAGCCCTTAGAAAGCCATGCGGCGTCCAAAGACCATTTCAAAGGCACTGGCTCTTGCGATAATGACATTTGAAAGTCTCGGAATTAAAGGTTGTTTACAGAGATGGGCTTATTATAAAATAATTGCACCTAACTTATACACATAAAAGAAAGTTGTTTTCCAGATGGCTGAAAGGGTTTCCTTACGGGATAGTGTAAGAATCACTTCACACACACACACACACACACACACACACACACACACACACCCTTCAAAGGCTTTCAGGAAATTCAAGGAATTTTAAACACAGTCAATCTAAAAGAATTTTATAAAATGCCCTCAACTTAAAAGCAGAATTTTTCTCCAGACATCTAATTTAAGCTAGATACCAAACCCTATAATAAACCTCCCACAAAGAAATAACAGTATACTGTACGTTATATATGCTCGATGTGTGCTCCATTTAAGTATAGGATTGACCGTCCACCAATGGAAAGGGTACATAGCTCCATGGCAACAGTGAAGGCAGACCGCAGTGGTATTTTCTAAGGCACGTTTTAATCTCAGGGGAAATTGCTGTGATTTCTGGAGGCCATACTATTCGAGAGACAAAGGCAATGATCAGGCTGCACCTTGAACGTGTGTTCAGTTCTCTTTCTAGTCGCAAATGTCTTGTGCCTCTACCGGGTCTGCCATTCTGAAAAGGTATCTTTCTCCATAATGTAATCACCACCTGTGTGCGTGTAACGTGAGAGTCTCTCAGGGTCGGAGGCTTTGGGCAGCCATTAACCCTAAGTAGAATGTTGGTAGAGATCTTTAAAGGCTTTGTGTCTGTGGTCAGCAAAGCAGGGACTTGACACCCACGTGAGGCTATGGCAGCAAGAATCCAATCCCTTCTATAGTGCCCAGTAAGCTGCGAATAAAATCATTCACTTTCAAAGTTTCTGTGAAAATTACAAAAGGTGATCAGTCTCACCCAGTTCATGCCTGAAATAGCGTGAATACACAATAAATACAGCTATTCTCTTATCTAGACACACTCAACTTCCTTAAGTTCTCTCTTTCACATTTTCTCTAAGAGAGAGCAGATGGGAGGAAGTACTTTAAAATATAAAAAAGCATTGCTTGAACAAATTCCCTCTGGCTCAATACAAATTTAAGCAAATTATTTCATAGGTTCTAAAGTACTATGAACTTGGTTACTGTATCATATGGATAATAAAGACTTCTTATATACATGATATTTAAGTTCATATATGTATGTGTGTATTTATGTGAATTTAGTCATTTAGAGGTCTTTTATGAATAGCAATTGTAAGCAAAATACTTTGAGAATTTCGTTTTCTCTGAAAAACAAATGAAGAAAGGTAAATTCTCAAAAGACACTATTCTAGCAAGCTTAATGGTCATCATAAGAACTTCTTTTACTAACCTAAAATTACCAAGTTAACAATAACTCTACCAATAAATCTACTAAATTAACAGCCATTTTGACACCCCCCCCCCCNATGGATTCCCTTTGAAACAAGCTTGGCAAGATGCACATGAAGTTCAATAAGTGTGGAACTTACATTTTGCTGATAACCAACAGTTGTCTGAAAGGACTAAAGAACCACTCAACTGGAGGGAAATCAGGCCTGATACTGATACTGGAAACCTATCCAGCTTCTTGGTGATAGTGAGGTCGTGAGTATTACAAGAGAATCGACTACTGCCTCTTTGCGAGACCACCATAATTCCTTACTATATTCTATCGAAAGTTAAACACAGAGGAAAAGGTCAATCCCTTTGGTTGAAAGCACCACCTTTACAACTTTTATTCAGTGCTGAAGAATCATTTGTCAAGCTAAAGCTCTGCCAGGCATCAGGATCAGAGTTCAAATCCCCAGCAACCACACAAAGTGCCAAAAACTGCAGCACAAAACACCATTCTGCCTCAAGACAACCTTAGGAAAAAAATCAAAAAGAAAAAAATCAAAACAATAGTGATGCGTGAAGACTGTTTTCAGGATGTGTCTGTGGGAGTACTCCTGGAGACACGATGCGTACATAGAAGGTTCCCTAGATTTGAAACATCTTAACTTGCTCTCTTATGCACAGAGTTCATTCTTTCAAACCTAGACAATAAGGAGGACCCTGAGAGAGACATACAAGAATCTAATGCACATGGGAAGTAGAAAAAGACAAGATCTCTAAGTAAATTGGGAGTGTGGGGACCGTGGAAGAGGGTAGAAGGGGAGGGGAGAGGATGGGAGGGAAGCAGAGAAAAATGTAGAGCTCAATAAAATCAATAAAAAAAATTACAAATTAAATCTATTAGTTTTTAACCTCATATGGTAGAAGGGAGAGTCAGGGAGGTCACTGGGATTTCCTGGCTGTAGCGCAGGTTTGGGTTTAGTGAGAGACTCTACCTCAAAGGAAGAATTTGGTGAGTATTAGAATAGGACATCCAATGTCCTCCTCTAGCCTCCAAGCAAATACCTGAGTGAACGCCCACACACATGTGTTCACAAGCATACACCCTCGAACTGCAAATAAATAAATAAATGTATAAAACCACTTAATCATGGCATGAATTTGAGCAGAATCAAGTAGAACCTCTAAATTTGGACTTCCAATATTTTACCCAGATGAAGGAAATAGGCCAGCCTCTACCTCGCAAAGATTATTCATAAAACCCTTTGTATTAGAAACACCCCAAATACATTTATATAAATTATTGCTTAGTTTTGAATTTCCAAACAACATAGAAATCTACAAGTATGAAAATATTTATATTTGTACAGTTTAAATCTGCCTAGAAAATTCTTCCATTATGCCTTTGAAGTATTACCCAACCCTCTATGGACAAAATCACATTTCAAGGGTTTGGCCGAATAAATTCTTCCACTATCAACTTGAAAAAGCCCATGTTAATGAATTCTCCAAACCCCCAGTTTTCTAAGTGACCTGATGTATGGAAAAAAATTGACTTCCAAATATTGCATGCTTTTGGAAAACAGATTATCAGAAATATCCAAGTGTAACAAGAATTTTAGAACATGTGAATACATGTCTGTTTCTTTCTGTTATTTGATAAACAGTACTATCAATGCAGGATGCTTTTCTTTTTAGCTGGCCAATACTCCCTTTGTTTCACCCTTCAAGGCCTACCTCCAAATTCTGATATCACATGATGCAGCTGCTATGGAAACAGTAGGTTTAGTAAAAACCCCAGAGAATGAAGGGTGGCTTCCATCTGAGGACTTCAGAGCAGGCTGCAGTGTCCTGTTCATAAAGAATGTTGACCAGCATCCTAAAAGTCATCGGCACAATTTCACTCATATTTTACACTTCTTTCACAAAATGCTATCGCTCTAACCTTGGGACATGCACTGGAACAAAACGGAGACTTTACAAGTTTGTGTAAAACAAGGGTCGTGCTTTTAAATCATGCTCAAACTCAGAATCACCAAACAGAGCTATTCTGAGAAGATTGCGTTTAGGTCAGTAATTTTTGAATTTCTTTAATAATATCTTGGTACCCACATGACTTAACTTCAGAGAAGATGAAGAATCAATCAGATAGCCTTCGACTCTATCAACCCCTGCAGAGAGTTTTGCAGATAAATTCAGAAAGTTGGCCCAGACAATGACAGAGACAAACCCAGAAAAGAAATTAAAGCTTTAAAAAGAAATAGTGACATCTCAAATTAGTAGCAGTTCTCAGAGTGACTGTGGGAGAGTTTTCAGGGATGGCATCTTTACACTGCAGGGTCCCTTTACTTTTTGACTTTAAATTATTTAACTTTTCCTTTAAAGCATAGGATTCCTGTTGTCAATCATATGTGTAAAGTCTACTGATTTTAAAAGTGCAGGCATATACTACTATCTAGATTAAGTAATGGAACATGTTCAGTACCCCACAGCCCTTCCTATCCTTTTGAATCACAGCCATTAAGAACTTAATGTCTGTCCTAAGGTATTACTCTTACTACATTTGGGACATTATATAAATGGCAGTATCAATGATAAACAGACTATGGTAATTAGCAGTATGCCTGATGGTGCTTTAACCTAAGAGCCTTTCCAGGGTTGCCTATGCTCTAAAGTATGAATATACTGTAACTTAGAATTTACTATTCTGGGTGTTGGAACTGATGTTAGCTTGCGCTCATTATGAATATGACTCCTTAAACGTGTTTTCATAGACGTGCTTTGGCTGCACTCATTCCTTATGGTTGTGCACACAGTAGAGGGATATTTGGTCCCAGAGTGAATGCTGATTGCTCTCAGCAAAGGTGTAAAGTGTCACAAAGCAGTCGTACCAAATTAGAAGCCTAGCACATTATCCTTGACACAACTTAAAAGCCTCAGATATGTTGTTTTGCTTTGATGCTTTGCTTACTTATTTTTCTCATTTTGGAAGATGTGCACAAATTATGTCATACTTTATTCATTTTAATTTCAATGTACATAGCCAGATCATCCTCGGTGTTGATCTAAATGCTCTCATTTAGAAGGAATGTGTGACCAAGCGATGGTGGTGTAAGTCTTTGATCCCAGCACTCAGGAGGCAGAGGCAGTTGGATCTCAGTGAGTTTGAGCCCAACCTGGTCTACAAAGTGCATTCCAGCACAACCAGGACTGTCACACAGAACAACCCTGTCTCAAAACAAACAAACAAACAAAAAAACCAGGAAGGAATATGTGTGTGTGAATGCATGTGTCTATATTTGTATGTATACGTGTGAAGAAAACATACGTGTGTGCATTTGTGTTTGTTTTAGAAATATTTGTTTTTTTTCCCAAGGCACTAATGACATTTCTATGACAGTACTGAGAGTATCTACTAGTTAATCTTTTTCATTAAAACAAACAAGATTGGATTGGTTACTGTTATAGTGTACATTGACACCGTGCATCTATTTTTCCATGTCAGTTTACAACTACACACTTATGAGAAAAATTACTTTCAATCAATTTATAACAGACATCATCATGATTTCTTCGGACATCCCTATCACGTACAATCAAATTGCGTGAATATATGAATGTATGTTTACTTGGGCATTAATTATTCTATGGTATGTATTTATTCATTTATTATCTGGCCAGCCAGCACAGTAGCATTTTAATCAATGTGGCTTTATAAGAAAGATTGCGCTCTCATATAAAGCCACTCCTCAAATTTGCCTTCAATTTTTAAATGAGTCATTCTTTAAATTTTTTCATGTATATCATAGAATCAACTTAAAAAAATACAGTGAGTAGGGTGATAAGAGAAGTAATTAATTGGTTAATTAATTTAGAGAAACTGACTTCTCTGCAACATCGGCTCTAACAATCCCTGACAATGTCGCATCTTGCCGAAGCACAGCTTGAGGATGGAGGGTTTCTTTGGCTCCGAGTTGGAGGATACAGTTTTTCATGCTGGAAAGGCGTGTAAGGTAGCCAGTCACATGGCAGCCACAGCCAGGAAGCAGAGATGAACAGGTGCTCTGCTCACTTCCTTGTATTCAGCTGGGGACTCCAGGCCACAGGATGGTGCCACCCATGCTCAGGGTCAGCCTTCTCTTAAGTACTGCAGCTTCAGTTTCACTCGTAAAAATAAAGTTATAAAAATTTTCTGCTTGTATCACTGTAGAAAATGTGTTGATCTTAGGGATTTATTTATTTCATCCAAAATCTGCTTTCAACATACTATCATAATTCTTCATTTCCTAAATTCTGAAATCTGTGAATATCTTTCTTTATATACCAAAAAGACTTGTCAAGAACAAAATTATGAGTTATTTTGATGCTCTTCATTGACAATTTTCAATTTCATAATTGGATAAAACTTCCTTTCATAAAATAGGATTAGTGTTGGAATGAGTCAAGTGGAAGGTTGGTTTTTAAAATGGAAGAGTTGAGTCAAACAGAAACAAAAAAACAAAGCTGCCACAATGGCCATTGCAACGTTACTTTCTTACACGACAGGGGTAGAAAAAATAGGAACAAAAGGTTACCATCAGGTTAGATAGGCTGTTTGAGGGCAAGGATTAAAACAGAGGAGACCTCATGATCAGGCCAACAGAGACTGGCCAGTTTGGGAACTTGGCTCCCTTCTTATATCTGATTTCCCAGGGGGAAAAAAATCACATAACTCAGTTTCAGCTTGGTAACTATTGGATAGGAGATTCCATTTTTATTTCTACTCCGTTCTGTTGGGGCCAAGAGGGAAAGTTTAGATCAGAAGAGATGCCTTTCTGTAATTTTTATTTTACACAAACTTTGAAGATTTGACTAAAATCCTGAAATGGGCAAATTGTCAATAGTTACCTTGGTAGAGCCAGGGAAATTGCAAGCATTCCCATAAGACAAAGAATGAACACCTTAGTTCATTTTGTGTGGTTGGATACTATACAAAGAACCTGAGGCTAGATACTATATAAGGGAAACAGATCCATTTCGCTGGTAGTTCTGGGTATGGAAGTGCATGATGGTAGCTTTGTCTTTTGGTGGAGATTTCATAGTAAATAACATTGCCTGTGTACAAGAAAGGAAGGACAAAGACAGAAGAGGAGAGGAGGGGAGGGGAGGGGAGGAGGGGAGGAGGGGAGGGGGGAGAGGAGAGGAGAGGAGAGGAGAGGAGAGGAGAGGAGAGGAGAGGAGAGGAGAGGAGAGGAGAGGAGAGGAGAGACAGCGAGAAACAAAGAGACAGAGAAAGACAGAGACACACTGAGTGAAACCCACACAAAGAAAGGCAAGGTGAGAAAGTAACAGATAACAGATCTGGTCCCAAAGGAAATATCTAGCCATGCCTGTTAGGATGGGCATCAATCCAATTTGAACATAGTCCTATCAATGATCCAATCACTCCCTACTAGACCCCATATCCTAAGGCTTTACTACTTTGGGTGCAAAGGTTCCAGCCCATGAACCTTTCAAGGCTCAGCCCAGCAGGGCAGATAGAGGCAGGAGAGGTTGCCAGAAGCAACCCTGATGTATGAGCAGCGGGCATGGGGGAGATTGCTGCCAGCTGGCTACAATCCTGCATGCAGGTGCCTCTACACCAAGAAAAAGCAAGAAATCAATTTCATTCCCACAGCCTGCAGAAGCATCCGATGAGGCCTTGGTTTAAAAGACATGGGGGCTTTGGAGCAGAAACAGACATGCAAAGGAAAGATGAAAAGACTTCCAGCCTACACCTCTTAGCGGGATAGACTTAAACACAAAGAACTTCTCCAGGTTTGGGATGGGTGAGGACCTTACACTCCCCTCCTCCTCCAAAGCAAACAAACTAATTTTGATTATTTTCTCTTTTAAAACTGGATCTTTAAAAACCCCATTTCTTTAGCCAAATTTGAACTTAAAAAAAAAAAAAACCAAGAAAATCCTTAGCATCCAGGAGGCAGAGGTGAAGTAGGTGTGTCTTCGTGAATTGGAGGCCAGTCTGATCTTCATAGGTGTTCCAGGACAGCCAGGGCTACATAAAGAAACATTGATGATGATGATGACGATGATGATGATATCTATAATAGAACAGAGAGGCAGACTGGACAAAGTTTCCTATTGCCCCAGGAAAAGGTTGTTCAACCTTGGATCACAGGTTAACTTATGTACCTATGACCTTTATCCAATGGCTTGTATAAATTATAAAACAGACACGATCATGGTGAAGACAATTATTTCTCCACTCTCTAACATACCACTCCCTGGCCAAACTAAATAAATTCATCTTACTTTGCCAAATTTTGTTTTAAATTTCTTTTAAAACACAGGAAAGCTAGATGGTGGGTTTATAGATACAACTGTCAGACCCATTTCAAATGCCTGATCTCATTCTACATCAGATAATACCATCATTGAAGTACTTAATATATAGCTATGAAACTGAAAAAGAACAATTTTTTTAAAAAAATTGAAAATGCAGCTATCATGTGGTTTACCATCATTGTTGGTATATATCCTAAGTAATTAAATTTTTATGTCAAAGAGATTATAGCACTGCTCACAAATGCCAGGCTATGGATTCATCTCGTCTGCCCATAGATAAGCATACAGAAATATCAAATGTGGTACATGTACATAATAAAAATGATTAAGCCATGAAAAAGAATGTAATTCTGTCATTCATAGCATCAGGGTTGAAGCTTGAGGATGTAATGTTGGATTTTCAAAAAAAAGAAGTAGCTCAAGTTGTCATGCATTTATGGAGACAATGCATTTGTCTTAGGAGAGAGTATAGCACTGGTCACTGAGTCTGGAAATAGGGATGGGTAAGAGTTTCCAGAAAACATTTAAATAAAAGGAATTACCGCAGGTGTTCATGTCATGAGTGGTGTTTGCAGTCTGCAACTGATTCCACGTTTGAAAATAACTAGAAGACTTTCCCAAACATGCACACATCATACATGCTCAAGAAGATAAAAGCTGCTGGCATGTGATTGTGGCCCATTGCACACTGGTGTCAAAGGGTTGCACTGGATCCCCCAAAATACTGATAGACATTGCATATTAATGAAAGCTTTATAAAAACATATTTAATGATAGTGAAGAGATGACTAGACTCATGATTCATTGGAAAACTTTAGCTAGCAGCATAACATTTTGCATACACATTACATTTTTTCAAAGTCTTACTGATTTTTTAATAATGATGAAATTTTTGGTTCTATCCATGCTCACTTGTTAAAAGAATTTTCAAAAATATGTAGTTATTTCTTTATATCTTTTTTTGTTTACACTCATCTAGAGAGACTTCTGAGAGATTTAAAGGTTTGGGGGTTATATAAAGTTGCTTTTTTTGACCAAAGGATGTAAAAATTTTTTCAGACAAACCTCACACTAACTCTCCAAAATAGCAGACAGGGATGGTAGCTCAACATTTTCAGCCTAAACAGATTTATTTTTGTGGATTCATACATGAGTCATGTCTGTACCTTTATTTTCCCTAGAATAATTAGTAACATATTAAAGAACTTTCCTTAGACAGTTGTACTCTATTCCCAGATAATGATTTTGACGACTCTAAGAATAGCCAATACTGAAGCTAGAGAAGGGGTTCAGCAGTAAAGAATTCTTCCTGCTTTTGCCTAGGACTTTGATTTGGTTCTCAGCAGCTATGTGGCAGTTCAAAGTGGCCTGTAGTTTTAGGTCCAGGGGATCATATGCCATCTTTTGGCCCTGCATGGGTACTGCATACACACCTTACACATACTGGCAAGAGGATGCCGACACACACATGCACTTACAAAAAAAAATATTGTTGACTAGATATGAATGTAGTTCTGGAGTGTAGCACCCCTTTGTAAGCTATTGGTCACTCTAATTCATCTTCCTGAAGTCGCAGGACTCATCAGCATTAGGAACTCAGTTCATCTCCCTTTTCCATTTCTATACTGTTAGTTAGCTGTCTTCTAAACTCTCCATTCTGCCCACTGTACCCAGCAGCTTCCTTCAGGCTTAACTTCCTAAAATAGAAAATAGATGAAAAGGGGGTGGGGAAGCTTATACAGTGACTCATCTATGAGCAAGCATATTTCATTTCTCCATGGAGTAGCCCAATCAAGTCACTTTCTTAAGGAAAAAGAGCTTTGTCCGTCAGGAAACAAAACCACTTTCCCTGTTGTTATTTCCCATTGGAAATTCCCAAAGGTGCATGAAGATATTACACTTCTCCAGTTCCTTCACCTAGGAAAGCCACATGAGCCAGACTCATGAGTGTGGTTTCATCCACAGCCTTCTTTTGCATGGCTTGAAAATGTATTCTTGCTGGAAAACATTGTGATGAGTCCCAGAGTTAAATATTCTAGATAGACGGTTATGGAACAGAACATGAGGGCAATTATCCCCTAAAAAGCCCGAATCACCACATCCCACAGTGTCTTCTGATTATTCTGATGTCCAGGCACTTCTTAGAGGGGAAAAAGATAATTCACTGTCAATGCAATTGCTTAACAAGGTGTTCAGACAGAGTGGTAGCAATGGTGTGTGTGTGTGTGTGTGTGTGTGTGTGTGTGTGTGTGTGTGAGAGTGTAGAAATCTCTGAGAAGTGGGGAAAACCCAGAAACACCACAGGGCCAGCCTTCTGCTCCTCTTTGGTTATTAAAATGGTAGGGAAATTTGACTCCTTGGGAATAGTTCAAGGTCTGTCTCTCAGTACTGTCGGGGACAGAAGCAATAATGTTTATCCACGGTTTTATCCTCCACATTTTGGGATATGAGCCACATCCTTGGAAATTCTGACCTTGAGCATGGGATATTTTATGAGAGAATTTGAAATAAAGCCTCCTTTAATTATCTCCTCTGTGATGGAAATATTCTGAAAAGCAACCTATTTCTAGATAAGAAAATGAACTTTAGTACTGAGCAGGAAGATTATCCCTTTTTACATACACAAACAAGCAAAGAGTCTAACCCGGAAATAACAGGTTTCATGGGAGAACCCCTGTGATGACACAGGGCTCAGGGGGTCAGACATCCACCTTCAGTAAGTGACTTAATGATTTAAGTTTTAGTTCATGTCAATTAAACTGAAGACCATGAAACTTAGTTGATGTCAGACAAACATCTTTCTAAGAGCAAATAAAGTGCTTTATATTAAAATACTCACTAAATACCAGTTGCTATGAGTTCTGGGGCATTAGCCTTTGTTTGCAAACCCTCATTTCTACAAGGCATTTCAAAAAGAAAATCAGATAAGTCAAAACCAGTTCTTGAAAATTATTTTTAGAGACTCTCTTTGCACTATATTCATAGGCACAGTCCCTAGTTTCCATCATAATTGGGCAATTCTTTGGCTGTCACACAAAGGCTAGATTTGCAATAAAGTGTGTAGGATCAAGGATTGCCTGAGAAAGTTTTGTTCCAGCAGGAAAAGTTGGGGACAGAGATGAGATGGTTGTGAGATTCGCAGTCACAAAGCCACGCTGTTGGTGGAAACTTATGTAGTTAGGTGAGTCAGGCACTGCAGATGTACAAATCAAAGCCTCAACATCACCATGCAATTTTCCATCTGATTCATGTGTCCCTTACTCATACAAAAATGCCTTCCTTCAGCACTTCTACTAACACTATTATTCACAGGCTTTAGCGTATTTTAGATATTTTTGTCCACTAACTATTATGATACACGATGTACAAAAATCACTGGGATGAGCACAGTAGATAAGAGCCATGATCAACTTCTGGGGCAGCTTCTGCACCAAAAGTAAACCACCTGCTGATATCTGTTTGAAATAAAGGACTAGAAATACATCTCAGTTGGCAGAGTCCTCAATCTAATGAAGCTCTGGGTGTAATCCCCAGCATTGTACAGAGCAGGTCTGCTGACAACACCCATAATCCTATCACTTGGAAGCTATAAGCAGAAGGATCAAAAGTTCAAGGTCCATCCTGAAATACAAAATGGCTTTGAGTCTACCTGTCTCAAAAATTGATTGATTGTTTGATTGGTCAATTTCATTAATGAATGTTAACTGATGCTATAGAATTGGTGTCCTTATTGACATTCTGCTTCAATTCCCTAAACACAAATTAACGTCCCAAAACAAGTTTACAGGTTAGGCTCAACAGCAGTAGTGATGGTTACAATAGAAGCTCTTATTTATAAGCACTAATTCCCAAGCTTCAGTGCCTTTCAAAGGCCACGTACTGAAGGCCATTTGTGTTGTAATACTTAAGATCACGCCCAATCATCACTCTCCGTGACTCAGCTATCATCCACATTTCCCAGGTTGCTCAAAGGTCAAATTATAATGATGACACTTCTCATTGTTCACTATTTAATATATGCCAGACTTAACTATCTTAATTTTATAATTTCATTTAATTGATAAAAGAAAGCTAAGGGACTAAGAAAATTAAAGGGATATGCCGTTATATTCATTTATAGAAAAGACTAGATTGCTTACTTTTTTTTCATTACTTTGACTATCCTTTGAGAGAACCAACTTTACTAGAAAAAGGATGTTTTTTTTTTTCTGATTCACTATGGGAAGGAATGATGGTAGAATTGAGTCAGCCCTTGACATCAAGAATGTGAGGCTACATACACTTGTCAGGTGCCTTGGATCAATAAGTAGCAAGAACAGCACCAAAAACAGGACAGTGGTGTCACCTTCAAGGGCCCGCTCAGCATGCCTTACATCCCCTAGCTAGGCTGTGTGCCCAAGAGATTCCACAGTTTCCAAATATAGTCTCACCATCTGGGGCCCAAGTGCTCAGTATGAGCCTGTGAAGAGTATTTCACCTTTCATCAAATCTTCAGTTGTAAAGTGTTTAGTGTTTTTTCTAGGGCTTGAGAGATACACATTTGTAAAATCATCTTCAGCTTGGTGCATAGGATTTCAAGGTTTTGACTCTTAACTGTGGCTTCATTTGACTAGGAAGAGCTAAAGATTAATCGCAAACAATAATGTGTTTCCCGTTGGAGCAGAGGTTCTGTAGTTCTTTTATGCATTGACCACATTGTAAATTATAGTTTATGAACCAACCTTATCGTACACAGAGTCACACCCAGCCGATCATTAAATTAAGTCATGATGTGCCCCCATCAAATGTTTATAAGGGCTGGAGAAATGTTTCGATCATTAACACACTTGCTGCTCTTGCACAAGACTGAAGAACACTCATGTTAGACAGCTCACTACCTATAACTTCAGCTTCAGCAACTCTCTTCTGACCTCTGAAGGTACCAACATACGTATGGCATTCACTTACAACCCACATATACACACATACACAAACACATACACTTTCCTCTCACACACAAATAAAAATTAAATTTTTAAAAATTATGAGTTGGTGGAAATGGCCAAGCTAGTTGAACTTAATCAAAGATACAGGGAATTACAAAGAACACATTTGTGTGTGTGTGTGTGTATAAATTTATATATGCTAAAGCAGAGGTAGAATTAAAATAGTGCTGCTATTAAGATAGACGGAGTTACAAAAGATGATATTTTCTGTCCTTTTATGGTTTAACTTAAAGGCACATATGAGTGAATGAAAGACTTCTCCTGGACTACCCTGAACCCCAGCCACAACAGAGCAACAACGTGCTATTTTCTGCAGATGCCAGGGGTCTACAGCTTATTATCTAAGACCATCATTGAATTTCACTGTATCTAATCACGGCACAGATCTGATAGATTCACCGAGTTAACTAAGAATCGATTTGGTAATTTATTTGTTCTCATCAAAATTTCACTGAAGGTTATTTAGAGATTGTCTTTAACACACTGATGATCACCTCCCATGGACAATAATATGGTGCTCCGCACATGACTGCAGTCACACTCACGTGACATTAGTTATGAGTTGTAAATTGTGTTCTTTGATTTACCACGTGTGCGGTTTTCTTGGTGCTCTCAGTAACTCCCTCCAAAAAGTGGGTACACATATTAACACTGAAAAATGGATGAAGAATTTGAGATTGAAGTAGATAAATTGCTTAGAGAAAAAAAATCTGGATTTTGAAATGGCTAGTTGAACTTCAGAACTCTGTTTTTATGTTCCATAGTGTAAAATTTGGAAATTAGATTATACAATTGCTTTCATATTATGGCATATATTGATTTATACCTAGCCTCTAAGACAATGGTTACTATGTTGTCCATCCCCATACAGAAATGAGTGTTTGAGCACTTGAATAAGAATTTGGGAGGACCCCCACAAGACTAAACCTTAAAACATTCATTCCTTCAACTTATTTCAAAGCCTGATATTAAGAAACAATGCTTCTGGAAGATTGCTCAAAAGATATACAGTTTCTTTTCATTCTGGTTTGATCAAAGGGTGCTAGAAACTGGACTGTGAACTTAGACCTTGGCTCATGACTGAAGCTCTTGAACTGACTTGTGATTATTGTTGTGTACCTGGACTCCTCCTGGTATAACCCAAGGACTGCATGTATTACTGGTGTGTCTCTCAAGGAGTTTATCACGTCATCACAGAGTGTCTTGATAAACACTGAAGAATACATTTTATTTTAATACTTCAGAGTCTCAGACAAAGAGAAAATAAGAATAAAAAATCTGCCAGGTGGTGGTGTCACACTCCTTTAGTTACAGCACTTGGGAGACAGAGGCAGGCAGATCTCTGTGAGTTCAAGACCAGCCTAGTCTACAGAGTGGGTTCCAGGACAGACTCCAAAACTACAGAGAAAAAATTCTGTCTTGAAAAACAGGGAAATGGGAGGCGGTGGCGGGGAGGAGGCAGAAATCTTTAATAAATAAATAAATAAATAAATAGAAAAGAAAGAAAAAAAACAAAAAAACACAAAGAATAAAAACCCTTTCTTAAAAAATATTGAACTTATTACTTATTGTGGTTGTGTATAATGGGAAATATCCAAATATTCATTTTAAAATGTCACCTAGTTATACAACAGCAATAAATTCTGTAGTTGAGACTTTGTTCCATTAATTTTTGTTCTTTTAGTCTCTTCTCATTCTTCACTTTGATTTTTTACTTTTCTTTGTTTTGTGTGTGTGTGTGTGTGTGTGTGTGTGTGTGTGTGTATTCATGCGCATGTAGAGGCCAGAGAACAACTTAGTATCATTCACCATTTTTTTGAGACAAGGCCTCACATGGAGCTGGTGTTCTCTGATTGGACTAAATGTGCTGGCTATGGAAACCCAGAGATCTACCTGTTTCTGCTCCTCAGGGCTGAGCTTACAAGAGCGCAGTACGGTACTTAGCATTTTTCTACATCAGTTCTGGGGATGAATGCCAGGTCCTTGTGTATCTGAAGCAAGTACTTGACTATCTGAGCTATTTCTCTAACACAGCAGAGAGATATTTAACAGCTAACTTCAGAGTTTCTTGATTGTCTCAAAAAATGTATACTTTATATTTGAATTCTAACGTTGTGGTGAACAAAATCTAACCTTTGATGATGACCTACACTTTGTGGATTATTGTAGAAAAAATGACCCAGATAACAACACAAGGCTTGATTTAATCACAAAGTTTCTATGACATTTGCCACCAGATGATGGGGCAGAAAGTTAAGATTGTCATGTTATAAACAAGGGGAAGTATGGCATTAGAGTCAGAAAGGACAAGCGAGTTGAATTCACAGGCTCTGTGCATGCCATTGTCATAGTCTTTTCTTCACAAAGCACCAACTTGATGATAAAATTATTAAGAATGTCCAAGTGGCAAAGTCAAAGTTGTATATTCAGTGTGTGTTTCCTCTGCATTGGAGTCCTCCTGGTTGTGGCCGCATGCTGTGAAGCCAGCCACACTTCAGGCTTCTGCCAGTGTCACACCCCATTTGTTGGTGCATCCTCAATAAATCTAGAATTTATGGAAACTATGTCTTCCACAAGCCGCACAGCTGTCCAGCCTTGCCCAGTTGGACTGGGGATACCGTTGACATTCAAGAACATTTCCCTTTCTCCAATTCCCTACATTCTGGTGTCAGAGGTGTTGGGAGAATTCTTGCATGGTTTGTCAACAGAATCCCAAGAATGCAATGCAAGCTGGCCCATGGCTCTGTCTCCTTGTCTATTATGAATTCCAATTGAATTCCCTCATGCTGAATGATTCTATCCTTGTTGATGTTTTCTTCTTGTTTTTCATGATGAAACAAGGAGCAAAATAGTAGACAACAACTCTAAGCCCTGTCATCTGCTGGTCTCCTATAAGTAACAAGTGCTCATTAAGTTTATACATTCAACGTCAGTCTTTCTCTATAACTGGGTAATAAAACTTGGTGTAAATCTGCCTCTATCTACAGGGAACACCAACTTAATTTCGCCTATACATAACCTGGAACTTGATTTAAGAGGATGTTCTTGTAGTAGTCAGGGTCCTCTAGGGGAGGAGGGTTAGGAGAATGAATGGACACCATTGAAGGAATCTAGTAGATTGGTTTGTTCAATAAGGGTTGGGCAGTCCAATGACCCTGCCCTCACTTGAGAAGTTGAGAAACCGATAGTTACTCTGTTCATGAAACTGGATGTCTCAGGACATTTAGTCTGAAGCTGAAGGCCTAGCAGCTTCTTAGAGAGCTTCTCTCTCAGCTTCTCAGTCCATGGAAGAGTGAAGAAACTAGGGTCAGAAGTCCATGAAGCATGGCAGCCATAGCAGTAGCAGCAGCAGGATAGACTCAGCAGTAAGAAGAAAACATGGGCAGGACAAACAGCACAGGTTTGCCACTGGGCTCACCAAGTCTAGGGTGGGTCTTCTCTTGGTCACCTCTTCCTAGAAGTGCCACACAGATACGTGTCTCTCAGTTGCTCCAGAGTCATCCAAGTTGGCAATCAACACTGACTATTCTCAATTCTCTCACAAATAACTAAATCTCAACTAATTATAATCCAAGTTCATACATGCTAAATATTCCATTATTTAATGTCTTGTCTGCATATCAAAAACCTGTCCACAACAGTCAATTAGGTTGTCCCTGTATGTTACCCTTTTCCTCAGGATATGTGTCCTGCACGTGTCACGTGTATATGTATGTACACTGAGTTGACCAACTCGGGTCCAGAATGCTGCCTCAATGTGGATCAATTTTATGCTTAAATCATCTTTAAGTTTATCATGAAGTTCCCAGTAGTGAGACTTACTTTTTCTGTTTCTCCCAATCATAGCCATTAAAGCCACAGCTGTCTTTCTTAAAGCTATAAGCAATGCGGTTATTCTGGTTTCAGCCACCTACACAACTCTTCAGGTTCCAGTGCTGTTGCTCTTGGGTTTTGGTCATCTTTTCAATCTCCCTGCCAATTTCAATGCCCCACCCTTCCCATTTATTCTAATCAAATCTTTTAAGATCAATTGCCTAGCTATTAAGTCCTGCTTAGATAGCAGACTGGAAAAGCCAAGTCTGCTTAGTTATAATATGGGTGTTGTATAGTAAATCTCCTGCCCCAGATCCAAAATCCATGACCTAGTCATCATAGGACTAGTGTTGCATAGCACTAGGTTCCTTGTATATCTATCTACATGGGGCTAGAACTTATTCTGTCAGCCTTCTTCATCATTTCATAGAAGAGATTTTGCTTTTTTTCCCATTCCGCCCCCATTATCCACCTTTTAGATCAGACTTCATCATATTTCTGCATTTTTTTGTTTTTTCCCTTTGTTAACAGTTTTTGATCGTCTGGGTCTACCTAGGAGTATGGACATCTCAAGGAATCAATTCTTGGTGCTAAAATGAGGAATAATGCTTTGCTTTACCTTAAACAGAAAAGGCTGAGCGAGACACAAAGCAGGGATCTTTAAGGATCTAATCTGCAGCCCAATCTTACAAATCTAAAGTGATGTGAAATACCACAGGAGAAAAAATAAGCCTTCTGTTGCCATGGAGACTGTGGACTCTGAGCATCTCTTGAAGCCTGCTGACCATCCCTGGGCTGTCCTCTTTTTGGACCATGTCTTTTCAAACTGACAGTGTTAAGCTGGCACAAACATGGGTCCTAGACAGTGGGAATTGGTTTGGCTTCGTGCTTTTCTTTCTGTTGTTTTCTTTTTCTAAAGTGCAGCAAACCTTTGCTTAAATATGTAAGTGGTAAAAATGCACATACCATGAAAACCTTCACCTGGATAAACCTGGTGTGCACAACCAGGCTTTGATCACATTATGAAATGGTGGACAACAATCTCACATATTGAATGGTTCAAGGAAGAATTTCTTTCTTGCCCCATTAACTGGCAGAACCGTCTCCCAGACAGATTAGGTGGAACAGGACCAATGCAGGACAGTGTGGCAAAATTACAGAAGCATCTGCCACCCACTGTTTCTGTGACTGCTTGGGAAGCACAGTACCTAGGCATCAGCACCTTCAAGTTTGTACACTCACACATCATCCAGCGCAGCCCAGCTTTGTGGTTGCTGATGTGCTTTATATTTTGTTTTTATTTTTCCATCTGCTCATCTCCTCTTTGTCCTGAAAAACAAAACACATGAGCAGAGTTATTTCAGCACACAAAGAACTTCTAAAGCTCATTGCCATGAAACTGCAACTTCATTCAGAAATCCCCCTCACTAGGGGACAGGAAGATGGCTCTCCAGGTAAAGTGCTTGCTGCTCAAAGACTGCTCCAGTTCTGATCCTCAGCAAACATATCTGAGGTCCTATGGGCCTGGCAGTATGTCTGTAATCCCTGCTCATGGGAGAGAGATACAGAGGATGCCTGAAGGAAGTTGTTAGCTAGGCTAGCTAGAGCCAGTGAGTTCTCAGTTCATCAAGAGACCTTGCCTCAGTTTAAAAGGGATGAGAGCAATCAGAAAAGACACCCGAAATGAACTTCAGATGTACACACACTTCCACACAAAAGCTAGCAAACACATATATAAATATGCAATGACTCATATATATATATATATATATATATATATGAGAAAAAGAACATTAAATAAGTACCTCATTGCCTAGAAATGATAATGACAATGTATTTCATCAGAAACATAAATGTATACACAAAAATAGTAATAACAAAAATAAATATATAAAGCAAGCTCCTGACACAAATGCCTTCTGCATGCTAAGAAAGTATTGTTTGTATTATTTATTTATAATGTTCTCAGACAGACATTTGATATCACTATGATACAGACATTTAAGACAAAGAGATATTATTTGTTTGAATTCAACAACTCTGTGAAATATTTTCCTAATAGAAAGTGTTAGTGGAGCAATTTTTTTTTAAGTATCAGGTTAGAAACTAGAACTAAATGCAGCATTGGCTATCTCTAACATCTTTCCCTAGAAAATATATTTTATGATGACAGCTATTGTGATTTTATAAGATCCAAGTTGCCTCCAGAGAGTAAAGACCTTGATACTAAAAATAATGGCCCACAGATGCCACGACAAAAGCCCCAAATTACCCTTAGCTCATCTAAAACTTGATCCCCAGATGCTGCAAGAGCCAAGCTCTAATACATGTTAACACTGCATTTTTACCAATTAAAATCCTAATGAACAGTTATGAATAACTAAAGCAGCAATATTTTGGGGCTAAGGTTATATAACATAACACGTGGTCAAAATTAAAAATTAATGGGCCTCTCACCAGGACTTGTCATATAGGCCTATAATCTCAGCTCCTCAGGAGTCTGAGGAGGAATTTTGATAAGTTCTAAGAGAGTCTAGACTACATAGTCAGGACAACTCATTGAGACCCTATCACAAAATACAATGCAAAAAAAAAAAAAAGTCTGGAGAAATGGATCAATGATAGAAAACTACTCTGCATGCTCAATACTCTGGGTTCAATTCTCCTACCAATTAATTAATTCATGTAAAAGCAATCTACATCTCAGCTGTAAGGGATCAAGCGCAGAAGATTTGTTAAGTGGCTCGTGTTGGGTACAATCGGTCACTAAAGCTTTGCTGGTCAGAATCCAGTACTTCTTGTGCTCTTTCCAGGTCAGTGCCCGTTACAGCCCACTGGGTGGTTGGCTTTGCTGTGTGAAAGGGCATGACACTCACGGAGAAACTGACCTGACAGGTGGCTGCGGTTACCTGCTGTTCAGTAGGTGGTCACTGAGCCTCATCCCCATGTTTGGGAGTATCTCCTGAAAAATGTTAAGACTATAAAGGCCGTGAAACAGCATAGAAATAAATAGGGTGTGTCTTACATAGGAATAAGAACTCAAAGAGTTGAGGGTGTGTGAAGGTGTCCCCCGACATCTCAGAGTGAGCAGGTACTTTTAGAGTACGTATAAAGCCGTGCCCCATAAGATTAGACTCCCTTGGAACATCATAGCCATCTTAATGCTGGTACAGCTTAGATAAGACGTGCTCTCCTCCATCAATAGCACATGTATTAATGATCTGACTCTATTTGGAGAGGTACTGGAAATATTGGAAGATTCAATTTTGCTGGAAAGAAGGTCACTGCATGAGTACATGTGAAGATTTTACTTGGTCTTTATTCCTTCCTTTCCTCTTTGCTTCCTATCTGCCATGAAATGAGTAGCCTCTGCCACATACTCTTCCCCCACGCTGCTATAGGTCAGAACCAACAAAGCCTCTACCTAGAAGCCACAGCAACCATGCACCCCAGTAAATCTTTCTGTAAGGTGTCTGTGTCAGGTATTTCTCCGCAGCTGCCAATCTCATTAACCATGACTATATCAATAATTTGCATCTCTACCAGTTGTATGAAAGTCTAGCTTCCACAAGTATGTATGGTATGTGTGAGGTAATGATAATAAATGTTGAGGTTTGTGGCTCATTTATTTTTTTAAGTGAATTCAATGGGTCCCTCTAGCAATGTATCTTAAGAGGCACTCCTCTTGTGGGAGACTTGAGTTGAGTCCCCAGCATTCATATAGGTAGCACATAGCTGCCTATTACGCTAGCTCCAGAACTGATGTCCCCCTCTGATTGCCCCAGGTACCGACATTCACATGTGCATGTCCCCCACATATATATAATTAAAAACAAAACAACTCTTTTAAAAAGTGTATTTCTTCTAATTATATATACAATATGTATATATATATATAAACTTTATTGTAAAAGAGTTTACTTTTTTGTTGCAGAAACAAATGAAGAGCTCCTATTTCCTCCTACTTGGCTGTATCAAGATGTTACACAGAAGGAATGACCTGCGTCATTCGAGTTTTTATAAGGACACCATAGTATTTACACAATGAAGTCACCTAACGGATTATCTCTCAGATCATATCCCATTATTATTCAGCACAGAGCTGCAATTGAATTATCCCCTCCAGATCAACTGTGATCTACATAAAGGGTCCCAAACAACTGACTTCTCTTCCCTTTCTGGTTCCTGTGACAGAAATAATACACACATTTAGACAAGATTAAAATATGAATTGCAATATTCACATTATCTTCGTGCATACATTATCTCATTTCCTGTTGGTATAAGCACTTTAAAAAAAAAAAACATTAACTCATGTTTAAAGTTCACCAACCTATAGCTTCATCTTAATTTGCACTTGACATCTTACCAAGTTGCATTTGAAAAGGCTGAGCAGAGCCTAGAAGCCAGAAGCCAGAGGAGAGCTGCCAAACCCACAGAGAGAGCATCAGTCTGGGCGTAAAGACAGTCGTGGTAAAGGTAGAATCAAAGAAACCACCCGAGGAGCAAATAACAGATTCTTCAGCACAAAATAGACTTGTGAGAAACTAATTGCTACAGATTTTATCATGCCCAAAATAAAGCATGGAGAAATATCATGAGCATACTGTAATGCATAAAATCTTGACACTCATGAGAAAATACTCAAAATACACACTGCAAGGATGGAGCTTGCCTGCAATGTTAAATTCTGCAAATTATTCCAAACAGCTAGCCATATTTGTGGCATCACATTAAACTGGGTGTGAGAGGAAGAGAAGAAACAAAAATAGACATTGTTCTTCCTTTAAAATGTAGAGCCCAGAAGGTGGCTTTGGAGCCACAGAGACACTCTGGGCGATGGTGGAGGAGAATCATATACAAGAGATGCAGAAATACTGGCTGAGACAAAAAAAGAAACTCAGCCAAGTGCCCTCCTCATTGAGACACAGGGACCACAGTCTCATACCCAGGGCTCCCCAGTGATGGCCCTTCTTTGGCAATTATCAAAAATGACTGTTTATTGCTTGGTAGTTTGAAGGAGGAGGAGGAAGGCCTGCATTCCACAAATTGTATCCCTGGAATTGCCAGGTTGACACTGCAATTACTGGCCCCATCAGATCCTGCAGGGCCTCCCATGGGATAATTTGCATAAACTCATTGCTCAGGGCAGTTCCTGAACACATCAGTCCCCTTGAATCCTCGTGGGTTAAAAGTTTATTATAAAACTTGCTCAGCAACCTCAGCGTAGCTATACTCTTACAAAGCAAACCCATGGGGCTGGGGAGATGGCCTGGTTGATAAGCTGCTTACCTTGCAAGCAAGGAGGCCTATGTTTGATTCCCAGAACTTCCATGAAAAAGCTGAGTGTGTGGCGACAGACGTTTGTAATCATGGGGAGGTAGAGACAGGAATTATAGAACACTGTAAGACTATGTTTCAAAAGAAAATAGAATATGGATGTCACTTGCACAATGATACCTGAGGTTGTCCCCTGCCCTATACACCCCCCCTCCACAAACACACACACACCCAAGGGTGGTGGGGTTGGGAGTCAGTATGTCTACAGTGGGTTTCCCTGTCCCAGCTCAAGAACTCTCTGTTAATGTCACAACACCCAAAGCAATGAAGTACAGAATGAAAGAGGGAGGAAAGGAGACTCCACAACCACTGAAGTTCAACCAGGATCTTACAGCACCATCAGCGAGTTCTTAGATTTTACCTGACCGGGAACTGAGAGGAAGAGGAAGCCAGTGAATTTCAAACTCAGGGTTTGGAATGAGAGCAGTGTCGTTCTGTGAAGAGGAGCCAATGAGATGATGGTCTGACATCAGAGGGCCATGCTTACTTAGCTCCAATCATTTAATCATGCGCCCCAGTGATGGGGTGTGCAGAAAGGAAAATAAGGGCTATGGGGAGGAATTCTTTCTCAACAGAGAAAGCAGAATGCCAGGCTGCACCTGTGGAGCACATCTGGTCCAGTTTACTTCTCACCTGGGAAGTCACTCCTGTGCCATGCTCCCAGTTCTGCACATCCATAGACCAAGGAGACAAGGACCATTGGTTTGGAATCAACTGGACCCAGGAGTTGAGTTGGGGATATTTCTGTTTTGCTTACGGAAGTGTTGTAAAGAAAGTCAGTTCTACTTTGAGATCCTTCTAGACGTTTTCTTTAGAGGCGTCATGATGCTCAAGATGTTTCATTTCTTTCTTGCCTGTATGAGAAAGGGACTTCCATCAAACAGAATGGCAGTAACAGCTAGTTGCATGGTTTCACAGCTTCCTGTTCCAAACCAGTTACACACACACAGACACATGCACACACATTCACACAGGCACATAAACACAGAGACATATATGAACACACATACAGAGTAACACCCCCAGCCAATTTAAAAATATGAAAACAAATATTCGTTGGTTGTATGATATTGGGGATTGAACACGGGCCCTGAAACATCCTGGTCAAGTGTTCGTTCTACCGCTTAGCTACCATCTTTATCTTCTTAATTCTTCACAATGATTGTTCTTACACTCATAATTAGTCGCTTAAAAGCCACCGTGTCTCTCACTTTCCAGTCTCATAGGACTATCTGACTTGCCCATGGTAAATGACCCATACAACTTTTGAGCTACTGGATCAATCTCAACTATTACCTTCAGTCCCTTTGCCATGAGAACCTCTGGGACGGTGGTAAGGAATGCAAAAACAAATGACGTAGGTTAATGCACCGCCCTTAAGTACCAGAAGTCATTGTTTCCCTGTGCATGGACTGACTCATTTGTTTACTTAATGGAGCACAGAAAAATTACAACGCAGTTCTCTCCACTGTCCTTGGTTACGTGGGGTGAGTTGTTTGTTGTAAAGGTGTCACAACACTCAGAGTCGGAAGAAGAATTTACTGAAAGTTTTCTTCCCTCTTTACTATATAATGATACAAATGGTCTCAAGCACACACGGTGATGCTTTCATAAGATATCTCTGCCATCAGGTTTTTTGTTTTGTTAACCACACATAGTAATTCATGGCAGGCTTTTCTAGTTTGTGGGCACGATGCTCCGATTACAAATTTTATGCAAAACAGAAGCAGGTTGCTACAGGTTGCAAAATTACACAGACAAGATGTGCGCATACCTTTCAGGATGATTCCTGATAGAGAATATGAAGCAGGAGACAATAAGGGGCACAAAACTCTCCCCATTCTTTGCTGCCCAGCCATGACTCAGTGAACAATCGAATCACACACTGACCAATGATGCTGTCTTTGAAGAGTAGGCGGTACAGCTATTGCCTTTTGTCTTATTCATCCTTGCTCTTCTTCACAGACACTGGGAAACGATAGATCACTATTTTCCAATGCAACTTGGGAAATGAGAGGTTCTCTGTTTGTGTCTTATGCCAAACTCTGTCAAAGAAGATAAGATGAAGAATAAAATCACTTTGGTCTGAACTGCCACAGGATGCCTCTCATTTTACCACTAAAATACTCCCTTTGTAATCTAAGAACTGTTTCAAGCAATGTACACAAATGTCTATAACTCTGCCATTACAAACATTTCCACTTATTTATTCTGTTGTTTTACATATTAGTTATGGACTGAATTTTGTCTATTCCTCTACATTCATAAGTTGAAAACCAAATTTTTTTTAATTTATTATTTATTTATTTATTTATTTTTTGAGACAGGGTTTCTCTGTAGATTTGGAGCCTGTCCTGGAACTAGCTCTTGTAGACCAGGCTGGTCTCAAACTCACAGAGAGCCACCTGCCTCCGCCTCCCAAGTGCTGGGATTAAAGGCATGTGCCACCACTCCCCAGTGAAAATCAAATTCTTATGGGCTGAAAAGGTGACCTATTTGGAGACAGGACCTTAACAAAAGTGACTATAAACAAAATGGGTTGTTTGTGTGGGCTCTAACATTGTGTAATGGATAGCCTTACAAGAAGAGGGCCTTAGGCGCCAGCTAGAAGGCTCATAGCAAAAAGCATTTGCTGCCAAGCTGTAACCCAAGTACCATCCCTGGAGCCCACATGGTGGAAAGAGAGAATTAGTATTCTCATGGTGTCCTCCGACCTCCACATGCACACCATGGCACACATGCACCAACTCCACCTCCCACACAAAAATAAATTTAAATTTTTTTTTAAGGAGAATAAGACACATTCACAGAAGGAAGCCCATGTGATAACAAAGGAAAATATGGACATATACTAGTCAAGAATATCCAATCCTGCTCACATCCTGATCTTGGATTTCTAGCCTTAGGCACTAACAGAAAATAAACAACCTAATTAATACATAAGCTTTGTAAAAGACTCTGGGCATCCTGCTTTGCCCACTGATTTAAACACTTAGGCTTTGGTCAATAGCTGCTTGATGAGCATGGATGGGAATCCAGTTTAATTCAAGAAGCATTTTCTGTAATTCTGTAAGAATGGATAGTTCACTGGGAAATGCTTACACCCAAACTCAACTTATTTGTAGTCTCTGTTGCTTCATATGGAAGATAAAGCAGAACAGAACTTGGATTTTATCTTCAAAATGAAAATTCATGATTGGGAGTTACCTGCTAAACAACTGCCATTGTATTATTATAGAACGCATTATAAATGCATATAGTACATATTATAGTACACGCACTAGTACTTGGAGGTTCACTGTCTAGATCATGTGACCAGTTATAACCAATTGCACTTGACCTTTCATCTGAATATGCTCAAGCCCTACTCTTGAAATGGTAAACTTTTCTGGTTAGAGTAGATTCTAGACTGCAAAAAATCAAAATCAGGCTGTAAGTATATTTCATTGCTTCCTTTGGGTCATTGGCTAACATACAGGCCCCTTGACTATATATTGCAGAAATCACATAATAGGTTGGAATCAGTGGTTTTTCTCAGCCTTCTATGGGTTTTAATAAAGTAATCAAGAAGCAGCCATCCCAGCAAGATGCTCTCAACTCTGTCCAGTGTGACTTCCTGTATTTTATGTTCCATGTGTCTCATCCACATCTTCTGTTTTTCTTCTTTCTCTGTCGTGACCACGAAAGGTAGTTATTTTTGACTCCTTTGTTTAATAATGTGTCACAAAAAAGAACAAGAACAGCACCTGATTCATGGAAGAGCAATACATATTTGTTATTTGTTACACACATGAGATATTTCTGTGTTGCTCCACATGCGACACTGTCTTAAATGCAGTGGATTGTGCTCTAAGACATGTTCAGTCCCAGCCTGGGAAACACTTGTGAGGGCCAGAGAAATAAGTCAATGGGTAAAGACATTTGTCACTGAGTCTGATAACCTGAATTCAATCTCTGGGACCCACACGATAGTAAAAGAAAGGTGACTTCCTTGTGTATTCCTCTGATCTCCATCTTCTACATACTTTTTTCTAAAGAAGACTTTCTGTGCAGAGTATTAGGAAAGAGCAGCAGAAGTTTCATTCCAGATGATTCCCTAGATCTATTGAGAAGAAAGTGAAAAATCTAAGAAATATACAACTATGCCTCAGTAAACAATGGGAAGAGGATCAAAAATAATAAATCGTCACCTGCAAACTGTTCACTTGCATACTGGCTGGCATGATCATGCCATGCAGGACCCCATGCCTAGGGAATGGGGCCACCCACAATGGGCTAGGTCTTCTTACACCAATTAATTTAAAACAATCCCTCACAGATATGACCACAGTTCAACCCAAAACAGCATCACATTCAGACTCTTCATGAATGACTCTAGGTTGTTTGACATTCTATAATGGAGGAAGGACATTGATTAATTATAATAAAGAAACTGCCTTGGCCCTCATAGGACATACCTAATTAGGTAGGCGGAGTAGACAGAAGAGAATGCTGGGAAAAAGAAGCTGAGTCAGGAGTCGCCATGATTCTCCCGCTTCAGACAGATGCAGGTTAAGATCCTCCCTGGTAAACCAGCTTGTGGGCTACACAGAATATCAGAAATGGGTTAGAACAATATGTAAGAGCTAGCCAATAAGAAACTGGAACTAGCCGGGCCAGGCAGTGTTTGAAAGAATGCAGTTTCCATGTAATTATTTCGGGCATAAGCTAGCCATGTGGGCGGCCGGGTGCCGGGGACGCAGCCCTGCCGCCGCTCTTATTTCAACAATTCTAACTATCACAGACTTCATTGGTGCTTTCTTTCTATAGCCAGATTCCACTGCACTGCTCTATTTAATGGATGCTTCATCCAAGTTACGTAACTGTCCCTTTAAGACCGGAGGTGTCCTACACTGCTATTCACCGTCTCCAGTCTACTTAAATCAGCAATTCTCAATCTGGGCTTTGCAGCCCCTTTGGAGGTCACGTATCAGATATCCTGCATATGAGATATTTACATTACAATTCATAACAGTAGAAAAATTACAATTATGAAGTAGTAATTGAATAACTTTATGTTTGGAGGTCACCCCAACATGAAGACCTGTGTTATAGTGTCCCACCATTAGGAAGGCTGAGAACCACTGATTTCAATTGTTTTGTTAAGATAGTGAAGGTTTTGGCACTTGAAAAGAGAACTTAGTAGATAATTTAATGCCTAGCCTAAAAGGAGTAGTAGAATTTTATTGAGGTCAGTGCTCACTCTAGGGGCCACTTTTCCAAGTCTTTCCATTTCATAGTTTAGTTGATTCTCTAAAGGTCTGAACCTCAGGGGCTGAACAGTGGGCAATGTTCTTTTTGTCCTTAGAGGTAACTCTTTTATTCTGCTGTCTCACCTCAAGCATTTGAGAAAATGCTAATCAAATCAAGAAAGAGATGCCTTATAATGCAGCTGCTGCAGAAGTTAGAGAATGCTAATTAACGGTCCTACTGGAAGGGTGTATGATGGTGTGAGTTCCCTCATTCCAAACACTATAAATGGCTGACAAAATAATTGCTTTTAATCACAGTAAAAAAAAAACAGTATCATAAAAACAAACAACAATGAAATACCACTAATAAAAAAAAATCAACATTATGTAGGACTAATATTACCAACTGCTTTATTATATTTATTTATTGTGGTATGGGGAGCATAAGTATGCCACACGTCTGGAGGGAAGAAGACAGTTTTCTGGAATAAATTTTTGTCTTCTACCTTATGGATCGTGAGGCTCAAACTGAGGTTGTCAAGCATGGTAGCAAGAAGTTTTGCCTACTGTGCCATCTTGCTGGATCAGTACTAACATTTTTTACATGGCATTGCCATATATGTTTAAAATGTATAAGTTAAATGAATCATTCCAATAATCTTGTGTGAGCAGCAATTTTATAGTCATGTTACAGATGGAACGATGGAGAACAAAAAAGCTGGGTAAGGTCACATAACTAATAAGACTAAAACTAATAAAGGTGAAAGAGGAGCCTTCTACACACAGTGCATACACAAGTAAAGTGAGGGAAATACAAAGAAATATAGAGAGATTAATATTAAATATTAGAATATTAGAGATCATATAGAAATAGAATACAGAGCAGTGTATTATTCGATGTATATATTTTCCTGAGCCAGTGACTTTGGAGCTATAAACAGAATACAATAATGATGCTGTCTTCAGTTAAGATTTTGAGGTGTTGTTTATTGCATTAAGATTATTTTTAAATTGCATTAAAATGTTATTTATAGGTGCTAAAGAGACAGCTGTGTGAATCAGAGCTTATACTGCTCTTAAAGCGGACCTTAGTTCAGTTCCTAGCACAAATCAGGCAACTCACAACCACTGGAAACTCCAGCGTCAGGGGGATCCACAGCTTCTTCTTTGGGTCTCCACAGATACATGCACTTATGTGTACAGATACTCACACCACACACATACACACACACACACACTAAATAAAATAAATATTATATTTATTATTTATAGATGTTAGTGAATTATTTCACTTGCACTTGAAATTTATGCATAAAGCAAATGTAAGCAGTCTTTGCAACACATAAACAGACACAGGTGAAAGAAATCAGCCCACATACTATTAGCAAGAACGCTCTAAGTGGGTCATTCATTGCTAGGGAGTGAATTCACAGACCATAAGCTGAAAGGTCTAAAGCTAACACTGAGGAATTGACACAGAGTTCCCTGAGGGGTTGACAAAGACTTCCTATGGCCTTCAAACCTCACATCCCCCATAGAAACTGTTGTTACTGATGTGTTAATATGGGCACAGTTTGTGTAGCTCAGACGACAACGTTCTGGTAGTCAGTTCTTTCATGATCCCTTGTTTTGAGGCAGGGTCCCTCTTGTTTCTGCTGCTGCAAGGTGTACCTCGGAGCACTGGCCTCCAAGCTCCTGGCTGACTCTCCTATCTCCACCTCTCATCTTGCCATAAACGTTTTGAGTCTACAGATTTGTGCCACCACATCTGGCCTTTACATGGGTTCTGAGGATCAACGTCAGGTTACTAGATGTCTCTGCAAGTGCTTTTTCTCCCTGAGTCATCTCGCTGACCCTGATTTTGTAAAAAGGAGATGTTGGCCAGGTATGATTATCCAAACCTGTAGCCCCAGCACTCAAGAAGCTTAGGCAGGAGGATGGCCACAAATGAGAGGACTACATAGCGAGACTATCAACAAACCAAAAATAAATGATTGGAGAAATGAATAAAGAAGCAACTACATAAATGGAGACATAATTAAAATGATATGTTAAAAGTCTTTGGGAGCACTGGAAAGATGGCTCAGCAATTAGGAGCACTTGCTTGCCTTGCAGAGAACTCATTTTCAGTCCCAGAACCCACATGACTGCTCACAACTCTCTGTAGCAACAGTTCCAGGAAGCTGAGATTTTCTTCTGGTTTCTGTGGACAGCAGGCATGCACATGGCACACATACGTACATGAAGGAAAGCACTCACACACATAAACTAAAAATCTTTTTACAGAGTAGTTGGGGATTTCCCTTCTGGTTAAGATATAGAAGTCACAGGAGAGATATACTTACTCTCTAAACCTTCTTATTGCTGCGACTCTTCAGTACAGTTCCTCATCTTGTGGTAACTCCCAATAACAAAATTATTTCATTGTTCTTTCATAACCGTACTGCTATTAGGAATCGGAATGTACATATCTGATATGTGACCCCCTAGGAGGGCGCATCCACAGGCTGGGAACCTTCCACCACTGTCACTAATAACTGACCTAATAAACCCATACATTGAAAAGATACATTCTGGTTCATGGCTTTTATGATTTCAACCCATGCTTAGTTGGGAGAGTTGCTTGTAGACCTGTTGTGAGAAAATACATCATAGCAGGAACTCTGTGGCCACGTCTTACAACTACAGTTTAGCCAGAATGCAAAGGAGAGAAAGGAATAAATAGGTTTCCATCATGTCTTTCAAGACTATTATTTTGAAACTGAATCTGATTACCTTCCATCAGGCCTGGCTTCACAAAGCTCTACAACGATAGCACCAAAGTGTGACCAGGTTTTAGGGGGCTAACTCAAGGTTCAAATGATAACATTACTCTAACAATGAGAAATAGTGAAATTATCTATCTATCTATTTAAAGCACAAAATATATACCAAGTTTTAGGGGACTAATTCAAAATTCAAATGATAACATTAACAATGAGAAATAGCAAAATTATCTATCATCTATCTATCTGTCTGTTGTCTATCATCTAATGCATAAATATACATGCTATGTATAAAATAATCTAAGTAACATATGTGCATGTAGACATACATGAAGAAAACAAAGACTGAATAAATTAAATCAATCCATTCAATTGCTTTTGAAATTATTTTTCTTTTTATGGGTTGATTTTTAAATATTTTATAGAAATAGAATCATAATTTAACTCATTTTTGGTGTGGGAAATAGAAAGTGATAGAAGTATTTTATGTAAATATTTTTCCATGTAAAAGTTTCATATCCATGAAGGTTTTCATGGTAAATTTGAAGTTTTTACATATACTATTTAAATTTCACTTTCCTGTTGCTATCTCAATTTCATCTCCTACCACAATTTTAAAACTCATTTTCTTTAATTTTTCATTTGTTATATCATCTCTTCCACCCCCTACACTTAAACTCAGAATATAACTTATCCCGTCCCACGTATGAAAATTAAGTGAAAAAGACAGACAAAATTCAAAAATAAGATATCCATTAAACAAAAAAAAATAGGCACACATATTATACTTGAGCTTCATAATTTAAGTCACTAAGAAATCAATGATTTAATGGAAAAGAAGCCAGTTAGGAATGTTGAGATGACTCCGTAAACATAAGAAGGACGGTGACAAAGACCCAACAGGGCGACTCCTTAGCTAGAAGGCTCCACATTTGAATATCGTGGGAAGGGCTCTGCCAGGAAGATGTTTAAAATTCAGTACGGAACTTTAATTAAACTACAACTCTGAATTAGACATAAATCAACTTAGACCCAATTTGGTTTCATTTTTAGCACAAAGAGCCTATCATCTTTAACATTTCATTCAAAGCTAATTAAATATGGATTTATGGCTCTGGCTACCTGGAAAGACTGGGAAACATTCAGAACTTGCTGACCCACTGGGAAGGTAACTATTTTGAGGATCCTAACTGAATGTCAAATATTTGCTGCAGCATGCTGCTTCACAGAGCTAAATGTGTTTTCTGGGTGTGTAAACACATCTCATAAAACTCTCATTGTTTCTTCCCATCCCTGGTAACAGTGTAAATTCACTACAAACTGAAAGTCTCTGTTTGCCGCCAACACGATTTCAACACAATTACTCCAGTTCTCCTACTTTGCAACCCTTAGCATTCCTCTTTCTTTACATAGGAAAGAAGCATGCTCATCTCTTCTCTAACCAGACGTCTTTGTTCCGTTCTGTGCCCAGCAGAGCAGTGTAAAACAGTGCTGGCTGAGGTGTTTTCTTGTTATTGTTTTATTTGCTGTTGGTTTTTTTTTTTTTTGCCTTTTTTTTTTTTTTTGGTGTGTGTGTGTGTGCTTGCACGCACTCACGCTTTCTAATCCCGTGTCCAAGTTTGTCTCCTGGTCTGTATAATATGTTTTCTAGGGGGACTATACAGTTTTAAATACGAATTAAACACTCTCAGGTTAGAAAGAAGAAGTATATCTATTAAAGATATTGTCGCCTCCTATTACATTGAAGAAAAGCCATGTGGCCATATAGAAAAATGGTACATGAGGTATGCTTGTAATCCAAGCACAAAAGAGGTTGAGACAAGAGGATTCTGATATCAGCTTAGTTTCCATAGTAAAACCCTGTCTTAACAAATCAAGGAAGGTAGGAATGAGGGAGAGGAAAGAAAGATGAGGAAGATAAAGGGGAAAGGGGAAAGGGAAGCAGGGAAAGGAAGAAGGAAAGATAAAATACTTTCCTGGATTCATGGGTCTAGGGATACAACAGAAAAAGCATTCTTTTCAGCAGCGGCCATAGCTGGAAAGAAGTGCAGTAAGCCATATTTTACTAAGAACCCTGCTGTGTATCTTGGGGGAGGATAGCAGCTTTGACGTACACACAGAATGATCTATCTTGAAATAGAGAGCCAGAAAATCTTCCTGGATTCTGCATGTCCCTCTACACACTGAGAGAGTATAGGAGGTCCACAAGCCAAGTATGTGTGGATGTTTTTAAATGACTAAACAAACACATAATTTCAACAAGTTTTCAGTGGAGCAGAATGACTTTTCATCCAGGACTCGTGTGAGCAGAAGACAGGGTAGCGAGGGACTTCTGAGACAGTACGGATAGCAGTAAGGGCAGACAAGAGGCTTGGAAGAAATCTGAACCGTCACCAGGGAAAGAGTTTCCACAGACACTGCTTCAGTCAATCAGAAGCGTCCTAGAGCCGTGACAGGTGGCTTTGAACTTCGCTCTCAGAGACAAGACTGTTGAAATGCTGTGCCATTTACTCTCTGGTTTCAGCTTCACACTTGTACAACTCATATTCCAAAAATATTTGTTTTGCTTCCTAGTTAAAAATAAATAAATAAAATTCCCTTTTAGAATTCAATGCATAGCTTGCCCTAGGAAAAAAAAAGTCTCATCATATGGTCTACAATCTGTTGCTAGGGGCTGAAATCTCCTACTTGGTCTGGGACCCAGAAGCCTCTTTCTGAGTTTTCACTCTCCAGTAGGCAGTGAGGTCATCAGAAGAATCTTTCTCACCAGGACCTGGAGTTATAAGCCTGTAATCCCAGATGCCTGGTAGGTTGAGGTAAAGGGATTATAAATCCAAGGCTTGTCTGGGCGATAGAGTGAGTTCAAAGGTACTCTGGGCAACTCAGTAAGACTGTCTCAAAATAAAAATATAAATAAGGTTCCTGATATAGCTCACTAGTAGATCACTTACCTAGCATATTTGAGGCCCTAGTTTCAATCCCCAGCATTTCAAATAATAAATATACATTGTAGAATGATCTTTCCTAAATGACTGGGAAATAGAGTGGCAGGACCCTTGGTGTTGCTTTTCAGCCTCTCTCATAGAGATGAAGCGCAAATTGAAAACTGACTATAACCAGGCTGCTTTTGTATAGGCATATGGTTCAGTACAGGTCATCTTAAATTCTAGTCCTTGGAACTCTTTTACTGCTGGTGATTTTGACATTCAATTCAACCTCCCTCCCCTGAAAGATTTCCCACATGTTTGTGTTGGCATATTGGCAAATAGAAACCCACTACAGAGCCAAAAGCAGATGCTTGGCCACATTTGGAACAACGTCTTTTGTCAAAGATAAGATCCCCAGCCATATTAAGGAAACCTCAAAATTGCCCCCTGGCTTCCCCTTAAAAAGCTAGGGAGGAAGCATGTTCTTCAGGCACACTGCTGTAGGAACCTGTCTTTTTTGATCCATAAGCAGTATGTTAGGTATCCCTCACCTTCTCTGTCTACCACATGACAAATTCCTCAAATATCCCCACAGACAGAAAAGCCCACACTTCCAGAGAATTAGGGGAGGGATGGAGCCAAACCACAGCAGTGTTATCCCCTTGAGCTCCAGTCTACTGGTACCATTATTTTCCAAGATTAAGTCACAGAACACATTGAGGGAGGGGAGCTTCCATCTCGATGCTCACTGCTTTCTGGACCCTTCAATGGGAAAAGCTGGTTCAGCAAGACTCTGAAAGATTAGAGGAGCCATGATTTGTCTGTCCTGGACTCTCGGGAACTTTTTTTGGCTGTTGGAACTGGCTCAATGAGTCATACATTTCACAAGCAATTTTCAAAAAGGGAAACACCTCGCTACATGAAATGTGATTCTCCTCTGAAGACAGACTGTGTCAAAACACCATTGACTCATCACTTGCTGTGAGCCTCCAGTTCTTCCTCCTGGAGACTGCACTGAGGATGGGAGAAGTGTGAAAGCCAATCCGGTTAAAAATCAGCAAGGCAAACTGTCCCTGTGCTTCCATCTCAGTAAACCCATTACTACCTACCCTATTCTGAGGGGTGTGTCACAGGAAGCCTCGCCTGACTTGGGGACCTAGAGGATAAAGTCCAGAGCTAAGTTATAAAAGAGGGCAAAGCAGAATGAAGGGGAGGGAGATGGGAAAGAAGCGAGGGAGGAGAAGAGGGAAAAAAAGAAGGAAAACTGAAGGAGGAGGGAAGAGAGACAGCAAAGAAAAACACAAAACTAAGAAAGGGGAAGAAGCTCAGGGAAAGCTACATGGGTAAAGGGACTTGTCAAATTGAGAGCATAGGCCCCAGCCCCTTGCATCTATCTCAGCCCCAGGCCTGGTCTGGACTCTAAATCCCAGCAGGCCAGGTCCTGACTTCTCCCTGGGGGTGGGGTCAGGACCATTCCCCAGGTATTTAAGTGATCTCCCAAAAGAGGAACACGTGGTCTCCCTTTTTCCTCCCAGTGGGTGCTTTTGTGTGGCTTCCTGGTTCCTCCTCGGGACCACCTGAGAGCACAGAACTTCCATTAAACCTGGATATTTTTTAATTTGACTTGTTTTGATTTGGCTTGATTGGGAATTTTGCGTTGGCAGGGAGCTCGCGTTAGGAAATATTCCTAACAGGACTGAACTGCGTTCCACCTCCAGAACTCATGTAAAACTTATGCCAATGCGTAAATAAGCTGGGGAGGCAGCAGAAACTGGAAGATCCCTGAGGCTTACAGCCAGTAGTCTACTTTGGGGAGTTCTGATCCAAGGAGAGACTGAGTCTCGTGAAAACAAGCTCATAGCTGTCTGAAACATTAAACCCAAGTTTCTTCTGTGGCCTCCATAGCCACAGACACACATGTGCATGCATATACATACTATGTGCACACATGTGTATACACACGTACCACCTCCACCCCCTGCCAAAGAAAGGGACCAGAAAAGAAATCAGAAAGAAAAAGGGAAAAAGAGAAGAAAGATGAAAGGGGAGAGAGAGAGGGAGGGAGGGAGGGCGAGAGAGACAGAGAGACAGAGAGAGAGACAGAGAGAGAGAGAGAGAGAGAGAGAGAGAGAGAGAGAGAGAGGTTTGTCCTGTACCTTGACAAAAATATGGTAATGGAACAGAGGGTTTGGATGGAATATTCTGATCTTGAAAAGTCACCATTGTTAGGGATGCATTGCTACCTGGTCCTTTCTAATAAGTGAATCTCTACACTCACTAGTTGACTCTTGCCAAACATGCAGAACACGAAAATTATTTGGACTTTCCCTTCATGATTAAAAAGCCAGGTTTCTCAGTGTCCTGCTCTTCTTTGCTGGGCACCCTGAAAGCACTCACTTTGTCCCAGGACTTCTAACTGAATCTCCGAGAGACCTTTCTCCAGAGATATTTATTGCCAGTCAGATGTGGTCAGGACTGGTTTGGGTTAGATGATTCAGCTGTTTTGTGTGTATGTGTGCATTTCCAAGATCCCTTCTGAAACTCTTGTTGAAAAATATCTTGTGTGATCTTGTAACAAATTAAACAAAAGACAAGCCACTGTGGGCTGTCTATTTGAAAAGTCTAAACCACAAAACCTCTGATTCATGCTGACCTACCCTGAAGGAAGCCATGCCTGGAACATCAGCTAAATTGTAACTTTCACAAATTCCAGCTCACTCCATTCATTCCTTTGGGGAGCTTAATGAGAGGTAGTGGGAGGGAGGTCACGTTTCTAATAACCCTTCTGGTTCATTATAGCAAATGTGTTTAAAGGATTTCAGATAAATACCCTGTCTCCGTGAGGGTCGTGTTCAGAAACCTCAGGATGTGGTCCTCGGCATTCTTCTGACAGCTTCAGGTATCAATTAATTAAAGGATGGAAGGATGACTGTATTTATTTGTTTTAATGCTAGCAGCTAAGTAATCCCTTCCTATGCCTTTGCTGCTACAATTACCAACAGTGATTCACACATCTTGCCGAACTCTGTTTTCCTTTCCAGCCGCTCACACCCACATTTCTTCGGTTGCTTACTCACAGGGAAAACAATAAGAACCAGATCTGTTTTTCACCAACCAGGATTCCTTGCCAAGCCGTTCCCAGCCTGCTTCATGCAGATGGAATTTCCAGTGACCCCTCTTCCTCCCTGGTGTTATGGTGGTGGTGGTGTTGCCACCAGGTGTTTTCCTCTGGACTAAAAATGAAGCAGAGTCCCTTGGGAATCTTGGGAAGCTAGCACACCAAAGAACTTCGTGTTTCCAGGACAGCTCTGTGCAGCCCTCTGATGAGTTTAGTTACCGTCATGCCAAGCCATAGAATGCATTCTTTCCTTTCTCCCTCTCCCCCTTCCCTACCCACCCCTCTCTCACGCATGCACAGGCACACACACAACCACAATTCCTTGCTGCACCATCACCCCCTCCCTCCTTGTCATCACTGAGCAAATCCCCTCCCAGCTGTCTGGAAAACGTTCTGCCCCGAGGAGGGACTGGCAAATTTGAATTTGCAGTTTCTCTGAGGGCATGCAATGACAGCATTAATCCCTGGTTCTCACGGAGGGAGGATGTTGTGTTGTTATTTTTGCTGCTTTCTGACACTCAAATTCCTGTCTTTGGAGAACGCCTGGGTTCTAAGGCTGGAGAGCTCAGTACACTTAGAGAAGGAGTAGGAGGGCGAGCTTTGCCAAGAAACACCAAAAATTTCCTGTTTTCCAAGTCTGTCTCTACCTTCACTTTTCAGGTCAATGTTCCCGTAGACATCAGCACCTTATGGTTCCTGCTGGTCTGTTTCTTCAAGGATCTATGTGTCGCATTCAAAGGCCTTCTTACAACGATAGACAAATGCCTCATTAATACCACTTCTTTTGAGCTAACGCGTGAGATTTGAAAATGGATGCATTCAGTATCCCTTTAAGTATTTAGTACTTTAGCATAAAGAAAACACATACCTAAATAAGGACTGAGAATTTCAGTTTCTTTTTAGACAAAGAGGTGCAGTTTCAGATATTTAATACTCTGTGAACAATTAAAGAGATAACATGTTTAAAATGATGTAAGTTCATAAAAAAAACACAAATACTATACTTTATATCCTATGTGTTCTTCACCCATATACAAAGCTTAAATGTGTAGCATAAATACATACATATAATATAATACTTTACAATAATCGAGGGGGAAAATCGCAAACAAATATTTGTCATAATTAAGAATGAAGTCTAGTGTGAGCTAGACGGACCTACGTGACCCAACGTCGGTCCCACAAGGGGCAGCAGCGGTGACCCAAGGTTGCAGTGGGCAGGAGACGGTTATGCCACGTGGAGAGAGTTTGGGAGTAGAGTTTATTTAGCAATTTAGTAGCGTGCCGGGGAGGAGAAGAGAAAAGGAAAGAGAAGAAAGAAGTGGGGAAGGGATACAGGGAGGGGAGAAGGAAGAGAGGCAGAAGCTGCCTCTCCAGAAGAAGAACAAACAGAGAGTAAGAGCTGGAAAAGTGGCATGAGATCCCCCTTGCCTAAGAGGGAAGGGGAGATTAGAAACGGCCAGGGCCTGTCTCTTAAAGAGACAGGGTACCCAGGTGACAAGCCAGGCCAGGTCAGCATAATTTACTTTTACAACATTCTCTTATAATAAGAAGGCAGGAGTTAGGCATGACATTCGAGGGCATTGGGATGTCGGGCTCTCCAGACTGCTTCCCGCTTATTCGTGGGCATGGAAGTCTTCCTTGGAAAACCTGAGAAAGCTGGGTACTGGTGACAGCCTGGGGTAACTGGTTAGCTTTACTCTTTTCCCGGATTTGTGGTGTGGAACTATACAGTGTCTTGTGGACCTGGCAAGGTGTTGGCAGAGCAGAAGACAAAGTTAAGTTTAGGAAGAAAAATATTTTCAGGACCAGGGAACTGAGAGGGATATATCTGACCTGTTTAAGGTGAATCCTTCAATTTGGCTCCCTGGAACTCATAAGAATATTTTGAGTTTGTGAAAATGTAAGTTTTGATCACATACATTGTATAAACAGCAGCAGATTTATACCAGAATGATTGTGATGGGTGTTTTTATTCAATAAAAAGTATCTTTAGAAAACAACCAAAAGAGAATTTAAAATCTTGATCTTGCAGCCGTGGTAGTGGTAATACTCTGCCAGGGTTAGATTAATAGCTTATCCACATTTTATTGATAATGTTAAGACTATGAACAACAATATGAGAGAGAAATTTGATAACTTGCATTCGTCCTCAGACCTTTATAACCCGCAGGTACACACCTTAGTAACTTGCATTTGTATATCTTAAAACACCCTCTATTTAGAAATAGTAACAAGTTATCCTGAAATTTATTTGGTGAGGTTGTCTTTTTAAACTAACAAAACCTTACAGCTGTCAAACTGCATCAGAGATCTTTGAGAAGGATAAGATTTTCTTGAGTTATTGATTTCAAAAAATGACAGAGTACTTGCTTGATTGGCTATCTAGAGCCAGTCCTCAGGGTCCTCCATGGCCATCAAGGACAGGGCCATCAGGACTGTATTTGCCTTCTGCTGTTTAGCACAAGGCCTGCCAGGTTTGAGAAGATCCTGTGGGTTAAGAAATCTGTAGGATCTGGCTTACCTCACTCAGAATGGTGTTTTCTATTTCCATCCATTTGCCTGCAAACTTCAAGAAGTCCTTGTTTTTTACTGCTGAGTAGTACTCTAATATGTATATATTCCATACTTTCTTCATCCATTCTTCAATTGAAGGGCATCTAGGTTGTTTCTAGGTTCTGGCTATTACAAACAATGCTGCTATAAACATAGTAGAGCATATACTTTTGTTGTGTGATAAAGCCTCTCTTGGGTATATTCCCAAGAGTGGTATTGCTGGGTCCATGGGTAGGTTGATCCCAAATTTCCTGAGAAACCTCCACACTGCTTTCCAGAGTGGTTGCACAAGTTTGCAATGGATGAGTGTACCCCTTTCTTCACAACCTCTCCAGCAAAGGCTATCATTGGTGTTTTTGATTTTCGCCATTCTGACAGGTGTAAGATGGTCTTGCTGAACATAGCGGACAAGGAGGACTACTGAGACCTCAAGAACAATGGCAACGGATTTTTGATTCTACTGGACCTATTGGTTTCGTGGGAGCCTAGACAGTTTCGTGGATGCTCACCTTACTAGACCTGGATGGAGGTGGGTGGTCCTTGGACTTCCCACCGGGCAGAGAACCCTGATTGCTTTTTGGGCTGACGAGGGAGGGGGACTTGATTGGGGGGGGGGAGGGAAAGGGGAGGCAGCGGTGGGGAAGAGACAGAAATCTTTAATAAATAAATAAATTAATTTAAAAAAAGAAAGAAATCTGTAGGAACACAAGACTACCTTGACCTGAGCAGCTAGGTCATCAATTCTATTTATCCTTTGTCCACTGGAGATCTTCAGGAGTTTAGATGAAAGGCAGTTCTGCTGAGTGGCTAGCACTTTCACTTGGCCCTTTGATAGGACAGAAAATTAGATAGGTGGAGTAAACAGAACAGAATGCTGGGAAGAAGGGCAGTGAGGCAGTCACCATGATTCTCCAACCCGGGACACCATGGAGCCAGCTGCCAAGTCAGACATGCTGAATCTTCCCCGGTAAGCCACCACTTCGTGGTGGTACACAGATTATTAGAAATGGGTTAATAAAGGTGAGAGTTATCCAAGAAGAGGCGAGATATAATGGGCCAGGCAGTGTTTAAAAGCATACAATTTGTGTGTTGTTATTTCGGGTGTAAAGCTAGCCATACGGGAGCCGGGCAGGACGAAAAGCAGACCTGCCCTCTGCCTCTTCACTACAGGATCCCAGAAAGAATGTCTTTTCCTGGATGACACTTTCAACCAGCCATTCCCACTGCAAGTGTTATCATATCATTGGATAAACATGCCTGAGTCTCTTGCTTTGGGAAAGTGCCTGACTTATGGTTTACTACCCAGCTGTGTTCAAGGGAACAATGCCTTTCCTCTAATGATTATTATCCTTCTATTCTCAAGGATACAGTATTTGTACTCTTAGTTGTTTTGCTGGTCTCATTTCCTTTTCCTGTGGGGCTACCAGGTCAGCATGTGTCTGAACAAGAGGTCTTGGAGGATACATACATACATATATACATACAAGCTTGCCAAGGCAACACAGTGAATGCCAATTTACTGGACATCACATGCCAATTTACGAATATAATGTATAGTATGGTTTCCCTGACCAACTTACAACTCGTCCCGCCAAAGCAAGTTCTGCACCTCCCTTACTCTCTGGTAATCGCTTACTAATCTTAGGCAATTGGCCTTCTGATTGTCCTACATTTCATGAGCTCCACGAGCATTCTGGGCTTCTGTAGCTTTTCAAATCTTCTATTTTCCCTCCTTCCTCCAGGGGAAATGCTTCAATTCCTAGGATTTCTTCTCTAAGGTACAAGAGTTCATTCGTGACATTTTCATTCCTGAAGTTTCTGCGTGTCTGATTTTCTTCCCTTATAAAAATTGTTTCGTCATTTGCCTTATTGAAGCCTACAGAAGTGCTGAAAGTAGCCAGTGAGATAATGGTTAGTAAATCATTTTTGAAAATGCCACATAAGTATAATGCAGTCACCATCCATTTGTGAAATTGTAGAGAGGAATGATCCAGAACATGTATGTCAAGTTAACAAGAGTCTCCACCTTGCATACTGGATTATCATCTGTATCATGTCCAATCTTGTATCTTCTAACATTCTCTAGATAAGGGACCCTCACCCTTAATATCTGATCACCTACTACATCTAATCAAGCTCCTTCAGTCTCATCTGCAGTCCTATCTCCAGGTAATATCTGAATAACATGATCCACTTTCAACAATGCTTTTAAAACTCTTTGTCCCTAACTGTCCTTTGCTGATTTTTTTCCACTTATTACTTAACATAAATATGAATCCCTACTTTTTTTTGTATTTGAAGCTGAACAGTATTCCTCTTCTATGGCAAAATCCTCACTGCAGTGCTTTGTCTTAAATAAATTATTTTTATTATATTTAACAAGTGTCTGAATAGATTTTTCATGAGCAGTGGGATATTCAGTAATTTATCAATCATACAATAGCATAAATTATGTTTCCTAGAGTATATAGAAGGTATTTAAGCACTAGACATCTTCATTGTCTTCAATTCTCTTCACTTCTGTCTTAATAGACTTATAGTCTTTTTCTTCTTCTAGAGAGAATAATACTCTAAAATTCTCTACAGATGTGACCTAGATTGTGGCAGTGAAAAGGAACTCTACAAGAAGATAGTTCACTTCCTTCTAAGACCCACACTTTTCCAATACAGCTTATTTGTATAAATAAGAAACACTGCTTGTTATAACAAGGAAACACTAAGGTTGCAATTACTTAAAATTAATAAAAATATAAAATAATAAGTGAATGAGTTAATGTTGACATTTATATGAAGATGCTTTCTGTTTTCCAAGTTTTCTTTAGTACTGTCAGCTAGGAGTGAGGAAAAGTGACTCGTGGGAAACCTGAAGAAGCCCCATCTGTTGTACTTGCACTCCTTACCTTTTAGCCTAACGATGAAATAGAAAACATGATCTTTATCTATTCCCACTTCCTACTTTGGAAAAGGAAGAGGCTAAAGTCAAGTCTCCTGGCTCCTAAATCTTTTCTCAATGTTCCTATAGAAGCTTGCAATTTCTATATCAGCCACACAAAATTCCTAACTCTACCATTAGCTAAGTAGATTTCAAAATACAAGAGGACCCAAATTGGAGAGATAAGGATAGACGAGTCATTCTCATTATGGTGTAAATAACTTGTGTTGCTGAAAAAAATTGATGTGGCACTATGGACTTAGGAGAAGAAAGGGGAATTATGAAGCAGTACTTTATGGGTTTCATGGGAGTGGAAGAATTGTCTTGTTTGGGGACAGTCTTTTCAAGCAAGGCCCATAGGTGAATATCCTTGGAAGATGTGTTGGTTCATTTTGTGGCAACTTGACACAAGCTAGAGTTACTTGAGAAGCAGGAGACTCAACTGAGAAAATGCCTCTTTAGAATTTGCCCATAGGCAAATTTGTAGGGCATTTTCTTGGTTTCTGAGTGATGTGGGAGGATCCAGCCCCGTGTGGGTCATGGCATCCCTGAGAAGGTGGTGCCAGGTTGTTTAGGAAAGCAGTCTGGGCAAGCTGTGGAGAGCAACCCAGTAAGCAGGATCCGGACATAGTTGCTGCCTCAGTTCCTGCCTTCAGCTACTTCCTTAGTGATGCAGTGTTACCTGAAAGTTGTGCACAGAAATAAATTCTTTCCTTTCTGGTTTGCTTCTGGCCATGATGCTCTACCATAGCTAAGACAGAAGCAAATGAGTGGCTTTGCCAGGAAAAGGGAGCAACATTTTTGAGTCCTTGGATATATTTTCTGGGGGAAAAGCAGGCATGCTTACTAGCAATGTGAAAAGTTTTGTCATTCTTGATCTTTGTACTTTTGTGGTACAACCATTGCTATTGCAGATATTACCTGGTCTTATTTTTCCAATGCCTGGGGAGTACATTTTGAGGAACCAGCATGAAAACAAATAATAATAGGTAGATGACATTGCAGGGAGTCAAAAGCTATCCTTTACCTCTGATCCAGAAATTTCTGCCAGCCACCATGAAACAATACCTTAACCCCTAAGTCGGAACCCAGATGTTCCATAGCATTTAACACAAAGAAATTATATAGAACTAGAAACAGAACTTAAGAGGAGATCCATTTTTTTAAATCTTTACCAAGAACCAGAACTGTCTATCCTAATTTGTAGGATAAAAAAGACCACTGAATGTTTTATAGGCACACTTGCTTAAGAGGTTAAATCCATCTCTTTTGCTTAAGAGCTCAAAAGCAAATGGCATGGCAAACACGCTTCTGACTGTGTATTCTTAATATGGATACCTTCATTTGGCCCTGCTACAAACTCTAATATAATCTTTTTGTTTCTATATTTCCTTTAATGCATATAGCTATACATATTAACCAAGTTATTCATTAAATGTTCATGAAACTGTAATAATCAATGCTTTAAAAGTGTGGATGTGTTTAAGAATATATAAAATACACAAGCTTACTGAAAGTCTTGGCTAGATACAGGGCCCCCTTGTGGCAGGAAAAAAAGCAAATATCACATACCCCCATACATCTAGCCCTACCTGAGATGGGTAGGCAAAATTTAAAACCAGGTCCTCAATATCTGATACTCAGGAGATTAAATCACAATAAAATATCCTTATAAATTATACAAGTGGAAATATAACCTTTGGGTTAAAAAAAAACTCAAAAGCTAATGTCACCTCATGGGTACAACAAATGTTATCTCAGCAAAGTGACTTCATGAAAACTCATGGGCTTCCAGTGATAGGATAACGTTGGCTTAGAGTAATTAAAATAAATAGTGCTGTCTTTATGCTTTGTGGATTCAGTCGGTTAGTTAAATGGAATTCCTGCTGGGTTTGCTACATGTGAAGACAAGAAAGGTCATTTTTCCATAAGCAGTTTCATTGTTAATCTGAAGCAAATTATCCTTCCATAAAAGTGAAGAGGTTTATTAATGCAGGAAACTTTTCAAAGTCAGAAATGTAATATCGTGCCAACATATTAAAATCACATTCAGCCCTTGTATCTCCGTGTATTTGATTATAGGACGGTTCTTTTTCAGTTTACATGCTCATGAGAGAGGATATCTGTGACCTTCTGATCAGCTAAGACAACAGACACAAGATCTAGGCAATCACACACCCAAAATTACCATGAATAACATGAGCCCCATTGCTGTCTTTTGATAAGCACCCATTTGGAGTCTCCAGAAATAGACAATATTCACCATAATGGATTCATGTAAGCATTCAGTAGAATGAGGAGTTAGACAAGGAAGGCAAGCACTCAAGTCTTTTCAAGTTGGCTGCTTAATTATAACAGTACTAACCCAAATGCAATGTCTCTGTTTGGTCATGCAATCTATCAGCACAAAGCCCTGGTTTCGCAGGGTACTCCTGACGTAAGTAGTATAAGGATTCACTGTGAAAAACAGATGAGTTCATGTCAAAAATGAGATTCACAGCTCAAATAGTTCTGCCTCCCTGGTCAACACAGGATCAGAAACCAACAAGACAGGTTTATAGAATCAAGAATGTGGTTTCCAGGCTGAGGAGACAGCTCAGTGGATGAAAGCCTTTGCTGCCACGCCTGACCACCTGAATTCAATCTCTGGCACCCACAGAGTGGAAGGAGAAAATCCACCCCTGTGAGTTGACTCCACAAGTACACACACACATGCATGTGCACACACAATCAATCAACCAACCAATCAATTAATCAATGTAATTTAAAAAGAATGTGACATCTGACAAGGTGGCAGAGGCAATAACAAGAAAATAGGAAATTGTTTCCCATTTTTCTCAGGAATTTAGACCAACTATTTGGATTTCTCTGAAATATATTGACCCACTTTATTATAATTGTTGTTGTTATTTTGGTCTTTTGAGACAGAGTTTCTCTGAGTTGCCCTGCCTGGTCCACTGAATATTACTAACCACTAAGTAAAAATGCCATTTGGTCATCCAAGGCCCAAAAACTCCCATTTGGATTTCTGATTTGTGGATTGCAGAGGATAAATCATTGAGAATTCTTTGAGCATTTCTTTAAGAGTAAGGTAACATTAACCATGCAGCATAAAAACGTATAGCCGTGGCATACATCAAATTGAGATGGTTTATTCGTTTTGTATTACTGTGATAAAATATCCGAGAATCAATAGCATTATACGTAAAAGGTTTCTTTTGGTTTATGGCTTTTTTTATGTATAACTCCTGTGTGTTTGCATTTGCAGGGGGTGGGGTGTGTGTGTGAGCATGCCTGTGCACAGGCAGAGGCCAGAGGTCAAATGAAGACTTCAGGTTCCCTGCTCTCTGCTTCATTCCCCACAGACATTGGAGCTAGGCTGGCTGTTAGAAAGGTTCAGCTATCTCCCAGTTTCTGCCTCTACTCCAAGTGCTGTGGTTGGAGGCATGTGTGTGGTAACAACTCAGTTTATACCAGGTTGTTTGGAATTCTAATGCAAGTCTGCATGCTTGTGCAGCAAGTGCTCTTACCCACTGAGCTCTTTTCTCAGTCTCTGGTGATGACTCTTGCTGTCAGAGAATGGAGGTAAGGCAGGTCAATGCATGGCAAGAAACAAGAGCCATGCTTGTGTATAATTTCCAGCCTGTCTCACTTCTTATTCAGTCATGTGCAAGATATACCGAGGGCATTATTTAATTCCAAAAGGCCCCATCTCTAAACACCGCAGTTGGATTTTTTTTTAACCTAGTTAATATCTCACTGTAAGAATTAAACCTCAGACCATAAGACCATAAGAGTTGATAGTGAAGGCAACTCTTGGGGTGAAGTGTTGATGGTCTTCTCAGCACCAGTCCAACAGGAAGTCAAAGAGCTTAGGATGGAGCAGTGAGATAAAATAAGGGATGCTGTCCTCTAGTGGTGTTGGGTGACCCCTTTCAGAACGGAATGGTATTCTATGGAGCCTGTGAATATCCACTGTGAAATGCACCCTTGGATAATCGAGACAGACTAACAGGAATATGAAAGAACAAGTAAACAGGGACCAAGAACCTAGAACCTGGTCAGTGACAAAAATGAACATCTCACTAAGTTATCTGAAGCAAATTGTATTAGAGTACTTGTGTGGTTTTGTGTGTGTATACATGTATGTATGCATGTGTTCATGTGTATGTGTTGGTATATGTGCATATATGAGTATATTTGCATGCCTATGTGTATACATGTGTGCATGAATGCATGTGTCTGTATATGTGTCCCAGATTATTGCATACATGTATGTATGCATACATGTATTCACTGGTATATGTATATGTGTGTGCATGTATGTATAATCTATGTGTAGGTATATGTGTGTATATATGCATGTATGCATGAAAGCACATGCATGTATATGTATGAATATATGTTTATGTTTGCGTCTATAAATATGTGCACTGTGTGATGTGTGTCCGTATACAGGTGTGCACATGTGGGTTATTTTCTGATAAAAGGATTCTGGGTACAATATTAGTTCTTTTAATCAAAGTTACAATGCATGTTTGTCATCAAGAGTGGAAAATAAGCTGCAATTCAGAAGACAGAAGCATTTTGTTAAAATAAAACCTCACCCAGGGAGGGCAGAGCAAAGGGATGGGCCATCCTGGAGCTGTGGTTTGTTTTTGGTGATGGAGAATTAAATAGTGACTTGGAGTATAAGATTTTCCTGTAAGGATAGGAGTCAAAGATAACAGCAGGCCAGTGTGAGACCCTATCTCATAAAATAGGGTGACTGCCTCCTGAGGAACAATGCCTGAGGTTGATCTCTGGATTCTACATGCATGTACATACATGAACAGATAGACACACAGACACACACACAGAGCCTACTATTCAATTACAGTATTTTGCATGCATTTTATAAACATCACACTATATTCTCGGTAACTATGATTGTGGTAATACACCTTTCCTATTGCCTTTGTAAATGGATCCATGATTCTCTAACCAAAACCATGTTTCAGAGTTTTTTTTAATTTATTTCCAATTTTAAAAGAAATAATATCAGATATTCATCATAGTTTAAATAATAATCCAGCAGGAGTAAAAATATAAATCTGTTTTAAAATATATTGATATCTTACATAGCACTGAGTACATATTAACAAATTTTATTATTGATGGGCAGTTAGTAATAACATACATATCAGGTAAAGTTATGCTGCCAAATTAACTTATTGGCAAATTTATTAATACAACTTTGCTTATAAATCTTTTTGACCCTGATTTCAAAATTAGCAGAATAACTCATACGTCCTTAGATTTATTTTTCACAATGAAACATTATCAGAGTTTAACCTGGAACCATGAATGAATAGACGTATTCTTGAACAAACAACAGAAACATTTCCCTCATATGGAAATGGGCATTAAAATTGCCTATCCCAGTGTTGGAGAAATGGTCCAGTGGATATAAAAACTGATTGTTCTTCCAGAGGACCAACATTTGAGTCTCAGTACCCAAATGTGGCTCACAAGCATCTGTTACTCCAGTTCTAGGGAACTAGATTCCCCCACACACACCGCTTTTTTGTGTCTTTTTGGTCAATGTTCAGTTGTGATACACAACCATGCAAGTTAAAAATTAATAACAATGATGCTGATGGTAATAAAATGATTACAGCAATATAATAGACCCAAACATAGGGTTGGGGAGGCCACTCAGATGGTAAAGTGCTTGTCATGCAGGAGTGAGGACATGAGCTCAGCTCTCAGCACTGTATAAAAGGCCAGGTGTGGTCATGTGCACGTTCAGTCCCAGGACTGGGCAGATAGAGGCAGGAGAAAGGATGGAGTTCACTGGCTGGCCAGCCTAGAATAATCAGGGACTCTTAGGTTCCAGTGAGAAGCTCTCTCTCAAAACATACAAAAACTGTGGAACATGAAAAGGAATGATACCAAAGGATGGCCTCTGACCACACAAACACATACAAATACACTTGTACCCATACACATCTTAACAACAACAAACAAATAAACAAACACACACACACCTCAAATAGATTAGTAAATGATTTATTCCAGACTTAAGAATATCCCATTATATATGTTGGCAAATTCTCTTCAGAAGGTTTATGACTGACTGATCTGGTCTAGTCTGAAATAGACTGTTTTCCCTAGAGAAGTTCAGAATGACCCCCTGATAGAGTCTTTCCTCAAAGAAGAAAGCCATGCTGCTTGTGGGGTAAATTAGAAGCTAAAGAGTCACCTTAGTTCTCTGCAAACCAGCTGAATTCAGTACTCAACAATGCAGAACAGAACCCAAATGTTATTGCAGATGAAACCCTATTTTAATCCTCCCTCCTGACTCTTAGAATGTTGAATTCGACACAAATTTGGAAAGCCCTGTCTCTTTGATCTCCCCCCACCTCAGAATGGGCTCATTTCTGAAGCAGAAGCTTCACACTTTAGGATTTGACATCTTCCAACATAATTTTTAAGTCAAATATGCTAAACATCCTGTCTGATAAGTGAAAGGCTGTTTTTCAACTCCTCTGGATTATGTGTTTATATGAGGACATGGGAGGCAGGGGAGAATCGCATGAAATGTGTGAGTTTCTGAGACGTTCAGCATTCCAGCAGGAAGTGGGGTCTGTAGCTCTGTGTGGGTGAGTGGGTCGGTGCCTGTTGAGAGTGAAGAACCCTCCACCTGGAAGCCGTGGGATTTCAGGATTACTAGAGACTCAAACACCTTAAAGAACGACAGGGCAAACAAACCACTGAAGCTAAACTCCAGGGTTCTCCTTAACAGTGCTCCCCATGGTGAAGCCTATTGGGTGTTTGTATTAGCACTCAGATTCCATGAAGCCCTCTTTGCTTAGCACATAAGAAGAGTTAAGACTTAGCAATGACCAAGGAACCAAGGAACAGAATGAAGAAGGCAGAGGAGTGAGGATGGGCCAGCTCTGAGACTTTCTCCAAGCATTCCCAATATCTTTTGCCCACCTACAGAAGGGTAGCCTTTAAGCTGAGACTTTTTAGAGCTGAAGACATTTAAGGCCTGCTGGGGCCTTCTAGGGAATGCTGGAAAAAGCCAAGACCGCTAACATTCTGTTGTACATGATCCAGGGTCCTTCGTTCCTTCAGATCCTGGCTAGTTCAAACATGTAATCATGCAATAAGCCATCAGCTCTGCAAGTTTAATCTCATCCTTCATGGTATGACTCAGTTCACAAGTGCATGAGCTTGCAGGGTATGTTTAGCTTGCAGGAGTGATGGCAGAAATGGCTCACACTTCTCCTTGCTTTCATCTGAGGAACTTTAGGTACCTTCCCTGGTATCATTAGCTGTATAACTAACTTGGCCTTTGTGATTTCATCAGGGAAGCACAATCAACCTGGAATGATTTGAATCTTAATGACTGGTTCGGGGCCACATGGTTATTGACAAACCAAGAACTTAAGAATATCAAAGATCAAGCAGGGTGTGGTAGCACACACCCATAAGCCCAGCCCTCTACAAACCGGAATAGACATCCAGAGAACTCTCTGGACCCACTTATTTCCCCTCCTCAATGCCGGGGTTACATGTAGATTAATACCTTAATACAAGGGGAGTTTCTTAGTCTTAATGCAACTTGGAATGCCTTGCTTTATTGATACCCATGGGAGGCCTACCCCTTTCTGAACAGATAGAAGGGGTGGACTGGGGCAGGGTGGGAGCAGGCAATAGAGGGAAGGTGGGAAAGATGGGTGGAGGGAATCAGAGGAGAGGATAGAGGGAAAGTTTAAAAACCTTTTTCCATACAATAAAAACAAAAACCAGCAATCTTGTCTACTTCCAATATCCAGGAGGATAACTGTATGTTTTTCTTTGGGTTCAACTTCTTATATAGCTTCTCTATATTGAAAGTAGACAAAATTGCTTGGCAAAAATTGGGAACTGGGGGGTGGGGTGGGATGGGGGAAAGGAGAGATGGGGAGAGACAAGTGAGAAGGGGAAGATGGGGAGAGCTTGGGAGAATGGGAGCTATCTTAATTAAGGGAGCCATTTTAGGGTTGGCAAGAGCCTTGACTCTAGAGGGGTTCCCAGGGACCCAGAGAGATATACCCAACTAGGTCCTTGGGCAGCTGAGGAGAGAGCCTGAAATGGCCCAATCCTATAGCCATACTAATGAATATCTTGCATATCACCATAGAACCTTCATTTGGCGATGGATAAAGATAGAGACAGAGACCCACATTGGAGCAATGGACTGAGCTCCCAAGGTCCAAAAGAGGAGCAGAAGGAGGGAGAACATGAGCAAGGAAGTCAAGACTGCGAAGGGGGCACCCACCCACTGAGACGGTGGGGCTGATCTATTGGGAGCTCACCAAGGCCAGATGGACTGGGACTGAAAATGCATGGGATAAAACCGGACTCTCTGAATATGGTGGACAATGAGGGCTGCTGAGAAGCCAAGGACAATGGCACTGAGTTTTTTTTTTTTTTTTTTTTTTTTTTTGAGACAGGGTTTCTCTGTGGCTTTGGAGCCTGTCCTGGAACTAGCTCTGTAGACCAGGCTGGTCACTGAGTTTTGATCCTAATCCTACTGCATGTACTGGCTTTGTGGGAGCCTAGCCTGTTTGGATGCTCACCTTCCTAAACCTGGATGGAGGGGGGAGGACCTTGGACTGCCCACAGGGCAGGGAACCCTGACTGCTCTTTGGACTGGAGAGGGAGGGGGGGGGGAGGGGGGGCTGGGGAAGGGGGGGGGGGGGAGGGAAAAGGGAGGTGGGGAGGAGGCGGAAATTTTTAATAAAAAAATTTTAATAATAAAAAAACAACAAATAAAATAAAAAAGAATTCAGAGATAAATCTGTGAGACACAATCAATGTCTTATAAGCCACCAGCAACACCCAAAGAGAAAAATAGAGACACTTCAATAAGTGGTGGTAGAAAATGTAGAATACACATGTTGAAGAATAAAATCAGACCATGATCCCATTCCATATATAAGCCCCCAAGACAGATTAATTATTTTAAAAAAAGACCCCAAGGCACAAATCTTATGGAAGAAAACATAGGGAGTAATTTTATTTTAATTGGTCTCAGAAATGCATGTTTAGCCATGACACCAGGAGTATTAGCAACAAATAAAAATAAATAAATAAATAAATAAATAAATAAATAAATAAATAAAATTTTAAAAGCAACAAGATACACAGACAACCAAAAGAAAAGAAAAAATCATGCAAATCAAATATTTGAGAATTAATATCTAAAATATTTAAAAGGCCCCTATTATTAAGTGCAAACAAAAAGAAGACAGAAGCACAATAAAGGAGGCTGGTACTTGCATATTTCCCCAAAGAATATATATAAAAGCAAACAGGTGTAGTTAGTAATGCTTGACAACAATGACCTTCAAGGAAACAGAAATTATAATGTGATGCTTTCTCACATGACAAAATTAAATGCTTTAAGACTCTTGAGGAACTATAAATTGGCAGAGCCATTATATAAGACAATATGGCGATTCCTGAAAAATATTAAAATAGAAACCCAAAGAATCCAGAAATTCTACCTCTTAACTATATGTCCATAATTATTAAATCACTTTCTCCTATGTTTACTGCTGTGGGACAATGGTCTTGTACCCTGTAAAGATTTGTCACTTGTATTAGTTTAATAAAACGTTGATTTGCCAGTAGCAAGGCAGGAAATATAGGAAGTGCAACAGAATAGAGAATTCTGAAAAGAGAAAATGCTCAGTCTGCAGTCTTTATCCAAACACAAAGGATGCAAGATGAGAACGCCTCACTGATAAAAGGTACCAAGCCAAGTGATTAACACAGACAAGATTTATGAATCAATGTAATATGTAAGAGTTAATTAATAGGAAGCCTGAGCTAATAGGCCAACCAGTTTATAACTAAACTGTGTGCTTTTTGGGGACTGAATGACTGTGGGACCAGGTGAGCCTGAAACCTCAGTCAACCGTCTCCTATATCTGATGTATCTGAGACAGGAAAACATATGTCCATACTTGGATGAGAGTGTGAAGTAACAGAATGCTACTCATCATCAAAAGGAAGAAATCATTTGCAGCAACATAGGCAAATGTGAAGGATATTATTTCAAGTAAAATAAACGTAACACTTATATTCAGAACCTGACATAGTCCACTTCACAGAAGCTAGCAGGGTAATGGAGTTTGCTAGGTAGGGATTGAAGTTGGAGGAAAAGATGCACAGATTTGCATCAGACAATACAACATCCCAGTTACATTAAGCAATATTTGAAAAATATATCATGAGGTGACTTGTCTACAACTAACAATAATGTATAAACTTCATAATCCTAAGAGGTTATATCATGTTAACCCCCTTACAACAACAATAAAACAATAGTGATAACAGCAGATAACTAGATAGGAAGAAACCTCAGGGTGTAACCAATGCACTCATGGCCTTCATGATGGCCATTGTTTTATGAGTGCATACTTAATCCCAATGCAGCCAACATATGCATTTTGTCCACACTACATTTTGCATGTTCAGCCCCCTCAGTAAAATGGAATTTTGGGAAGGGAGAACTAGGACAGTCGGAAAAATATCCTACCACTTTCCTTGTTGTCAACTATAAGACGTTTTTGTAAGTTTCCATTTCTCAATGATGATAATGAAGGTAATGATAATATTTGCATTCAAAATAATAAAAACATTGTCATCACAATGTTGGAAAGCTTAAATGAGGTAGTATCATTCTTAATGAACTTATCGGTACCACAACTATTTCTGACTACTGTTTTCCTCTGCAACAAATAGGAATAATAAACACTAGAATTGTTACTAATGCCTTCAGATGGATATTTTCCAGATGAATCCATTTTAAATGGTATTCTACAATACTCATTTTTTAGCAGAGGCAGAGAGGCAGGTAAGTTGGAATAAAACTTTGTTTGAGTAAATTTTAAGAAATATCTCCAAACACCAAAAAGACATTAGGGAATCCAAGAGATAAACAAAAGCATTGAACCAGTCAGATGCACTGCACTTGGTAACTCCAACCAAGGGTTTCATGAGCTATAATTTTATGCTATTTACTTAAATTCAATCCCAAGACTGTGGGTAAGCATTGCATAATTTTCTGTCTTATTGTATCTCAGAACCCTTCAGTGTTTTGTGTATAGTAATTGATAATGATATAATTTAAATTAATTTAGAGTAATACTCTTGATATACAGTATAGCATCTTCTCTATCAAAATAAAGAAGATGAATATGTCTTATTTTATGTTTTTTTATGATTCATCTGTATTTTGAACACTGAATGTCTTGACCTCACTGAGCTTTCTCAGAGAGTAGTCAGCAACGAGCTATCACATATTTAGCAAAAAGAAATTGAGAACTAGCCTGCAGTATCCCTCTTCTCCATTCCCAATTACATGAAATAAAGTATATGCTTGCTTTTTAGAAAGAAAACTGGCATCTATAAAAGGAAGTTCCAATAGTAGAGGCGTTTGTACCAGAAGGAGAGCTGATCTGAGACAACTGTTCTGACCAAGGATTGCTCTCTTCACTCACCACATCCCTTGACCCTCTGATGCTCAGGACACACCCGCCCAACTCCACAGAGGCCCCAACGCTGTATTCCTCCTGCAGTTCAGTGTGTATCCAAGTCTCTATGATCTAACTCCTTCTTTTACTCTCGCAGACATAAGTATTTCTTTGCACTTCTACATAAGTAAAATCATTTTGTATTATTCTATCCAATGTGTTTTGAACTCTTAGACTAGCCACAGGAACTAGAATGGTAGAAGAACACCCCCCTTTTCCCAGGATCCCTGTTGACCTCTGAACACAACTTTACTGATGGGAATTTTTGTAGCTATGGGAGCAATTGGCCTCATATCGTTTCTTCCTGTCTATCTTTAATTTCAGTTTGAACTTCACAAGGAAAGATGCTCTAGGAACAAAGGAAAGTCACAGTCAGTGTCTCAAGACAATAGATGAAGTGATGCTGTGAGCAGGAAGATACTTTAGAAGTCTGTTGGTGAGCCTTCTGTTAAATGTTGGGTAAATCCATTATTCCTAGTCCTGGAGCAGAGGGGTATGAATTTGGTTCTTCCTTTTAAAACAGCAGCATCATTTGACCCCAGCTTTTCTCAGCAGTGTGCCCCATAGACATGTGGATCCAGATGTTAACGTCTGAGTTGCAGACTGCTAAGCCCATTATGAGTTCCACGGCAGTGCTTGCTGAAATTGGCAATTATGTAGTCTAAAACACAAACCTACAAGTAAACATTTTCCATCAAATGCGCTCTATTAGCCTCCTTCATTAAAGTCATTTTTTTTTCAATTTTAATAATGCCATTATGATCAACTGTCAGTTACACTGAGGCTGTTTACGATGCTTATAAAATGCCCAAAGCCTAGTCTAATAATGCATTAGCACTTCACCAGCTGGAGTCTTGTTGACAGCTACCAATTAATGCGAATATCTCCAGTAAACCCCAGCTCTGCCTTCTCAGGGTGCACATGGAAATGGCCATCCTAATCTTCACAGAAACAGGAAACAAGAAATTACAAGTGCAAGTTTAAAATTGATATATTGCATTTTACAAGTAAGGAAAATCTCAGGTTTGAGGAATATTTATTTATTAGTAGAATGAAAACAAGCCCATACATTCTGGCTGCTTAAAAGCCGTGATTACCTCTACTTATCTGGAGAACGGGAATAATGAGAAAGTGACGGTGGCAATGCCCTCACCTCAGTTTCTGGAGGGCCATGGTTCCTGACTTGGCATTTGTCTTATCCTTCATCCGTAAATGGTTACTTCCTTTCATTAACATCTTGGTGCTTTTTGATGTGGGTGAGAAGATGCATCAGGGTTTTGAGAGCTGAGATTGGTGTCTATAAAGAAGGAAGAAGCCTTTGAATCCACACCATGCCCTGAGGCTCTGCACCCATGCACTGGGAAGAACAGCCTCTGCAATGTGGATGCTCTTTCTGCAGGCACCCTTAGTACTAACATCCTGATACAGCATCAGCATACCTATAGCAGGCTTTGTTGCTAACAGTCACAGAGCTTTTGAAGAGATGTTTCAGTGATGAATAGCACTGGCTGCTCTTATAGCGAACCCAGGTTTGGCTCAAGGTACCATATGACTTATGAGCACAACTGTCTGTAACTCTGCTTCCAGAAAATCTGATGTCTTCTTCTGGCCTCTGTGGGCAACTTCATACATGAGGTGCACAAACAGACACGCAGGTCCATACCGTGTGTGTGTGTGTGTGTATGTGTGTGTGTGTGTGCAAGTTGAGGTTAGAGGTTGACAACGGGTTCTTCCAATGTCTCTCTCCACTATGTCTTTTGAAACAGAGTCCTTCATCTAATACAAGGCTCACTTATTGACCAAATCAGCTGAGCACTGGATATCTACCAGGCATGGGGTCACAGGTCTGAATAACCATGGCTGACTTTTATGTCAGTGCTGAAAATCAAAATCAATCAGGTCCTCTTTGCCTGTGTGACAGGTGCTTTACTGACTGAGCTATCTCCTAGATAGATAGATTAGATAGACAGATAGATAGATAGATAGATAGATAGATAGATAGATAGATAGATAGATAGACAGACAGATAGATAAACTTTGTATATATTTTACATATTATAATTTTAAAATAGTTATGTATAAGTAGTTATATATATACAGGATATTATATATACTGTTCTGCATGTTTAATAGAATAATGAAAGTCATTCAGGGAGTATGCATTCTCTCAGGCCACTGGCACCCACACTTTCCACCCAGGTGGTATCTGTTAGTGCACCTGGATTGTAAAACAAGAGAGAATATTAGCAAGCTGACTTTCTCCTGCCCTAAACAGGAAGCGTCCACGTAAGTATTTGCTTGATTTTTAATTCTTCCTCATGGAACTGAGCTGTGAGATTTTCTGGCAGATTGGCTCAGTTGGATATATTTTCTGACACCAGGAACTGTATTTTACAGGATTCTTCATCCATAAAATTAGGTGGTTAGACTAGATCATCTCTAAGGGATTTACCAGCTCAAATATGGGATGATTCCATCATTTTGTGGTTTGGCTCTGAATTTTTCAATAACTCTTTGTTCAGTATGGATTATTTAGCATCCTTATGATTTGTCACAAGAACAGGGTATTCCATAGCATTCAAGCCCAGCTCAATGTACAGATTTACTTACTCGACAGACAGTTGACAATGTTTCTTTAAACCAAATAAGTTTTACCTCAGTGAAGGCTAAATAAATAGCTCAGTAAATCTCAAAATAGCAAGGAAAATCCAAAGAAAGTCTTACTGCTTCTCCATTTGAGAATACAAAAATCCTATTTAGAATGTATTGCAATGCTGGGAGAGGAACAACAATTGCAATTATATATGTGATATTCATTCATACACACACAGTTAGTATAGTATAATATAACCAAAGAGAAGTGAAGATATATAACTTCTAACATATGGTCATCTGGGTGTATGGCAGGTTGTTCATAGAGAAACAAAGGTCCCCTTCCTTCCACTCACACTAAGTAAAGTCCTAGAGAGATTTACACTGGTTTAAAAAATGATTTCATGATCTCGACTACCAGCTGCATTCACTTCTCATGTGTCTGAAGGAAATATCTTATTAGCCAGTTCCAATAAAGTGTGATGGCAGAATTGCAACAATACAGGGCACGAGAAGCCAAAACCATGTCCATAAGCCTCCAGTATGTCTCATCTTCAAAATTCTGGTAGAATGTTAACTGTCTGTTAGATCCTAGAGCAACTCTTGGTGAAGCAATACAGTACAGATGTTAACAAGTGTGTTGTGGATTATTTATTAACCAATGTACTGCTGGAAGACATTTGGATCATGTTACCTTCTTTCTGATGATGCCAACAGCACTCAGATGAACAAGTCTGAGCACATAAATGGTCTTCTCCAGGGACAGATTTCCAAAGAGACCATGAAGTATCAAATACTGAATGTATTTACTAGGTTTGTACTGTTACTTTTCCTGTTCTTTTCCTAGACACTTCATATTTTACATTCCCAATAGAAAGAAGTAGAAGCAAGCATTTTCTCAATTATTTACTGTGATAAAAATATTCCAAATAATATCAATGCCAAAATCCCATGAATGTGTGACTAGGTTAAATATCATAGCAAAAGGAACTTTGCAGAGAAAACTGAGGTGGACTGTTGGCAATAAAAATAATTAGTAGTTTTTTTTATCACTGTAACAAAATACTTGAGATCATCAGCTAAAAGTTTTTTTAAAAAAATTTTATTTGACCTCATGGTTTCAGAAGATTCATCCCTTAATTCCTTGGTCCTGTTACCTTAGGTCAGTGGTAAGAAAGTAGGTAAGTAGGTAGGTATGGCATATTAGGGGAAAGCTGCTTACCTCCTGGAGTCCAGGAAGCTAAAAGAAAGAAAAGCATAATCTTTGACACTTGTATTTTCTCTGGGGTATCTCCCCAGTGATCGGACTTCGTCTCTGTAGAACTTACCTCCTAAAAATTTGATCACTTTCTAAGCCATTCAACTCATAGTACTTTGGAGGACTCAAGTTCTGAACAATAGCATGAGATGACCCTAGATTATTCATTATCTGAGCAGACAAAATGCAATCCCAAGCGAGTGTACATGTAGAGGGGTAAGGAAGAACTGGCGACCAAGGATATGCAATATAAGAACTCAAGCCACTGTTACTGACTTTGAACGTGAAGGAAGGAGCTAGAAGCCAAGGAATGAACACACTTCAAGACTCTAGAAAGGAAAGAAAGTGGCTCTCTCCTGGAGCTCCAAAAGGAAGCTGGTATCCCAGTCGGTAACTTGATTTTAGCCTAGTGAGGCCTGTGTCAGGTTTCTCATGTCCAAAAATATCTTATAGTAGATTTGTGGCATTTAAAGCTACAAAGCATAAGCCATTGCATAGACAACAAGCACATTCACACCACGTCTTAAAAATTTTCATGTTCATTTTAATATGCAAAGGAGACATAGATAGTTAACCAAACAGTTCCCTAACTGTCATGTCTATGAAGTCACTGAGTATGTCTCTCTCTTTGGCTCCTAGACCTCATTCAACCTCATACACAAATCAGTTATCTCATCTGACATATTTACAATAGCCTGTCTATGACCTTATTAAATTGTTTTCGACATTTTCTATTGTTTACTTCTAAGACTACTTTTCAGTAAGTGACTGCTGGGGGAAAATAAAACAAGTCAGGAATTAAAATATAACATTGTCTCTTATAAAATTGCCTCGCAGGCAAGAAGGAAAATAACCAGCTTGGAAAGCCCTACATGTCGTTCCTTAACACATCCACTTTACATGAATTGTTTTATACACAAGCAGAACCTGTGCAACCCTCCAACATTGCCCCGTGGTCAGTGGGGAGAAGCAAGGAGGTGAAAAGATCACAATCCGGAGCAGGCTAGGCCTAAGGCCTGCTGCCATCCCAAAGGAAACTAGAAATACATGGTTAAAGGAAAGCAAGGTGTCTAACCAGGAAAGCATAAGGGGCTCTTCTGTTGAAATTCCAGCATTCCTCCTTTAACGTGGATGTGTAGTGGTGGAGAAATAAAACAATAAAAGACCCCCTTTGTGCCATTATAAGAGAGAGATTCATCATGAAGCAATTTCTAATCCATTTGCATATATGTAAAATAGCATGAATGTGACAGCAAAGTCTAGACAGAATTGCCTCCAGATTGACACTCTACACTTGAGAAAACAATAATTAAAATTCTCATAAAACCCAATATTGCATGTTTTTACTCACACATGAAACTAGCTGGTGAAGTAGCCCAGGAGTTAGGCACTTTCTCAGATGCACAAGGTCCTTCATCTTATGCCCTGAAAAACCCATATGCAGTTAAAACTTTGGTCATTGGAGTTGGAGAGATAACTCAGTGGTTGAGAGTGGTTGCTGATCTTTTAGAGGACACAAGATTGGTTCCTATGACCCATGTCAGGTAGCTAGCTCATAACCACCTGTAACTCCAGCTCTGGATGATTCCCTCTTCCTGCCTCCATGAGAACCTGTCCTATATACACATAGTTCCAAGCAGACAGAAAGAGACAGACAGAAACACACACACACACGACACAATTTAAAATAATAAAATAAATTGTTTTTATAACAGCTTAAGGAAGGAAACAGTGGGAAAAAATAAAAAAGAAGGAAACAAAGGAAATGATGAGAAAGGGTGATTGGGCTAACTAAGAACAAAGTGCTAGACTTGGGATTATACAACTAATCATTGGACGTGTGATTATGCAACTAATTGCTGTGTGTGTGTGTGTGTGTGTGTGTTAAGACTACTAGATGCTAGAAGTGTAGGCAGAAGAGAAAATGAGGGAAACTTTCTAGAAAGTCAGAGTTTGATGGGAGTAATAAGTTATCGTATTCTGTAGCCCACGGGATGACTGCAATGTATAGCAATTTCTCCACACTTTCTGAAGTTTAAGAAAGGACAAAGTCTAAGGTCCCAAGTACAAAGACATGATGAAGTTTCAGAAATGCTAATTACCCTGACTCATCTGTACACGCTGCCTATGGCAGTGGCATTATCACAAGCCCCATACTGTGTATTATGATGTGTCCATTAAGAAGAAAATTCAGCATAGAAGGAAAGCTGATAAGACTTTCTCATGCTTCCTTGAACAGGGAAAGTATGGGCCATGTGATTTCCGAGAAATCCTGGAGATCAAATCAGGGATTCAAGTGTGTAGTTCCAGAGGTTAGACAACCTTATATTGTAAACTCAGAGGTGGGACTATTTACTGGGCTTACTGGGCTATTATGCTTTCAAGAACATGAACAAACATGGATGGTTAGTTCATTATTTAACTTTAGTACAGATATTTGATTACAGAAGTATAAATTTACTCATCACTGACTGGGAACGCATCTGTTTTAAACATTTTTATCAGCTTCGTGTAAAGGGATCAACTGCTTGATTTTGATCAGCAAGGGCACTGAGTTGAAATCCACCCACAACCTTAAATTTCTTACTGATTTCTAAATAACTACTTTCTGAGAAAGAATTTCTTGGTAATCCTCCTACAAAACAAGCCTATATTTTCCTTAAGAACTTTTGAATGACCTTTATTTAACAGTAATCTTAGTTCAACTTTAATTATGCTATGAGTGATAAATATTAGCTAGTAGACTTTGGGGTGAATAGTTGATCAATAAAACTACTGTGCACTGACGATTCATAAGACAAGCTAATAGATCTGATCTAGCGAAACCTTCCTGAAATCAATCCTTTCTAACCTAATTGTTGAAAACTTAAGGTCTCCACAAAACTTTCACAGCAAAACACAAGTGTTTCATTTTTTTTTCTAAAAATTTAGTCTCATTTCAACACCTTCTATAAAAAGGTTTTGTTCCCATTTTACCACCACTAATCTGTCAAAACATGATAAGGAAGTTGAAATTAGGCTTTGCATCTTAGCCTGTTGTGTTACTTGGTTTTGAGTTAGAATATTATTTAAGAGTTGCTGCATTTTATTTTATTCTTCCAGTAAGTATAAGTGCTGCAATCGAGAATTGTAAATATTTGAAGCAGATTTATGAAAGTCTAATTTGCATCCCATAAAATTCATCCATTTTAACTTCTCAATTGAATGATTTTTTTAAAAATCAAATTTACAAAGTAGTGCAGTCGTTACCACAGCCCAATTTGGGAACTGCAAAAGCTTCCTATTACCAGTTTGCAGTCATTCCTCGTTCGCACCCCTCATGACATGTCATGACATGTGACAAGAACCTACTTTTCATCTCTGTAGATCTGACGTTCCTTGACTATTTCATGTAATTGGAATCGTATCACATGCTTCCTTATGATAGATACTTTTACTTAGCATAATGCTTTCAAGTTTCACTCATTATAACATGAATTAGGAGATCTTTCTTTACTACAAAATATACTCCACTGTATGAATCTGGCCCATTTAGTTTATCCAACTGTCAGTTGAGAGGTCCTTAGTTATTTATATTTTAACTATTATTAGAAAACCTACTGTGAACATTTGCAGCCAGACTTTGTAGGAATACATCCTTTGATTTCCCTTGGGTAGATTCTTTGGGTCTTTACTGGTAGGGCTGATAATATATTTGTGTCTGCCTTTATATGAACATTCTTTTTTACAAATGGGAATATAAATCATGCCAAATGGCTTTCTAAAGCAGCAGGACAACTCTCCTTCCTATCTGAAATGTGTAGAGGGGTCACGTTTCTTGGCATACTCATCAACGTTTGCTAGGGTCTGCCATTTTATTGCGGTCATCCTAGTGGCTGTGTCATGTCAGATAACATAGCCCATGTCATTTCGCTGACTAATGAGGCAGAGCACTCCGACATCTGCTTGTTAACACCTATATACCCTCTCTGGAGACGTGTGTATGTAATGGATTCATATAGAAACAAATTCATGTTGCTTTAACATATTGTTGCATGTTCCAGCTGGTGTAAAAGCATTTGATTCTTCGGAGTGAGCATTCACTGTTCACCATGTGCTAAGTTGTTTGCTTTAAAGCATTAGCTGGGTACTGGGAATAAGAGCCCCGGAAAGAAGCTGCATCTTTAGAGACTGACTGATTAGGACTTTGGTGCTGTGGAAAGGGTAGACTGTTACAGGTCCCGAGACTAATTAACTTCTCTTGGGTTTGCTTTAGCCCCTAGAACCGTTGCATTCCTACCACTGGGATAAAACTAACACTCGTGACTAACAGACAAAAACCTTCAGGAAGCTACTAATTTAGCAGACTGCTGGTTCCCACCAACCACAAACTAAAAATGTCGTTGGCTAGCATCTTGGGGCTACAGGAAAGCTTACCCCATCTTGTAACTAACTCCCTATCTGATGTACCCATCAATGTATTTTTTAACATGCTATGATTTATAAATTTCTTTGTTTTGCAAAACTATAAAACTTCCTGAATCTGATTTCGCATTGGAAAATGGATTGAAGTAACCTAAATCTGTATTCTTCAGCCATGGTTACTTAAAAATAGCTCCAGAATAAACTTCCTTTATTCCATTTAAGATGGGAGCTATATTTTGTGACCACAACATCTTCTATAAAATATGCATTGAACTACTTGCTTTATCACCTAGCAGAAAAATAAAATAAAATTAGAATCACTGCACTCATAATATCTTGAGCACGTCATAAAAATAACCACAGCACACATAGGGGACAACTTGTAAGAGTCAGTTCTCTTTCCATGATGTCGGTGTTGGAAAATGTCTGAGTTAGATACTAATTCAGGATACTAGACTTGGCAGGGAGTGCTTTTACCCACTGAAACATCTCTGTGACCATGAAATAAGTACATTTTAATGTAGATGATTCATAAATGTGGACTTTTTCATTAGATAATAATAGATATTATATCCATTTGAAGGAAGAAAATAGTCCTTCTATATTCATAGAAGAAAATCATCAAAGGTCATCCATCCTAGCCTGGCACTATGGTTCACACTTGAGATTTTAGCATGCATGAGACAGGCAGTATGGCTATACCTTCAAAGTTCAAAGGAAATATATGAGAACTTCCTTAAGAAATTAGAAAAAAAATAGGGGCTGGAGAGATGGCTCAGAGGTTAAGAGTACTGCCTGCTCTTCCAGAGGTCCTGAGTTCAATTCCCAGCAACCACATGGTGGCTCACAACCATCTGTAATGAGATCTGGTGCCCTCTTCTGGCCGGCAGGCATACAAGCAGGCAGAACACTATGCACATAATAAATAAGTAAATCTTACCAAAAAAAAAAAAAAAGTTCACCAAAAATAAAATCTTCCTTTACAAAAAAGAAATTAGAAAAAAATAGAAAGGAATGGAGGGAGGAAAAAAGGAAAGAAAAAAGAAGAAAGGAAAAGAAAAGAAAGGAGGGAGGGAGGGAGGAAGCAAGACAGGAAGACAGAAGGACAGACAGAAAACAAGACTGGCAATGTAGGTTAGTTGGCGAGTGCTTGCTTAATATGTACAAGATCCTGGGGTCCTTCCCCAACACTATGAAATAAATAAATAATAAATGTAATAAAAGCATTTTGAAACAGAAGCATTCCTTTTTCAGCCCTGCCTCAAGGCAAGGCAATCCCACATGCCTCAATGAGGGAAAGAGAAGATACATACATCTGTTGGATGATAGCAATTATCATCAAATTGCCAGCGTCTAGAATCATCCAGGAGAAAAATCTTTGTATATGTTCATAAAAGAGTTTCTAGTTTGGGTTAATTGTGGAGAGAAGATAACATTGACTGGTCAGTGTCATCCCGTGGGCTAGGCTTCTGGACTGAACAGAAATGAAAAACAAAGTGAACACCAACCAGCATTCACCGTTCTTTGTTTTCTGACTGAGGATGTAGCGTGAATAGCCACCACAGCTCCCCTGCCATGAAGAATGCCACCCGCCAACTGGGGATAAGATAAATCATTCCTTCTTTCCTTGCATTGATTTTTCCAGGGATTTTTTTTTCACACTGCTGGAAAATAGAACACATGCTACCGAGCCTTGGGCAGGTAAGCTACATTCTTTGTCATATTTTTATCTTCTCATCTTAACGCAGAATAGGGTCAGCCCCATCTTATGGAAAGAAGATGAAGTAGAAGGAAGTTAAGTAATTTGGCAAAGAGAAGATTGCACAGCTCCTGGGTTTGGCCAGGCAGAGAGTGTGAGTAGAAGACAGCTCAGACAAGACAGAAAAAGACAAACCATCTTTGATTGTGGAAAGCTGGATGAAGCCTGGGTCTCACTATGGTATATTCTAAAGGAGTCTTCTGATTAAGAAGGGACCCTTCTGCTGGAACATAGACATCAAGTAATTTGTCAAAGAGTCAAAAAGGCTTTGGATATTTTCATGATTCAAATGCTAACATTTACTTAAATCATTAATGAAAACTAAAATTTAAGCTAAAATTCAATTATTATGCATTCTCTGGAGCCTTATTTAACTCATCTCAACACTATGAATGCAAAACCTAGCCCTTACAATATTTTCTAGAGTATTTGAAAATACTGAAGTAGGGGCTCCTTTGTAATCAAGAAGCATCAAGCCTCACTTCAAGGCCAGAGTTTCGGAGTCAGATTTGGAGACTGTAAAGTTTACATACAAGATATACTCATTTATTCTGTTTCCTATTGCCTGAAGCTGAAGAAAATAAGAGGGAATTTTCATTGCTGAGGAGATGTCTCAGTGGGTAAAAGAACTTGCTGTATAAACAAGAGGACCTAAGTTCAAATTCTACCATCCATGCAAAACCTCTGTTTACCTGTGCATGCCTACAGCTCCACTCACTGTTAGGGGTCAAGGGGACGACGACAGGCAGATCGTCAAAGGGGACATTGTCTTGTGTAACAGGTAAGTATTATCATGAATCAATCAACTATCTCCCCAAAGCCCTAAACTGAAACAACTCTAAAAAATTCTGGTCTTACTGCTTGTATCATGAGCTTGTTGTCCACACTCCTGATAGCTAAGTATTCTCTTGGCTCTGCCCATCAAGTAGAAGCAGAGACAGGTGATTCTGTGGGACTCACTGATCAGCTGCTGCTTTAGTCTAATTGATGAGTTACAGACCGTTGAATTGCAGCGACCCTAGCTCAGAAACGATGAATGGTGCCTGGGAAAACACCTAAAGTTGTCTTTTGGCCCTCACAGGCATGTGCACACATGTGCACCCCCCCAAACACATGCATAATACACAAAAGGAAGAAAGAGAGAAAGGAAGAAAGAAAGCTAACAGAGCCTAGATAGTAGGACCTGCAGAGGAAATTTCTTCACAGTTGGGAAACTGAGGATTTGCTTACATTACCATTTCTGAGCATGTTATCCAGGGGCACTCCCTCCAACCATTAACCACAGCTGATGGTGTGAGGGACCTTGGACCTGAGTCCTCCTGCTTTGGCCTACAACCCTCAACTCATTACTTTTCCAATATTACTATTGTATTAGGTTGCTAGGGTAGTGAGGGCTATTGAGTATCAGTCTCAATTCCCTCTCAGGGTTCAGATAAGATGCTATAGCAAACAAGGGACTTGAGATCTGAGGGCAGAAAATGAATCTCAATCTGTACTTCTTCATGCCAGTTTCTTTATTGTTTTGCTTCTATTCTAATTCTCTTGCTCTACTTCTAAGTTCTCCTAGTTTCTTCTTCTATTCATAAAACTTCTCCTTCAGAAGCCTTGAAGCAATGAAGAAATTACAAGAGTTACCTTCTCATTGGTCAAAATCATATTCATGGGGTAAGTGATTAGGGAGATGAGTCGTTGCCATGGCAACACAAGTGTCCAAGTTTATAGGACTAACACCAGTGTACAGTACCTAGTAAGATAAGCTTTCAGACATAGGTCCTTTCTTAACAGACTGGCAAGCAAAGAATTGGCTTGTTTTTCTTAGTAACCTTGGTTGGACATCTGCAGCTCTGACCTTGTACATAGCTGTAAGGTTTCAAATTTATGATCTATTTACAAAAATCCTCTAGTCTAGTTTGAACTTGCTCTGCAGTAAAAGTAAGTCAATTGTATGCAGTTTGCATTAGACTGAGAAGAGGTTATTATTTTTTATATTAGTCTGAGTAAAAAGAGGCTTCTAAGTGTCCACAGTCCTCATGGGGCAAAATGGGACTGGAAGCATTTTCCATTATCTCCTATATATCAAAACTATACAGCTAAATAAAAAGTCATCTTCCTGACTGGCTACAGATATATGTGCCAAGTAGATGGAATATTTCCATGAGAGAAACTCACAAGCTGTGGGAAAACACCCAAAGCTATTCTTATGGAAGAAATTAAGTTCTTAAGGAAGAGACAAAGTGACTCATGAAAGAAATTACAGAGAGAAGCAACTGGTTTCCACACCCGGTAACTCCACAACCTTTCCAGGTGGGCCACCGTCTCAGGGAATCACTCACCTCGCCTCATAGGTTGGCCTGTTAAACACTCGTTATCACATGATGAATCTCCCATGGCCACTATAAGTAAGGGCCACCATAAGTAAGAACCAGGATTGTGTGGCTAACTACCCTCACATCTACTGACTGGAAGCTCAAGATCCTGGTGTTGTCAGGATTAGGTCCTTCTGAGTCTGTGAGGAGACTCTATCCTGTCCTTTGTTGTCTTCTCTCAATGTTTCTGTGCACTGATTTCCCTCCATACACATACACGTCTCACTCTATGTCCATGTTGCTCTGTTTATTAGGACATCAGTCATGTGGGAGGTCACTCTGATTACATCATTCTTATTATTGCCAGCATTTCATATGTAAGTACTATGTCTACATAACTCCCACTCCTCTGCCTCTCCTTCAAGTCCTTTTGTGTACACTTCCCAAATTCATAATCTATTTCTTTTATTGTTTTCAATATATATGCATATCCATGTATATTTATGCATGCATGTCTAACCTACTGACTTCACTTAGCTTTGATCCTATGTTTATGTGCCAAGGGCTGACCACTTGGGATGGAAAACCTCTGTGGGAAGCTGCCCCTAGAGCCAACTGACTGTTCCTCTTTCAATAGCTGTTGACCTGTTGCAACTCCTCATCTAGGGGCAGAACCCTGTGGAATTTCCCCTATTTTGGCATGTCAGCTTGTGGTGTCATGCTGGCCTGGTTCAGACAACCATATCGTTGAAAATTCATGGGTATGTATTTTGTGTTGTGTTTAGGATGCACAATCTATCTACAGGTGTTCAGTGCTTCTGCCTCTTAATTTTCTCTGATTAACTCCAAATGAGAGCACATTTAAAGATGGCTGGCATGCCGACCGAAGAATTTGGGAGGAGCACACAATTCAACTTATCACTGTCTTAAATTTTACGTTTGGATATATGTAGGATGTATAGTGTGTGTGTGTGTGTGTGTGTGTGTGTGTGTGTGTGTGTGTGTGTGTGAATTGTGTGTATACATTTTAGGTCTATTACTATACAAAAGAAAACCATTCAAGATAAAAATCTTGATCCTAGGTAAGCAAATTAGTTCTTTCCCCCATAGTGAGCGCCATTAAATTTCTTTTCACTAATAGTTGGGAAGTCTGTATGCAATTTAAAACTATTGAGTTAACAGCTGTTAAAATAGATAGAATAAGACAAACTCATTTAATAAACTTTTGTTTGGCAGTGAAAAGTATGAGCCGACTCTAAGGATGCCTCAGAAAAGCCATATTATTTTTTTCTAACTATACTGCAGGTGGTCACACTTTACTGTGATAACTATCTTTAAACAAAGCACATCGAGACCTATTTATATGTCTCATATTGTTGCCTATTTAGCACAAGCTGTGTAGTGTAAATGAGGAAGCTAGTCTCCCAAAGAGTTTTCAATCTATTAATATATTTTTAAAATATTGAAAACCTGAGGCCAGCATAAGTGTGATTCTACCAAAAATAACTTAGTTCGTAATTTCTTCATGAAGAATTTATTTTGTATACAATGTTGAAATATTTGCAGTGCGTTAAGAAGAGAGGGCAATGAACTAGAGGTTCCTTATCCTTTGCTTTACAACTAGTATTCACCTATGAGTGGGTACATACCATGCTCATCTTCTGGGTCTGGGTTACCTCACTCAGGATTTTTTTTTCTAGTTTCATCCATTTGCATGCAAATTTCAACATGTCTTTGCTTTTTGTGTGTTTGTTTGTGTATTTTTGTTTGACCACTGAGTAGTACTCCATTGTGTAAATGTACTACATTTTCTTTATCCATTCTTCAGTTGAGGGGCATCTTAGGTTGTTTTCAGTTTCTGGCTATTACAAATAATGCTACTATGAACATAGTTGAACAAATATTCTTATAGCATAGTTGAGCATACTTTGGGTATATGCCCAAGAGTGATATTGATGGGTCTTGAGGTAGGTTGATTTCAAATTTTCTGAGAAGCCATCATACTGATTTTCAGGGTGGTTGTACAAGTTTGCACTCCCACCAGCAATGCAGGAGTGTTCCCTTTACTCTGCATCCTCTCCAGCATAAGCTGTCAGTGGTGTTTTTGATCTTAGTCATTCTAACTGGTGTAAGATAGAATCTCAGAGTAGTTTTTATTTGCATTTCCCTGATGACTAGGGATGTTGACCATTTTCTAAAGTGTCTTTTGGCCATTTGAGATTCTTCTGTTGAGAATTCTCTGTTTAAATCTCTACCCCATTTTTTAATTGGATTGTTTGATATTTTGATATCTAATTTTTTGAGATTATATATTTTGAAATATATATATATATATTTCTCTGTCTGATGTGGGGTTGGTGAAGGTCTTTTCCTATTCAAAAGACTGCCTTTTGTCTTATTAACTATATTCTTTGCTTTACAGAAGCTTCTTAGTTTCAGGAGGTACCACTTATTGGTTGTTGCTCTCAGTGTCTGTATTACTGTGTTATATTTAGGAAGTGGTCTCCTGTGCCCATGCATTGAAGGCCACTTCCCAATTTCTCTTCTATCATGTTCAATGTGGTAAGATTTATATTGAGGCCTTTAATCCATTTGGACTTGAGCTTTGTGCATGGGGATAGGTATGGATCTATTTGTGTTCTTCTTCTACACGCTGATGTCCACAACCCTAGAGAAGCTAAGTAACAAGGAGAACCCTAAGAGAAACATACATAGATCCCCCAGGGAAGAGGAAATAGACAAGATCTCCTGGAAAAAAATGGGAGCTTAGGAAGAAGGGAGGGACGGTGGAAGAGGGGGAGGAGAGGAAAAGGGAAGGGGAAGGATAATTTGAGGGAATGGGATGGCGAGATGGGGAAGGGCAGAGACAAAGAACAAGAAAAGAGATATCTTGATTGAGGGAGCCATTATGGGGCTATCAAGAAACCTGGCACTAGAGAAATTCCCAAGAATTGACAAGGATGACCCCAACTAAGACACTAAGCAATAGTGGAGTGGATGCCTGAACTGACCTTGCCCTGTAGTGAGACTTTTGATGATCTTAAATATCATCATAGAACCTACACCAAGCAACTGATTGGAGCAGAGGCAGAGATTCACAGAGGAGCACTGGGCAGAGCTCCCAAAGTCTAGTTGAATAGGAGTGAGAATAAGAGCAAAGGGGTCAAGACCATGATGGGGCACCCACTCACTGAAACACCTTACCTATGCTAATGGAGCCATGAGGACACCAGCATAGAACTAAACTAGGCCTTCTGAATGTGGGTGACAGTTGTATGGCTGGGGCAGACTGTGGGGCCACTAGCAGTAAGACCAGGATTTATCCCTACTGCTTGTTCTGTCTTTCTGGAACCCAATCCTCTGGAGTATACCTTATTCAGCCTAGGGGTAGTGGGGAGGGCCTTGGTCCTGCATCACAACAATGTGCTAGGCTTTGTTGACTCCCCATGGGAATCATTATCCTCTGTTAAGAGTGAATGGGGGATGAGATGGGAATAAAATAGGGGAGTGTGGAGAGATCAGGAAGAGCAGAGGGAGTGGGAACTGGATTTGGCATGTAAAATGAGAAAAGATAGGTTTTTTTAAAAAAAAAATTAAAAAAGAGAAGATAATAAAATGTAGGGGCTGAACACCATTCCTGAACTCCATTCCTCATAAGCAATCTACCAACAACCCTCTGGTCAAAACCATACATGTGGGCTAGGTAGACACTCCAGGGAGTAAAACTATTGCCTTATAAGCCAGAAGATCTGAATCTGATTCCACAAAACCTACATAAAAGCTGGGTATGGCAGTACACAGCTGGAGAGGAGAGGTGGAGACAAAGAATGGCTGGAAAGAAGATAGCCGGCAAATAAGAAAGCCTGTCTCCAACAAGGTAGAAGAAGAAAACCAATACCCGAGATTGTTGTCCCACCTCCTTGTGTGTGCTGTGGACCATGCATGTAAACACATACACACACATGAATACATACACAAGATTATAGAAACAAGGTAAGTACATTAAACTATGATACAGACAGTCAGTTCTATGCCACCACCACACAAGTATAAGATCACTAAAGAAATATCTAGTTGGTCCAGGAATGTTTAAACTTGATCCAATTTTAAAAAAAAAAAAAGGAATAAATAAACAGATTGAGCTGGGTGGTGATGGCATAGGTCTCTAATCTCTGCACTTGTGAGGCAAAGGCAGGCAGATCTCTGTGAGTTCAATGCCAGCCTGGTCTATAGAACGAGTTCTAGGTTAATCAAGAAACCCTGTCTCAAACAAACAAATAGATATAGATTATCACTGTCTTAAAAGAACTAATGTTTGGTAGAGGCAACACCTGTCAGGAGAACTCAATGTGCGGCTATTCTAGATCCCATCAGCCAATGAGACCTGAGCAGGCACCTTCTCTTTCTGAACTGGGCGGCATAGAATCCCAAGACACTTCAAAATATTTACAGATTTCATAATGTGATTGCTGCTCAGACAAATATACAAAAACAGCAAGAAACAGCAAGTTTGCATCTTGACAAGTTTTTGCTAATCCCTTTCTAGCCCATTGCCTTCCAGCAAGGCTTTCTTTATAGCCTCTGAGGATGCAAGTGCTGGCTTCCTTTCTGGGATACTGAAACATTACAAGAAGGGTGGTGGTGGTGGTGAAGTCAACTTAGCAAAAAAAAAAAAAAAAATTATGTGGGTCAGTAATTTCAGGATAGGATTCAAGCCTTTGAAGACTGCCCAACTGTAAGACACATTTGGAGATACCCAGGATAATATGTACACTTGCTTTGCTCTGAGATTGCTGTACTTCCTGTATTCAGTCAAGCTAGAAATACCAAAAGTGCAACCTTTCTCACAGTGTTTTTCCACTCCTTTACTGGGTCTCTGCCAGAAGCTAAAAGAGAACAGAGAGCAGCAATAATAAAAACTGTGCCCTTTCCAAGAACTCTGTCACAGGAATTCAACATACTGTCTTTTCATTAGTATCACTAGTGGTAATGAGAATAGAAACAGCCCTGGTTGTCACTGCTAGTGTTCCACGGATGAGTGTGGCAGGAGAAATGTCACAGCAGGGGAAACATACCTTTTCAGCATAATTTGAAAGACCCACACAGCTGAATCATGAGCTTTTGCTGGATCTGCACTACACATCTCCTATCTCAAGTGAATTGGGTATCGGGGGTTGGGGGGACCTTAAGAAGTTTATCCCAAATAATCTCTAAACTGAGTCCCCTCTCCCGGGTCCCATTTAGACAGTTTTCAACTATCCCATTTAGCTCCTGGCTAAGACCTTGGCATTAGCCACAAGATGACATGTGAAAATCAGAGCCCATTGTTCTACTGGCTTTTGACTCATATCTTGGTCTTTCCTATTATATGTTCTCCTAGTTCTTTAACAAAATGTTGCAGACTGGGTAGCTAATAAAGAAAAAGAATCTACTTCCTATACTTCCAGATGCTGACATGTTTGGGATTAAGGGACTGCTTCTGGCAAGGGTCTTCTTACATCCTAACATGGCAGAAGGCATCCTATGTCAACAAGGGGCATTGTGTGAGCTCAGATCATCCCTTTTCCTTTTCTCAAAGCACCAATCACATTGTAAGGGCCCTATGCTTGTAACTCCTTCCAAACAGTAATTGTCTTCCACAGACCCCACTTCTATATTGCATACTTAACACTTAAATTTGGAGATTGTTTCCAACATAAACACTCAAAGCTAGGGTAGTACACACTGAAAGCAATACAAACTCCAAATGCTGAGATCTAGCATGCCATGTAACATTAAAACTGGCAAGTACAATGATTTAGCATCACATGGTATGCAGAATTTCAGAATCTGAGTTAACAGGACCACTGAGCCTTTCTCTGTTATTTTGTCTGGTCACGAAATCAGCAAGAACCTGGACATTTCTTTTTGAGTCAGGGTTTAATCTTTAATTCTTAAACAACCCCCAAAGATCATGTTTTGAAGGTATGGCTACCAGACCTATAGTGCTACTAGGAAGTGCTAGAGCATTTAGGGGGACATCATGGCAAAAAGAAATAAGACAACCAGAGGCAAAACTTTGGAGGAAATATTACCCAGTGGAACCTCAGTTTTGTAACTCTCTTCATCTCTCTCTACCTCAATCTTCTGTTCTCCCTCTCCATCCTTGGGTATCTTGAGATGAACAGACTTCATCTGCCACACATACCTACTGTGCCGTCACAGGTTGGATTTGTCATGCCTTAAATCTCTGAAATTATGAGCCTAAGTAAGGTCCTCTTTATAAATTTATCAACGAAGGTATGATGTCACAGTGATGGGAAAAAAAAAAGACATTACTTGGTTTTCAAATCTAATAGGAGCTGATGGCTAGACAAATTGGCTCACATGCATAACTACAGATACTTGAGAAACTGAGGACGGAGGATCACTTGAACTCATGAGACAGAAGTCAACCCAGGTAACAGACAGAGGCTCTATCTCAAAAATACAAAATGACAATTGGTTGAAAAATAAAAAGGGGTGAATAAGAATGAAGCCAATGTCACAAAGGAGAGATGGCTTAGCAAGAAGCCTGTTCTCTCTGTTTTCATGAATATTTTCTGAAGATAATGTGAAATAATTAATCAAGGTATAAATGAGGTATGCACAATGTGTAAACATTCAGGAAAGTCGATCATCTTGAATCCCTTAGAGACCCTGCTGTGAGAGGAAGACTGGCCAATTCCTTTCCTTCCTTATCAATGGCTCAGCTTGGGTGAACATTGATAGATAGTAGAAAGTGACTGTGGTATTGATTAACTCTAGGAGAAATTTCTGATGTTTCAAAAAGAGCTGTCCCAAACACTGTGTCCCATGTTAAGCAGTCTATGTAATACATTTGAGTGAAAGGAGAAAAAGTTGGCAGTGATCTATTCCCTGCAATCTTATGAGCAAAAAAAAATAGATTTTCAAATGCAAGCAGAAACAGAGCTAGGGTTGCTGGAAAGGACCCAAGCTCAGTTCCCAGCAAGCACACTGGTCAGCTCATAATGACCTATTCTTCTAGCTCCACTGTATCCAATGCCCAGAGTCAGAACTGAGAGGCCCTGGAGCACAGAGCTATACACAAACATGCATATATATCCATAATGTAAAAAAGAAACTTGATATTCACATTAAATCCTTAATTAGTTAAACTAATCAAAGATTAAAATTTTAATATGAGCTTATTTGGCAGAATCCCATTATTGCCTAGATTTTATAATACCAACTGTGAACAGAAGGGACACTACCTGCCAGGGAAGTTCATCTATGTGCACTAAACTGAGAAAGTCACGTCCTTTCTCTAATAAAATTCTAAAACAGATGATTAGTATAGCCAAGGACTGAGTTGGATTAATTAATTTGGCTAATTTGAAATAATATGGCACTTTGACAGCATAATTTAGTCTCAGCTCAGTGATGAAAAACGGACTTTAAGAGATTCTTCCTCAAATCTCAGTCTTGCAATCATTTTAATTTCATGTTGATCTAATTAGTAATTCTAATCACAGGGGGGAGGAGAGAAAAAAAATTTCTCAGTTCATGGTCAATAATTTTCCCCATGTGGACATTAGCACTTTCCCATTTCTCACCAGGGGTCTGGAAGCCTTCCATCTGATAATGGATGATAATGGACGGATGGGCTTTTGACACAGCTTGGCTTACACTGGGGAGACAGTGGGCCTGGTGACTCAACGTGCGTGAGGCGAACATGGTGCTCAGAATCCTACAGTGCTTCCTTCTCCTCCTCCAGGATTACTTTTTCCTAAAAGCAGGCGGCTCCACAGGTCAGAAAAGAACGGTTCAAGAATTTTCCCCTTGACTGTGTAACAAGATGAATGGAGCTGCAGCAAGCGTGTGAGAATGGGAAGCAAGAGGCTGAAGTCACGTCAGCTTTCCAGATGCAAGGAACAGGTGACACACCTAACAGGGCCCTGCTGCTTAGACTTCAAGTTGTGACTGCAGGGAAAGATGACTAAGGAGAACTAAGAGGATGGCAGTCATTAAAGGGAGAAAATTGGACTATAAATATCAGTCAATCAATATCACCTGATAGATGTGTGGCAGGAAGGAAGGAAGGAAGGAAGGAAGGAAGGAAGGAAGGAAGGAAGGAAGGAAGGAAGGAAGGAAGGAGCGCGACAGGTGTTTCATAAGACACTATGGGGATGTAGTCTGCTGCAGTTGGTCAAGTGGGCACAATGATAATGATCCTCAAGGGACACTAGCCCACAAGTCTACCTGAAAAAACTCAAAATCCAATTACCTGCTTTCTGTGATATTAGGGGCAGTTCATGGGGGATTCTTTAGTCTGCTGCATTAGTTTTAACTTCTTATATTTTTTATGTGAGAGGAAATTACTTATGAATTTATGAATCTTGTACAATACTTGAGTTAAGTATTCCCAAGTATCACTCGATTCAAGTCAGCATAAGAGCACTAGGATATAGGCAGATGAATGGCCCCTGGGTTGGCTAATCTTGATTTGATACTTGATTGGATTAAGAAAAGTCTAGGGCATTAGTAAGGCATACCTTTGAGTGTACAGTGATGCCAACTCATTTAAAACAAGAGGGCATGTGTCTGCATCCTGAACTATTAGACTGTTGCATTTCTTAGGGTTTTAATTAGCACCAAGTCCCGGGATTCAGAGTTTATGAGCACTCTAAATGGCCCAGATATTAAATTATTAAATGGAACAGTGACTATAGGTGAATATTCAAAAAAATTAATCAAACTATGTAATTGTTTGTTGTTGGGGTTTCTGTCCTGCCCCATTCCCGCAGTAATTAAGTCGCAAAGAAATCACACAGAGGCCTACATTAAGTATAAACTGATTGGCCTATTATCTTAGGCTTCTTATCAACACTTATAACTTATATTTGCCCATAATTCTTGTCTGTGTTAACCACATGGCTTGGTACCTTTTTTGGCGAGGCAGTCACATCTTGCTATCTTGCTTCCTCTGTGGCTGGGTCACGACTGCGGACTGAAATTTCCCTCATTGCAGAATTCTCGTTGCCTCGCCTGCCTGGTTGCCCCAACTATACTTCCTGCCTGGCTACTGGCCAATCAGCATTTTATTAAAAATAATACAAGTGACAAAATAAAAGACTATTGTCCCAATTGTTGAAAATAGGAAACCATACTATTTCTTAGGGGAGTCCATATATATAAGTCCATAATAACATAAATGGATGTTAGACATATACAAAGAACATAATTGCAACACTGTGTTTATAGTTCTATAATATTTGCATGTGCTGGGGTGCTTCAGCAAACCCTCCTTGGCCAGAATTATGAGGATGTTAACAGTAAATAAGACCATCACAGGCATGTTGTCTCTAATAATGGGGCATCCATTCATGGCCTACTCAACTGATCATGAGGGAAATATGCAAACCCTTATTTGAAGATACCATAAGTATTAATATTTACTTTCTTAAAGAGAAAACTCAATTAAGTCTAGCTCAGGATTAAATGTTCCATTTATACTTTCATTCTGGTATTTTCATGGTTTTCTTCCCTAGTCTCTAAAATGTAAAATCCTATATCTCAAATAGAGTTGTTCTCTCCCATCCTCCCTCTTTCTTTTTCTTTGTGTACGTCTTCTCCCATCTCTTTTTCTTTTTTCCTTCTTTTCTTCCTTCTTACCTTTCTTCTCTCTCTCTCTCTCCTTCCTTTCTCTTATATTATAGATTGAATCCTGGGTATGGCATATATTAGTCAAATTATTGTTACCACTAAATTATTTTCTTAGAATTAAAAATAATGAAGATAGGATCTCACTAAGTATCTCAGACTTAATTTCATTCCATAGCCCAGAGACATGGAATCTACCTCACCCTTGCATAAATGTCTTAGAAGCTGGTGTTACAGGCCTGTGCCATTGGGCCCAGCTTGTTGTGTCTTTTACTACAAAGCATTTATGCTAGTTGACCTCTGGTAAATATTCAAGGGTTGATTCAATACAGCAATCAGATTAGAAAGAAACTTATAACTCCAAAATCATTCATTTACTTTCAATTTCAAAAGAAAACAACAACAAAAATTAAGTGAAGAAAAATCCTGACTCATTTTGTCTGGGTCTAGGAGCTACATCGTTATTTTGTATCTAACTGAATTGTTAATAACTTCCCCACAATTATGGTGGGAGGAAATTGGACAAGAAGCAGGCTAAGGAGCTGACTTGCACTGTAGGGTAGCTACAGAGTCAGTGCCTTTGGCAAGCTCCACAGGACTGGCCACCCTTAAGTCTATACAATGATAAACTGTGGTCAACCTCAAGCTCTGGCCCCTGGACCACTGTGCCCACTGAAATGGTACCCTGTGATGAAAATGCTGCCTCTGGGTTTTCAGCTCATTCTAGGCAATGAGAGACCCAAGATAATCTGTTGGGCTGAGATGCAGAAAGGCAGCAAAGCCAGTCACTGTATCATATAGTATGGTACCTACTTCAGACCAGAATTCCTCTTTCTAGTACCCAGTACTGCTGGCTGCTGAAAGCAGAGCATCTCTGTCATGCCTCAGTTCACAGGACTACCCTACATATTTCCCACCAAACACTTTGTACATAAACAGCATGAGGCCTTCTGCCATCCTTGTGTGCAGACAGCTCAAGTTTCATTCAACCACTACTGTGTACAGTCGGCACAAGCCCCGCCCCATCGTTTCAACAATGAGTACTCCAATTAGCCGTCAAACACCCGAAACCCCAGGGAATAAGGGAGGACTGTCACGGTCACACCCTCCTGCAGTCTTCCCCCTGCTCTTCTTGTCCTGATCACGTCTCCAACTTCTTAGCTCCTGCCTCACAATCATGTTCCTGAAAACTCGAATGACAAATATAGCCAATGTATCTAATGCATTAGCATCTTTCTCCTCTTTTTCACCTCTTTCCGAGCAAGGTTAAGCAGAAGAGATGAAAGTGGATCGTCAGTACTCCAGTGGCACTGAAAATATTAGCCCAGTAGCTCTTCCTAATCTTTGAAAGACAAAAAGTAAAACTACAGCTCAGTATATGTTTTGTAACTTTAAGCTTTACCCATAAGGCCAGTAGGTAAATATATATGAATGAGGAAATTAAGAAATTATTTCATATCTATTACCCATCTACTTGTTCTTTATATGGCTACCTATATTTGTTTACATATCTAGTCACATTATCTATCTATAACTATATTATCTGTCGTCCACTTAGTATCCATCATCTTTTGCACAAATGTGTCTACATATAGTGTGTGTGTGCATATAAAGTACTATTTTTAACAAAAATAGAAATATATCAAATACAGTATTGTTTGTGAATTCTATCACAACTTAAGATCATGAAAATCAAACAAGGTTTCTGGGGGAAAAAATCTTCAAAGATAAATTTTCCACTTGTTTTGTGAGATAAAATACTTTGTAGTGTTGCCTCTGTTTGTTAGAAAAAGCTCAAATGCAGGTCTTCTGGCTCAAGCAGCATTTCGGTTTCCATTCACATCTCAACTTCATGTTTTGATTTAAAATTTCTTTAGCAGGAAATGTCTAACAGTGTCATATAGAGGAAGTTCAGTGGGGTGGAATTGCACATAATCCTGCTCCTGACTTCACAAGGTCATCTCAGAAACAACCTCAGTTCTCATAATCTCTGAGCTCTGTCACCCAAATACTTCCAGTGGGCAAGCAGAGAGGAAGCACCAGCAAACTGTTAGAAACTCAGATCTCTCTCTAGACACATGGGTATAAAGAAGAAAAGGGAATTTCCTAGATATATACATTAAGAAACTGTTCCTGTTTCCCCCAAATAGAGACAGCTACACATAATAACAGCAGTTTAGATTTACAATGATTTTGGAGAGTATTTCTAGCGCTCCCCAAAACTGAAACTTCCAGCTTTTTGTATGATTTAAGTGAAACTTCAAGTTAACTCAAACATTTGTCACTGACTGCCATAATTTTTACTTAGCTGACACCTGTTTTTGTGGCAGGACAACCTGCTCTGGTCAATTGTTAGTTTTCTCAATCCTTCAGAAGAAGAGAAGAAAGCTTGTGTGTAATGATTACCTGTTGTTATAATGCCTGACCTGTCAAGTCTAACCTTGCTTTGAGCTTTTACTTTCAAGTACCTAGCATATTCAACTGTTGTAGTACACTGATGTTGTTCTGTAGACCTGTTTATAATGTAAGGCTATTAAAACAAAAAAGATTTTAGAATCTATGCATAGAGAGTCTGCGTCTATTGTATACAAAAATAGAGAATTATGTAGAAATGACAGTACAGAGCAATTTTTATTGAAACTCTAGTTTCATCGTGGTATTGCCACTTCTGACTTACAATCTCAAAAAATAAATACTAAAGGAAGCGTAAGAAGTCTAACTGGAGCTAAGATAATGGCTCAGTGTATAAAGTATTTGACACACAAACCTGAAGAACTGAATTCTATCCCAAGCAACTAGGTGCGCAACAGTGCTCAGTGCGTGACGATAATCCGGTATCCCAAGTGTGAGATAGGAGGTGACGACAGGAAAATCCCCAGAGGCTAGCAGGCCAGATACCCTGACCTATGCAGCTGAAAACAAGAGTCTCTGCCTTAAGCAAATTACAAGGGGAGGCCTGATACCTAAGGTTGTCTTCTTACCTCCATGCGCATGTCTTCGCTTGTGTGTCTTTCCCTATAGACCCACACAATACCTAACTGAATGACGCTCTTAGAATAAGAATGACAGTATGATGGAATAGTTATACCCTTGGCCCTGTAGCTCAAACCACAGATACAGGACCCAGGCCTTCTGCTCTACATCACAAAGCCATTTGTCTCCACCTTCTAATTTTTTTTTTTTTTACAAACCATCGTATTTCTCCAGAAGTATATGGCACTATCTTCCTGTGCCAACATATTTTATGTTTCCAAATAGCTAAGAGCTACTATTTTGTTGCCTAAGTTATAGGACTGAGTTTTCAGTTAATGAGGAATATATGATCAAACACTCCAAAAACATACAAGGAAGAAATGTGAAACTTAACTAGAGACTAATTCTGTTAAGAAATACCTAAGTGATTAACTCATTGTCCAATTGATAAGGTTTTTATTATTTTTTATTTTAAAGTTTTTTTTAAATCATTTCAAATACCAATCTTCATCCAGTAACTGATAGTACAGCTAAGCACTGAACCACACTCCCAAAGTTCAGTCGAATAAATTAGGATTTTGATTAAAATCAGCCTGTTACTTTAATTAGTCTATGGTTACATTACTAATGAAACCAGCATATACATTTCAAACAAAAAAGGTCTAAAATGAGTGTCCATTGTGGTTGACAAGACTGAAAAAAGCCTATCAGTGGAACTGAGTTTCATACAATAGTAGAAAAATTGTGTAAGAGAGTGATTCTGATGTCTCTCCTTGGATTTGAAGTTGAGGAATCTGCATATTTCTTATACACATACACACACACACACGAGGAGAGAGAAAAAAGAGAGAAAGTTTGGGTGGTGGGGAAGTAGGACATGGGGAGGATCAGGGAAGAGTTTGGGGAGGGGAAAACATAATCCAAATATGTTGAATGAAAAAGTAACCATTTAATTAAAAAAAAAAGATGGGTCACAAAGTGACCATTGCAATAGATTCTGTATTTTTGTACATCATATAACCCAAAACATAAACTTTCATCTGCCGGAAGTTGTTAGGGTGGTCTACTGTATATTTAACATCCTTCAGATGCTATGTGGTAGAGTCAATATTGTAAGTCCTAAGCAGGAAGCTAGTCGGTGTACTTTTGTCTGCTGACCCATTTCCTACTTCATCCCTTATCTTATAACCCATGATTAACTCATGAGTCACTTAACAAACCAGGTCTTGTTCACCTTATGACTTATGAAAACATTCTGGAATCTCTGGTAAGAACAATATCAAAATCTAACCCAAAAGTTGTAAACGGCTATAGATGCTTGCGTTTAATTTGCCATAATTACAATACAGTAGAGACTGAATCTTAAGATGGCATCTCCAGTTTCCTTCTAATGCAGCTCACTAATTCTAGATGAGTTTCTCTCCAAGTGCCAGAAGATACGATGCTCCAGAAAGCTGCCTTGTCTTGCAGGAGACGCTTATGTCTCCTGCTTCTTTTTGTGAATCACTCTGTGAAAACAGAAAAGAGCTAGAGAAGGTGTGTTATGTCCCAGTACAACTCTGACCAGGAAAACATTCATCATTGAAATAGGAGGGCTGGGGAGAGTATATTACTGCTAATTTTGATGTCCAATTCATATTGTTGTAGGTCAGGCTTGGAATTCACAGCAGATGTCAACTTTTCAGGGCAGATCTTCTATGGCCATGCTTATAGAGCACTTCTAGTTCCCATAGCCAGATCTTATTTGCTCTGTGACGAGGAACCTTATTCCAGAAGGTCAAGGAACCCTATGGGCTCTGATCAACCAGCAAATTAGAGGATCCACTTAGCTGTCTGGTCAGTCTTTAAATCCACACATTTCCTGAGATATCTTTCAAAATGTAAGAAGCAGTTATGCAAGAGCCACAACAAGCCTAAACTTACACCACATGGGGTCATCCTTCTTCCCTTCCCTTTCTAAGTGATAAAATGTCGACAGAGTGTTCTCTCCCACAGTCTTGCAGGGCAGTTAGGCATGGTCATTAAGGGCAGGCAAGCTGTAAAAGCCTACAACAGTTCGGTGGCCATAGCCCACTGGACATCTGGGCCTCATCAGGGAATTAACTATCTGTAGAGGAGATGCAAGCCACCCTCCTCATTCTAGAGACCAGACCTGCAATCTGGATGCAGCTCGATTCTCTTAGGTGTATTTCTCTACCTTCTAGGGCCGATAAGAAAGTGGAATACTTCACATGGTACGGGGTGGCTTTCTCACCCATCAATGCTTTGTTGCTGAACACAGTTTGTCCCCAAACCTCCATGTGTTCAATAGATAGGTAGAGAGGGGCTCCCTTTTAAAAATGAAGAGCAGAGGAGTGGGACTTCTGAACGGAGGTGTCTCCCAACGCTCATCAGTAAAAGCACTGATCCTCAGCTCCTCAAAATGTGAGCACATTTAATCACATGGCTAAGCTAAATATTAAGGCTGCCAGAGCCAGGAGAGAGAAGCTTACAGCAGCTACGATGGCCTCCATTCTCTCACTACCCACCTCAGACATCCCAGAGAAATTTTTACATTTAATGGAATGCAAGTGTTTAAAAACACCCTTAAAATTTCATGCTCTCTTTTTAGAAGTAAAGACTTGCCCAAGACTTGAAATTCATCTACCAGGTGCTCCAGACTCCAGCGGAGCAGGTGATGCTTATGCTTAGCCACCCTGATTTCATGCCCCTGCCCCATAGGCAGAACACTGGAACATGTCTCTCAGTCCAAGCTGGAGTCTTTGGAACATGCTCTGGAATCGTCCTTCTCTGATGATTCCCAATGTTCTGTAAGTAAAGGAAGCACACAGCGGGGCTCTGGGCTTCCAGGTTAGACTTTGCTTCTCATCTCCTCTTTTCTCCTCCCCACTGGTATCAGCCATGACTCCCAGAAAGATACTTTAAAACCTAGATTGACAGTTCACAAAAATCTACTTCGAAAAAAAAAATCTATTCCTGCTTATATGGTGCTTACAGCACATTCCTTTCCTAACAGATACTTAATTAGGAATGTTTACCTCACTAGATGACTCTGTTAACTAACCCTCACCAATATGTGATGTTTTTCTCTTCTGAGAACCCAGGACAGAGTGCTTCACTGTAAGAGGCCAGGCATGAGTAACATAGGAAATAGTGTGCTCAACAGAATCAGTCTTGACTTTTGGCTTGACCTTGACTGATTTGACTGTTTCAGTATACTTTATTGCTGAAATGTGGTCTAGTGCTTACTATAAGAGAACTGAAGGAGGTATGTGTGTTCTGAAAAGAAGCTCCCTATAAAGCAGATTGTAACAACCACCCTAGGGCAATCTCCCTACAATAAAACAAATGAAAAAGAAAAACCAGACTGGTCCTCTCAGAACTTTTTTTCAATCCATGCCTTCCTCTTCTGATATTCCTAGACCAATAAAGACTTCGAGTTCTCTATATGCAAACCAAGAATCTTGGTTGTCTGGGGCAGCCCTAACAAATACCACAGAATGGAGAAGGGCATCTTAAACAACATGCATCTGTCTTCTGGTATCTATGAGCCATAGAGTTTGATGTCAAAGTTTCAGCAGGGTTGACTGCAGTCTTTTTACACACTTGCACCCTGTTTGTACCAATATCTTAATCCCCTCTTCTTTAAAAACTGTTTTTATTGAGCTATTTATTTTTCTCTGTTATTTTCTCTTCTTCTCTCCTCCCCTTCTACCTTCTTGCATGATCCCCATGCTCCCAATTTACTTTACACAGGAGGTCTTGTCTTTTTATACTTCCCATGTAGATTAGATCAATGTGTGTCTCTCTTAGGGTCTTCTTTGTTGCCTATGTCTCTGGGATTGTGAATTGTAGGCTGGTTTTTCTTTGCTTTATGTCTAAAAGTCACTTATGGGTGAGTATATATGATATTTGCCTTTCTGGGTATAGGTTTTCTCACTCAATATGATGTTTTGTAGATCCATCTATTTGCCTGCAAATTTCAATATGTCATTATTTTTTTCTACTATGTAGTACTCCATTGTGTAAAAGTACCACATTTTCCTTATTCATTCTTCAGTTGAGGAGCATTTAGGTTGTTTTCAGGCTCTGGCTATGACAAATAATGCTGCTATGAACAAAATTGAGCACATGTTCTTGTTGTATGACTGAGCATCCTTTGGGTATATACCCAAAGTGTTATTACTGGATATTGAGGAAGGTTGTTTCCTAATTTTCTGAGAAATTGTCATACTGATATCCAAAGGGACTGTACCGCAGCTTGCACTCCTACCAACAATGCAGGAGTGTTCCCTTTACCCCACAATCTCTCCAGCATAAATTGTCATTAGTGTTTTTGATCTTGGCCATTGTTACAGGTGTAAGATGGAATCTCAGAGTTGTTTTGATTTGTATTTCTCTGATAGCTAAGGATGTTGAGCATTTCCTTAAGTGTCTTTCAGCCATTTTAGATTCCTCTGTTGAAAGTTTTCTGTTACTCCATTTCTTTATTGGATTATTTGTTTTCTCAATGACCAATTTCTTGAGTTCTTTGTATATTTTGGAGATCAGACCTCTGTCTGATTTGGGTTGGTGAAAATCTTCTCCCATTCTGTAGGTTGGCTTTTGTTTTGTTAACCATGTTCTTTGTGAGAAAAATCACTCTTTACAATAGCCACAAACAACATAAAATATCTTGGAGTAACTCTAACCAAACAAATAGAAGACCTGTATGACAAGAACTTTAAATCCCCCCCCCTTTTTTTTTCTTCTTTTTTTTTTTTTTAAGACATCAGGAGCACTGGATTGAGTTTAATCCTAATGACCTCGGTTTGCCATGATCACCTTAATTTCACCATGCCAGTCTCTCTAAGCCTAGTCACTTTTCTCCTAGTATTTGTTCTGGATTACCCTGCACCTCCTCGCCACTTCATCTCAGTGGGACCTCATCTTCTGCAAGCAGAAAGAAACTACCCAAAGGGCATGTTGAAGGTTTCTCACAGGGATTACATACATAGATTATGGATGCATTCCAAAGCCAATAGGAACAGTAAGGAGACCAGAGGTCAGCAATGGCAGGAAACAGGCTCCAGTTCCAACTCCACCTCAAGGAAGGGGAGCAGAGGTCATTCCTGGAGTTGGTACCAGGAACCTACAGGGGACTGGAGCACTGAGAAAGCATGGATGTAAGTCAAGACAACTGAACGTAGATACGAAGAGGGGAGGTGCGTAACTCTCTCTTCTTAGTGACCAGTTCTGTCATATTGCCCCTGGGAGCTGAAACCAGTAAGAAGTCTGGAAGCCTATAACAACAGTGCACAAGGTTTAGCATAGTAGAAGGAACAGAAAGCCCTCACTGGCAAATGTACAAGGAGTGTCCACTTAGTTCCCACTATACCAGATTCTATACTTTGTATTAAGTGTGCACATGTATGCATGCAGTATGCATATGTACATGTGTCTGTGCATTTGTAAAACTTAATTTCTTAACACAATCTCTGAACAAGTAAACCAGCTTAGTTCTAAAATCGTAACACGACTTGCTGAGTATAGCTCACAAGTGGCAGTCACAAGTATACCGTCATCATATACTCCCCCAGAGATACACGAAGAATAAAGGTTCTGCTTCACGCCTTTTGAAGTTTAAGACAGAAACATTAGCAATACTGAGTGGCCTCTGTTTAGGATCTACTTTTGGTAGCATCAGAAGCTAATAATGAGAAGGTTGTTTTACTCTATGTTCACCATCTACCTCCTTTTTGCCTCAATAAACAGTCATTTTATTTTGCAAAGAAGCACATTCTACAAAGAACAGAGATAAAATTGAAGGTGCAATGATTTAAGGACCCCACACAGGCCTGAGTCCCAGCATAGCATGCCTTACTGAGCTGTCCTTTCATCTAGAAACCAAGATCAGAGATAGAAAGTCTAGGCTTTGGAATCCAATCTCCTGGCCCATGACCTGAGATCACAGTGACTACAGCTCCCACAACCTTAGATTTGCAATAACAGAGGTTGTTTGATATCAGCATTATCAAATAAGACAGGCTGCCAGATCTTGGGTATAATCACTATTTCCCTGGCCTGTGCCCTATCAAGTGAACACACCCCCAAAAATAAGGAAGTGAAGTTAATCATTGACTCCAATGCTATTTGGGAGCTTCAGCTAGCACAACATTTGCATTATGATTCAAAGCCTAAATTTTAAATATGAGTCTATCACTTCTGCCTCCTGTTCTTCATTTATCTCCTGCTCCCTCCTCCACTGATGTCCAAACGCTTCCCCTTCCCTGCTGTTCCCCTTCCTCATCTTCCTTTTCCTCTTAACTCTCCTTTTCCTGCCATTCCTCCCCAGCTTTGCTTCTCTTAACCCTCTTATTCCTCTTCCTCCTCCTCTTCCTTGCTCTCCTCCTTTTCTATTTCTGGAGTCATCCCACTACCATGAATTCATTATCTGAAATTGAGATATGATCTCTGAGAAGCTAAGGAGAAGCTGGCTCCTTTGGAATAGGAGACCATCATACTCTATTGTGGGAATTTATGGGATAAAGTATGTCCAATAAATTCCTGAGGTGACATTCACAGAGCTTAGGAGCCCTGGAGACTCCCCAAATCCATGCCCTTTCATAGAAATACACACATATTTTATTGCCTTATGCATCTCTTAATCCAGACATGTTAGTAACCCAAACCAACAATCACAGCACCTACTGGTATAAAATGGTCTGTGCAATCAAAAGGTCATAGCCCACCATTATTTTGTCCAGCCTTACAAACTCTCAGAAACACACACTGTCTCAAACTTAATAATAAGTATATCAGTGCTGGGTGGTAGCAGTTATCCCAACAGTTAGGAGGCAGAGGCAGGTAGATCTGTGAGTTCAAGGACAGATTGGTCTACAAAGCAAGTTCCAGAACAGCCAGAGCTGTTACATAGAGAAAGCCTGTCTTGAAAAACAAACAAAAAAAGTACAGCATGATTCTTGAATTACAGACCTATTAGGTCTGTCTCCCTTTTTAAAATTTTCCATTTATAGATGTGAATCAGGTTGTATCCTTATCAATTTATTTATCTGTCTATTTTTATCACAGACTTTTTAAAAAATGGAAAAAGTGAGAGATAAAATGCGCACACATATGCAGGCACACACATAACAATTCACATTCACCACATTAAGCCCATAGATGTCAATTCTGTTCTAAATTAGGTCTAGAATAAAAGTCACAATGGAAATTAGAAAACTATCATAAATAAAATCTATCTTCCCCGTGGTACTAGTTTTCCAAATCAGTAACCCAGAATAGGATGATGCAAGCACTCGCTATGAAATGGTTGCCATATGGTCTTAGTTCAGCTTCGCTCCCAGTTTTTCCAACTCGTTCATGAGTTCTTGAAAATCAATTAACCTCTATTTCACTCTGCCTTCTCAATCTCAACAGAATAAAATAATATGCATCAAAAATACTTTAAAAGTAAAATCTTGCACGAGTTTGGATATGAAGCAAAGGGCTTATGTTATTGGAAGGTTGGCCCATGTCTGGGGCCACAGTAATGTGAACATTTGATCTGCCCTGTGGACATGCTCCCAGCACAGTGATGTCATGCCAAAGCACATAGGGCCAAATGACCATGAGATGAACTTTCTGAAAGCACAGGATCAAATAAATTTTTTTCCTATTTAGTTCTTTCCCCCTACTTGGGTATTTTAGTCATGGCCATTCATAAGTTAACTCAAAACTTTACAGATATGAAATGTCTTGAGTCTATTTGTGGACCATAGGTGCTAAGATAAGAGGTTGTTCTGTTTGTGTGTACAATTTGTGTATATTCATGTATATGTGTCAGAGCCCATGTGTTGGTCCTTATGTTTCATTTTGAAACTAGGTCTTTTGTTCATCACTTCATATGTGGGGCTAGTTGGCCCATGAGCTTCTGGGAATTCCCCTGTCTCTATTTCTCATTTCACTCTAAGAGTGGTAGGATTATAGATATGGGCTATGGATCCAGTTTTACATGGCTTCTGGTGTTCTGAAATCAGGGCTTCTCTCCTCATGCATATCCTCTGCATTCATTTTTTTTTTGTAACCCACTGAGTCAAATTAGTGCTTCCTATTAGAGTCCTAATAGATCTTCTGTATGCAGCCATTGCTTTCATAAGTTCTGAATACAATGGCTATGTCACATCTAAAAGAAAGCATTTCTGTCCTCTGACTTTTATACCCTTCCACTACTCTCTTTTATGATGTTCCTTCCTTTTTCTTGAAGAGCTGACACAGAAGTCCCATCCCACTTAGGACTGAGAACTCAACAGGGCCTTATTTTCAGGTTTTGGCCAGCTGTGAATCTGCATTAATTGCTAACTACTACAGAGGGAAGCTTCTAAGGTCAAGATCATTAATCTGTGTGTATGAATAAACATTTAGAACATATTTTGAAGAGCATGTCCATTTAGCAAGACAATAGTACTAAGTCCCCACTACTCCATCTTGTAACCTCCCTATGTATGAGCATTCATTGTTCTGTTTTGTTTTTAATTAACTTGCATAGCGCTGGGTTTTCTTATGGTATATCCATACATACTTCGTTTGTCTGACTTGTCAACCCACTCTCTACTTCTCTCCACCTCCTCCCCATCCTCTCCTATACTCTTTCTCTCCCAATATTCGCCCTTCCACTTTCATACCACAGATAGTATCATATTTTGTTCTAAAAATACAAGTATTAAAACAGAGGGCATCATCCCATTAATTAAAACAGAACTTTCTTCCACCCCCCCCCCCAGTTTTTCTAGTCTATCTCTGTATCTTGATATTTTAGAAGCCATGTGACGACTCAGTTTTGGTTTGGTTTAACTTTATTTGATGTTTTTAGTCTAGTTCATTTGGCCCAATTCTGCAGCTTAGTACAAGCCAGTGGCCACCATGTGCCTATAATACCTTTTATGTGACAAGCACAGATCACACAATGAGGACACCAGGGCTCAAAGAGCATCGATTTCCTGCCGAATTCGTACTCCTGGTGATGAATGAACTTAAACCCAAGGCTGCATTCCTTCAATGCCTAGTCTCACTCCCAAGTTCAAAATAAGATGATTAAGAAAGCAAATATTTATTTGCTATCACAGCTCTTCAGGTATTCAGGTCACTTGCCAGTGGGATCTCCGTTCTTCATTTCCCCAGATTCTTAGGTCCCCGTTTATTTGTTATCCCCCAAATAGTACTAAATCTAAATACTATGTTTGTTAGTTATCCTGGCATCACTGGCAAATTCAAGAGCAACTCAAAAGGAGGAACTTTTATTTTTGCTCAAGGTTTCAGGAGGGTTCGGGGCACAATCAGTCGACTCCAGTGTGGTAAGGCAGATAATGCTGTGGAGAATTTACCAGAGCAAAACTGCTTACCTCGTGGCAGCCAGAAAGACAAGCAAGTGTACGAAGGAGCTGGTCACCAATAATATCACTTCCTCCAACTATACTCTTCCTCCTCAAGGTTCCATCGCCTTCTCAAAAGGCCACAGGCTGGATATGAAGCTTTCCAAATCGCATGGGCTTTGGAGATTTTAGCAATTATCTAATTAAATAGAAATAATTCTAAAGAATTGGCTCCCACACTGGTGGGATGGAGCAGTGGGTAAAAGCAGTAGTGACCATGTCAGCCTTGCTTCACTTCCTGGATCCCAGGGTAGAAGGAGCCAAGAGATTTCTGAAAGTTTTCCTCTGACTTCCGCACATGTGCGTGTGTGTGTGCCTGAACTCACATACTTTCACATGCACACACATAGCAAAATAAACTTGTTTAACTGACTCCTTCCCTAGACTATTTTGTAGTCAATTCCCTACAGAGTCTGCGTAGAAATTGCTGTAATTTGTAATAGATGTAAGCGTTATAAGCTTTAGTGAGTGTTGCTCACTTTTCATTTACCCCCATTCATCACGACCCAAAGCCCCGCGGCTTTCCCTGTATTTTGATAATTGACTCACCAGAGACGCTAGAGCTCCTTCCAGATGGGAAGTAGGGGTGAGTATCTTATGTCCATATAATTGCCCTAAAAAAAGAAGCTGGATGAGAAGTCCCTTACTCCCTGAGGCCCAAATGAAGAGACCAGAGTGAGCCTCCCCTCCCCCTATAGAGGGATGCCTCTTATTGAAGGGATTATATCTTCTGCTCTTGAGCTTGTTTATGGAAGTTACCCTTTGCTCCAAGAAAAGGGACCTCTTGGAAAAAAAAAAAAAAACCTTCTAGGTTTATAAAAGAAGAACCTTCATAAAACAGCTGGGCTTCAGCTGAAGTTATTGGCACTAGCAATTTGCTCTCCTTTGAACTTAAATTAAAATCTCAATGCTGATTTCTTTTTTTTTCATGAAAAAGCCTCCACAGAAAATATAATTACTGTAATGAAGATTCATTGCTCCACATCGGGGATGTATGGCAACTATTTTGTTCAATTTGCTGAGGAATGTCACAATAAAATGATTGGGGTAACCCCTGGAAAAACAACTACCAAAGATAATTCATATGCCGGGCAGATGAAACAGAGGGGGGGGGGCAGACAATTATCTGATGAGGCTAAATATTGTGGGCGTCTGACACAGCAGCATGGTCCGCTCCGACAGCCAGCGGCAAAGAGACCGTTTTTATTTCCTATCCTAGTGATGGTGTCTCACAGTAAAATAATAATTTGCATTTCTATGGTGCCTCTCAACTCACAGGACTTTATAGATGCTAAATAATTTAGCATTAGTACGTCTAGGAGAGGTCAGTTTCTTTGCCTGCTACCCCACGGCACGGAGGAGGTAAAGGACCTCCCTGAGGACAGAGTTCAGAAACTCTGGTCAGAAACATGGCCATGCAGCAGAGCGCCATCGCATCTCCTCGGGTCCTTTTTTTTTTTTTTTTTTCTTACACAGTTGTTTCCTTTTCAACTCTGATCAGAATCACCTCATCACTATATGACCTAAAAAAACAACACAGCCGAATGAGAATCTTTGGAAAAGGGCAGCTCTAGCTGGCAATGATTTCCTTCTTAATTTCGTTTCATTATTGGTGCTTCATCTATCCTATTCCCAGCTGCAAAAGGAATGAGGGACCGGCTAGAGCTGGGGCTTTCATTCTGAACACCACTCAACGTGAGGCACAAGTGTCTTTCTTGTCCACATAGTCAAGTCTGATTTATGAGAGTCTTTTCAGGGTCTTGTGTCTTTAAGCATTATTGTGTTTCTATGGAAAGCAGAATAATATTGTCAGACATAATCTTACCTTCAAGCTTCCTTGTCTAGGTCATCCCCACTGAGCCTGAGCCAAGATCTATGAGGCCAGGGGGCAGGAAGAGGTTAGGAGGGGAAATGGGGCAATTGTGTCCCGGTTTAGAAAGGCTGAAGAAAAAAACTTATAATTTAGGGAACATGAGAATTCAGAATTAAGTACTAAGAGCTCTTTTCTGCTTTTGAGCCACCTCCCAGGTTCAGATAATTAGTTGGGAGGCCATTAGGTTGAAAAGGCCCCAACATCTTCCATTCCTGTATAATGAAGCTGAGTATCAGCTCAGTGTAAAGTGAAGCTTACATTTAACTAATAAGAAACCGTCAAATAATGTCTAAGTAGACACTAGAAGCAAAACTACTAACTAGACACGTTTTATACTAACAATCATTATTTTCTTTGTCATAATACTCCTGCAAACTTTTTTTGGGGGGGGGTTCGTTTGAAGGTTTTGTTTGTTTCTTAAGACACGGTATAACTATGTAAAGTGGGCTAGTCTGGAACTCACTATATTGTTCAGGTTAGCCTTGAATTATTGGCAATCCTCCTGCCACTGTTTCAAAAGTGCTAGGGATATAAAACTAAGACAAGCCTTAGCTTCTGTAGACATCTCTTTTTTGAGTCAAATATTTATTTAGTTAGCTAGGTAGTTAGTTATGGGAACTAAGTGATAGGGTCTTATTCTCATGTGATTTAACACAAGCTTTTTGAAGAATTTTGTATCTAAGTGCAGTAATCATTCCTTTGTTTAACTTATTATACTGCAATACATGAGGTCATTTTTATGGTATACTTTGAGAATACTTCAAGACCTTCTACCCATCCCCATCTTTTCTCCTAATGACATTAGTTCTCCTTGTTCTCTGACTTAATTTTGCTTCTGTGTCTATGATATCTGTAAATGTATGAATTTTCGAGGGAAGGGGTGGCTTCTAGGAGGGGAGAAAATCTTTGCCAGCTGTGCATTCAACAGAGAATCAATATCCCCAATACAGAAAGTACTCAAGAAGCTAAATCCAAACGTCTAATGGAAGTCTTCCTCTCAGAGGCTCCTCTGGGATGCTGAAGAGCTGAGAGCCAGCACACTTTATTGATGGATCATTCATTGACTGCTCAAATAGGTCCTTTAATAAAGGTATTACATGTGTTGACGAATGTATGTGTGTGCCCATTAGCATGTGCCATGGTGTGCTTGCCGATGTCAGAGGATGGCTTGTTGGAATCTCTTCTCTCCTTCCACTACATAGGTCCCAGAGCTGGGCCTCAGGTCATCCTGCTTGGCATCAAGGGCTTTTTATCACTGAGATAACTTATCAACTTCTATTTTGTTAAGAGCCAGGCGGTGGTGGCACATGCCTTTAATCCCAGCACTTGGGAGGCAGAGGCAGGCAGATCTCTGTGAGTTCGAGACCAGCCTGGTCTGTAAGAGCTAGTTCCAGGACAGGCTCCAAAACCACAGTGAAACCCTGTCTCGAAAATAAAATAAAATTTTAATGTATCCGTATTTATCTCTTAATATCCCCAAAACGTTTTTGTCTTGCTTGAATTGAAGAAACAGATTTCCATTTGATTGTTAAAATTTCACTCCAAAAGATATCCTAGAATGTCTTCCAAAAAGTGATTTTTGCTTAGTGTTTATTTCTAAAGAACAAAAGTAGACTATCAGGTGGTACACGTCAAGTTCCAGCTTCTTAAGACTTAAGTTGTAAACATGTTTTTGTTTGGAACCCATTGCTGGAATCTCATTCCGTCTTCTCCTGACCCTCCAGGCTTGTATTCTCCACTGAAAGGATTAAGAGGAGACACACAGAACACACACAGTATAGAAGACACGCAGGACCCATAACAGAGTACAGTGGGACTCTCACCAAGGTGACAGTGTGCCATGCCCAGGGGCACCATTGCAAAGGGAAAATATTCTCAGAGGTGAGGATGAACAGTGGCCAGATGAATGATGTCCTGCCTACGTGTGTTCATAGATTTTTACAATTTCTTAATGTTTCAAGACAGTTTTCCAGAAGGGTTTTTTCTGGGAAGGAGATTGACAGTCTCCTTTGCATTCAACCCTTCAGGTTGGGAACAATGGTATGGATTTATTTTTTATCATCATCTGATGATATTTGGGGTAGTTTAGAATGCCATGTCACTACAAAAAAATAAGGGCTGAAACTCGGATCTCATTATTTTGAGCAGTAATCAAAGTCCTGCAGATTTAGTTCTTGTTTTGACAAGCTGTTGATCAGGAAGAGGTCTGTCCTCAAAAACCTCAAGTCTGCCAGCTCGCTGACAGTACCGTCATTTGTCTAGCTGGCTGACATGCAACCATCGACTAGAATAAACTAAATAATATTGCTTATCATATCATCTCTCCTCATTAGAAGGGAGGATCTACGTTGGGGACAAATGCCAGAAACAAAGTCTAGTGTAGTGTCTCGAGAGCATAGGAAAACAGCAAACACTGTTGAGTCAATGTTTATTGTTAAAAGGAATTTAATCAGAGCATAATTGAATATTGTAAGAGCAATTGCTTTGTTCCATATGACTATATTTATCTCAGCGCACTATGCAGAGAAAGCTGGAATAACAGAAGCAAATACTGCAGGGCATCTCCCCCGCCCACCGCCATCCATTCTCCTCCCCCACTGTGCTATGGGAATCATCAGGGTCTACACATTCTGAATGGTGCTACAGGAAGTAGCTTTGTTTAGAACACAAAAATCACTCATGGTCCAGCTGCTTTCCCTGCTGGACAAAAATGCCTTCGAGATGATGTAATGAAATGTATTGGAATCAACTCCTCGCACTGGTGGGAACTGTTTTGAACTGAAAGGAAAGAATTTCTCCTCAATGACGCTCCCTTGCTTCTCTGAATGAGCTTGCAGAACTCTTGTATATCTACTGTTTTTCCCAACAACTGAGCCTGCTACCAGCAGGATAGACTCTAGTCCAATGATATAAAACACAATTATGCATGGGGGTGGGAAGGGGCTTCTAACCCTGCCATTCTTCGACACTGGTAAAACTGTACTGTGATTCGCTGTAATATTGGGGTAAGTTAGTTTTCTTTTTTTTTTTCTTTCTTTTTTTTTTCTGGCCATTTTAGGTTTTCCCTGTTAGTTGTCGAATTTCTGAATTTGCTTTACTGATTATGAATGGTACTAAATGTTCTACCTAGAAGTTCCCTTTCTATTCACATGGCTTGGCAGTTCTCTATGATGAACTCAGTCTTTGATTTCATCAGGGTATACTGCCACTTTGAAAATCTCTTGCCAAAACTGTGCCACACATGCATTTCACTTTCCCAATTCCATTCTTTGGCTATTTCCTTTATTTTCTTATCACCACCAGCATTGAATGCAAGCAGGGTTATGTGAAAAATATACTCTTTATCTATTTATTTGTAGACATATGAATTCGGCTACCCAAAGACCACAGAAGTGAAGGAATATAGAGAACTTTTGCCAATGCACTGAACATAACTCATTTTTGTAGGAGTTTGTGGGTGACAATTTTATATAGCTCACGTACCACAGTCACACACACACACACACACACACACGGGCATAGAACACAAGTCCTCAGGAATGTATCTAATCTGTTTAATACAACATCAAAAGTCCAAGTAATAAAATGTGTGGCTAGCATGCAGGATGCAGGATCCAAGACTTCCTGTGTGCACTTTCTACCACATCACAGTATCTAGAGTGTCAGGATATGGGCTGCATGAAACATACGTATCTGTCAGTGATATCTGAGGCCTTATCTCCATTTAGCAGGCAAAAGGATGCGGTGGGTCTGTGGTTCCCAAAGCGTAGCTGTTACTTAAGGAACCGATCTCCACCCAGCAGCTCAGGTACTCTGGAGATCTGTCTGATGCCCAGACCCTGTCTCAATAAGCATTCTAGGTAATTCTGTTATAGCCACAGAGCTGAGTCTAGGGGTACCCATTGAAATTTCCAGCTTCTTTTTTTCCAGAACAAAGAATTGGACCATGAACACATGGAGAGTCATTGAAACAGTTTATTAAGAAAGACGAAATCAATCCCCAAGAAAGAAAAGGGTTCAGAGAGCTGGAAGGAATCCAAGGCTCAAAACCTTGGCACCCCGTAATCCCCACACACTATGATTTTATATGCCATTTAAGTAGAAGCAGTATTTCATGACATGTGTATATCAATTTCTTTTGAATCACATGCTCTGTCTCTTACATGTAGCTCTGGTGGGGAGAAGTTTCCAATTTCTCTGAAGTGGTTCCTTTCTTGTGTTAATCTTAATACCCCTTTCTCCTTTTCATTCCCTATACTTCTGCCCCAACTCTGATGGATTATAAGGTTTGGAAAAGGAAGAACTAAACTTATTTTAAGCAAGAAACTTCCTAATAATCAGAGTACACCAAAAGAAATGACATCCAAATTTTCCTAGATATTTTTGAAAATCAAAGCTACCATTGACCATTTTCTTGTTTGAAAATAGACTGACCCTTAGCACCAAGGAGTAAAGGTGCAGCTGTTCGTCAACATAAAAACCTCAACACACCTTGCATAGGTTCCCACAGGAACTCCAACATTTTGGTGGCTTTGGTTGCTAAGATGATATAGAAACGTTTTCATTATTGAGTCTTCTAGGATCATTGTGATCTGAAAGCAAGTGTTACATTATGCATAAGTACATGCTTGTAGATAGTTGTTCTATAGCTGGCGGCGCTGTCCTGAGGAGCTGTCGAGCCTGGGAGAGGTGCGGTCTGCTTGGAGGGGGTGGTTACTTGGAGGAGTGGAGATTCCAGTCTTGAGAATTATAACTAAGACTTACTTGTATCCAATATCTTTCTATATACCAGTCATTTGATGTGTGAACACAGTTTCAGCCCCCTCTAACTACTTTGTAGTCACCAACCATATACCTTCTCCACCATGGTAGACTATACCACCTCAAACCATAGACCAAAATCATCAACCTCTCTTCCCTTCGGTTGATCCAGAGTCAAGTATTTGTTGTATGGATATTCAAATATATGTGTAAATCAGTCTTGACTCCTTTGTTCATATTTTTTTGTTTTGGTTTAGTTTTTTGAGACAGGATTTCTCTGTGTAACAGCCCTAGCTGTCCTGGAACTAACTCTTGTAGACCTGAACTCTCAGAGATCCACCTGCCTCTGCCTGCCTCCAGAATGCTGGGATTAAAGGTGTGTGTCACCACTGCCCGGCAACTCTTTTGTTGTCATTTGATTCCCAGGCCTCTGTCTTTGAAGTCAATATGATGAAGGAAAGATCTTAGGTCTATGATGTGTCTTAGGCTATTCATCTGAATTATGTTCACACCAGTGTGCCTTCTTGTAAGTTAGCTTATGGATACTCATGTGCAAGAGGTTTAAAGAATAGCATTTCTTGAAAGAGAGTGCAAAATATTAGAAAACTACATAAAACATTTTGTCTTGGGCTAGTGGCTTAGCTCACACAGTACAATCACTTACTTCCAAGCCTTGTGACCTGAACTCAATCTTTGGAAACCATGTACAAATAGAAGCATAGCATCAACTTCACCAAGGTTTCCTTTAACCTTCAAATATACACTGTGGCATGTCCACTGCATGTAAACATACATACAAAAACAATAAGTAAAATGTGAAAATGATTCATCTTGTCCCCTGAGAACTTGCAAAAGAGATATTGGCTACATTGTCTCATGAATGAGGGAGCACATATTGGGAAAGCAGATTCAAGCTACTGACAATAAGTAGAAAATCTAGATTCACACCGAGGGAGGACGGTGACTGAGGCAGAGAGCTTGATGTGCAGGAAGTCATGTACAGGAGAGGTTAGTGTTGAAGTTAATGTGAATAGGAGCCAAAATCACTGGGGTGTCCATGAGAGATAGGCGAATTGTCCAGTACCCATGCAAACGACAAAACCAAACAAGTGGGATTACAATTTCAGGTTTTACTGCCTGTGAAAGTTCTAGAAAATTACCAAACCCAGGAAAATCTTTGTTTTCTTTGTATTTATGGTTTGAATGCAAACTGTCCCCCAACGGTTCATGTAATTAAACATGTGGATCTCAGCAGCAGGTAGTGCTTTTTTGGACAACTATGGGCCCTTTGGATGCTGTTTCTATCTTGTAGACTGAGGATGCTCTGAAGCCTTTGATTCCGGTCCACCATGCCTGAGGTGCTCTGCCAGGCATTCTCATTTCCATGGAACTGCTTTCTCACAAGTGCTAAACTTACCCTCTGAAACCATGGGCTGAAATAAACCTTCCCTTCATTAAAATTGTTTCTGTCAGACGTTGCAATCTCAGCAATGAGAAAAGTAATCAATGCATTTAGTGGCAGGAAGGGGATAAAGCTATCAGCATGGGATTGCATTCAGACTAATTTAAAATAACACATGTAAAGTTCTCAATATCACGTGACTCCCTGATACATCTATCCCTGTCTTCTCAATGAGCTGGTCAAAGCATGTTCTCAGGCAGCCCTGCTACACAGAGTCCTTAATCAACAGCAAGCAGGATGCACTCCATCAGAGAAGCAGAGGATGTGGAGGTATTTATAGCTCCGACAGCTAGAGAACACAAGCGGATGAGGTCATGGGGACTTGTCAAGGTCATTTCAGGCCTGCAGTCCTTCTGGCTTAGACAATACAAGAAGTGTGATGTCTGGTTCCCTCCAAGGGACTAATTTTCTATAAAAGGAAAACTATCAGATTAGCACCTGGCATGTAGACTCAAGTTCTAGTGTGTGTTAGGGGGTATGTGGCAGGGAAGGGGGGTTTTCCTTTCAATACATGGTTCATGCATAATGCCTTGTGGGAAGAAATGAGTTACAGTTTTTATTCACAAGAAAACAATGGTTTCAGTGCAAGGCCCCTTATCACCTGAAATGGTTCAAATTAACTGCAAACACTATTAGAGAAGTGAAGCCGGCGCTTGATGACTGCAAATGAAGCAGCTGTTTGTATGCTTCCTTCCACATCTGTATCACCTCATCCATATAGCAATTCTGCCTTGGGGCAGAGGCAGCTGCCTGAATGGTAGAGGCTTTGACTTCCTTGTCCTGTAGGTAGGAATGTCCTCCACAAGGAGACCCTAATTCCTCTCTCTACATGGCTTCGTCATGTGGGTTGAAATATATTGTGTATAATTGTCTCTCCAGACTCTTCTCCTATGGAGCCTCTGTATACAGGATGTATACCCTGTACAGGAAGAAGTGTATACCTTTGGCACAGAATTCAAACCCAGAGACACGTCACTTCTACTATTGGCTACCCATGGTGTTCTGAGAATATTGGGATGTCAGACCACAGGCATCTGCCATGACGTCATTACATATAGTACAGGATCCATCCCTGATGGGCAATCTTAAGAGTCATCCAGATGACTTCATCTGAGAAGCCGAGCACGCGTCTCTTGAGAAACATCTTCCTCCCACACCTTACTTATTTCCCAATGTGTGAAATTCCTCCTAATAGAGTTACCCCTCTACCTTGGATTACCTCCATAGCTCTCAGGTTAAAGTCAATACAACCACTCTACCACTGACCCCTGGCCAACTTTCTGTCCACTAAGATAAGAACAGGACTCCCGAGAGGCAGGATATGAGGTAAGCAAGTGCGTGTGCACCTTCGCATTAATTACTTTTCTCATTGTTGTGACAAATACCAGGTCAGAAACAACTTTTGATAAAAGTCTGCGTGTACGTGTGTGGTCCATGCACATTTGAGGACCAGAAGTTGGCACTGGTTATCTTTTTTTTTTTTTATCACCTTCTGCCTTGTTTGGGGGAGAGGGGATGAGTCTCTCACTGAACCTTGAGCTAGTGGTTTTGTCTAAACTGATTGACTGGAGAACTCCTGGAGTCCACTTGTCTCCGACTCTTAGTGATAAGGTTACAGATGCGCGCTGCTAGGCCTGGCCTTTCCATGGTGATAGGAATCTAAATCCAAGTCCGTCCGTTTCTGCGACAACCAAGCCCTTTAACCACTGAGTCATTTCCTCAGCGTGACATAAGCAACGGGATTGAAGAAAGGTTTCCTTTAGCTCTGGGTTTCAGAGGCCTGCAGTCCACCACAACCAAAAGGAGAGACAGAGTTCATGGTGGGGACAGGGTGTGGCGAATGCTTTTTCACATGACAGCTGTGACTGTTTTAATTACCAACTGGACTCAATCTAGAATTACTTGGGAAGAAAGGCTCTGTGAGGTATTATCTAAATAAGTTTGTCCTGTGGGCATGTCTGCGGCAAGGAAACTGTCTTAATTGCTAATTAATGTAGGAAGACCTTAGCCTCCTTGGGAGGCACCATTTTCTAGGTAGGATATTCTGGACCGTGTAAGTGTAGAGAGGGTACTCTTACACGTGTAAGCATGTTTGCGTGTGTTCTCTCTCTACTCTTCTGTACGGATATGATGTGATCAGCTATTTGTGTTCCTGCCACCTTGACTCCCTCGCTGTAAAGAACTCTAACTGGAACTGGGAGCTAAAACAAACCCAAACCCTTTCTCCCCTATGGATTTTTTGTCTGTTTGTCTTTGGCATGATTTTTCACCAAAGCAACAAAATCGGAGCTAGAAAAACACCTAACCAGGTAGTAGAGAAGATTGGACCAAAATCAAAGGTGAGCATCTCTCCAAAGGAAAATCACAATAACCTATTTCCACAAGTCAGGCACTACTATATAAAGGTTCCTAGCCTTCATCGTGGTGCTACAAGCTTCAGAATAAATATTAAAACCTATATTTTATGTGGTGCCGAGGAAACAGTACAAATTCACACCATCATAATTCCTCAGATGCAGGATAGATATGTGACGTCTCCACAAGACCTAGAAACTGTCTTTCGTGTCCACCACAGCATAGTAACACTCAGGTAGCTTTCAAAACCTGCTTGGATGACTCATACTAGTCTTATAGTCCAGAGGCAGAGCTAGACTCTGTGTGGCTGAAGTAGTGAGTGGGGTAGGTGTGCTATACCAGAAGTGCAGGTCATCGTATGGACAGTCTACAAAGATGCATTTCAGCATTTGTGTACAATGCGCGGAGACAAGCTAGGTCAAGGCAAACATCCAGTACCGTCAACTCAATGTATTTGCCTTTTCCCGGTGCAGGTAAGAGATAGTAAATGCATGTGTAAATCTGCATGACAGCAACATGTTCCAAAACTCTTCTACTTCCTTTTTCCAGAAAACTTCAAAAATGATCCACAAGACCCACTGGATATGAAAGAACTTTACTATAGGGCCCATGGGTCTACCCCACCTCCCAGGGTTCATCTCGAGGATAGCTTGCAATTTCTGGCCAAACATCTTGCTGCAATTTCCAGCTAAACATCCTGTTTGCTCCTGTGCTCCCTCTCTCCCCCTGGTGGTAAGCTATAGGGCCATTGTTTACTCCATCTTGGGCCTAGTAATTTTCCACCTGACTGGGGGATTTCCATTGTCCAGCAGCTAGGTATATACAGTTTTTGTAAGCTTGAATAAAGGTCATTCGGCATTCTCTCCTCCCCAACGACCCATGTGTCTTGTGTGTTCTTTAATCTCCAGGCCCTTTCCCAGCTCGCCAATGAACTGTACTGTAGAGAGTAACGCAGGCTTTAGACTTTACTGTTAGAATTTCTGAATACAGAAGAGAACATGTGTGTTTGTGCATGTGTGTGTGTGTGTGTGTGTGTGTGTGCGTGCGTGCGTGTAAGTTATCCTGGCTGGCAACAAGCCCTAGGGATCCACTAGTCTCTGTTACTTTCGCAGTGGAATTACAAAACCATGCCTTCACCATGCTCCAGCGTTTTCATTTAGGTTCTGAAGAGTAAACTTGGGTCTCTGTACTTGGAAGGCAGCTGCTTTCCTGCCAGACCCATTCCCCCCTGCCCGGGGCCCTAGCCAAACTGTTTAATATGTCATCTAAAGTCTTTTCAGAGGTCTTAATTTATGACATGATGCTTTGTCATAGTGACCCGTGGGGCCATTCGGTCATTGACCTGAAGCAGACAGCTTGTGGCATTGACGGACAGCAATACTCGATGTGGCACTCTATGCCATGCATACACTAAGCGAGTACTCTACCGCTAGGTTACATCTGCAGCCCTTTGGTGTAATTGTTGCTGTGGTTACTCTTTGTTTTGAAGTAGAGTCTTGCTAAACTGCCCAGTAAGAGCATGAACTAAGTAGTCTAGAAGGCACTGAACAACGTGAGAGCTTCCTGTTTCAGTCTCCCAGTTACCGGAGTTTACAGGCCTGTGCCCTCAATGGTATTTGTTCTTATTTATTTCTCCTGTGCTCGTTATCACTCTACTAATCCCTTCTGGTTCTTCTTTTGAAATTTTGAGAATGTGATACATTGTTTTTATTATAGTCACCATGCCGTACTATAGACCTCTTGAATTTATTCCTCTTAGCCAACTGAGATTTTGTAGATTTGACCAATATCTCTCCAATCTTCCCCAAATGGCACTCACGGCTCCTCAGAAACTACCACTTTGCTACTGCTTCTATGAGTCCAACATTTTCAGATAGCTCATAAAAGAAGGTCATGCTGTAGTTATCTTTCTGTGTTATATTGACTAGTATATTTCCTTTATCCATTTATCCCTTCATGCATACCTATACTGATTCCACACACTGCCTGTTGTGACTAGTGCTGTAAGGAATGTAGGTTTATGGATATCTCTTTGACATATGAACATCTTATCCCTTGGGGTAAATTCCCAGAAGCGAGATCGCTTGATCCGGGAGGGATTTAATCACAAACAGATGGACTGGCGTCACTAGCAAGACTCACATTTTGTTCGAAGCAAAACTGGAGGAGACCAGAGGTTAGAATTTGCGTGAGGAATGATTGTCCAAATAAGGCAATTGTGGAACTAAGAGCAAAGAGGGAAAGACAGACAACTGGAAACGGATCTAGAAAACCCTGATGAAGCAGGAAGCTGATTGAGGGAGGGCTGTAGAACGTGGGAAGATCAGCCCCAGTGGGAGCTATGTATGCTAGGCTGGCTCACCTTTTCTCTGAGAATACCTCTGTTGATCTCCAAGGACAATACTCAGGGAAAAGAATGTGAGATATTATGGTGTGTGTGTGTGTGTGTGTGTGTGTGTGTGTGTGTGCACGCGTGTGTTTGTATGTTGAACTTGCCCTTTAATTTAGCAATGGCTCCCAAGAAAATGGAAGGCTGGTCAAATGCAGTGCTTTGAAATCCACTTGATAAATAGTCCAGAATATGTAAATAGTGTCTTTGCTCATTCCTTGCCTTCTTGGCAATCTTTAAAAACAAAAGGAATATTTATATCCATGACTAATGGTTCATTTATAGACTCAGTCCTACTCCTAAAGCTATAGAACAAATTTTCAAATGTGCTAAAGATGTTAAAAGTCAGTTTATTTTGATGACTACTTAGACTTAGTTTGCATTCAGTTTAGCAAAGAAAAACAACAACATACTCAAAAAGAATGCAAAGGTATTACAAACAACCTAATAAGCAGAATGCTGTTTTCATTTGCTTCATATTAAAAGCATACTTAAAGAATTATGCAAATCCACGCTTAATACAAAATACATTTTTGTATGTATATTACATTTCCCATTCATAAATATAAAGGATTTTTCTGGATAAGCTACTTTATTGCTTCATATAAGGTGTAATTCTAACTATGTAACACTTTAGGCAAACCAGGCTTAGTCAAGTTATACCCATATATGTAAATTTTTTTTCTAAATTAATATAACAGACTATAGATCAGTAAATACAAGTATTTTGGATTCGGGTTACGACTGCTGCAGTTTTTACAATGCTAAGCTACTGATCTGAACAAAGGTTCTCATTGGACGATAGTGTATGTTAGTACCATGATGACACTGGGGGAAAAGTTATTTCAACAGTCAGTCATTGTAGAGACTGCTGGTTGATGTCCCTAATAGACTTTAAATTCAGATATTTTAGAGAAAGGTTTTATTTATGCTGGCTACAACAATATTAGCAGAAAAGATATAGCAACTTAGACAGATTCAGTTACTTTTATTTTCCAGGGTAGCCAATAATTTGAAATACTACAACCAATATTTTTGGAGACTGACTCATCTTGTTTTGTTAGCAAGGCAACCCCTTCATCATCCTTAATGTCTGTGTGCTCTTAGATGTGCCTTTCTCTCTGAATCAGTTTAGACAAAACTCCTAAAGGAAGAGTGAATATATTTTTAAGTATTGAAACAAAAATGGAAACAATATGAAATAGAAAAATAAAGCGTATGAACGGAAAGAACATTTCCTCTTGTACCAACCATCAAAGTTGATCTAGAGTGTCAGGGAAACAGAGATGCTAAGCCTTGGATTTCAGGCTCTGTTTTCTTTCCTTTTGCAGTGTAAGCTTCCTGCATTCAGCCTTATGCAGCTGGGTAGGGTTTGTGCTTCGATTGGAGTGTTGTGACTACACCTGTTGTTCTTATTATAAATGCCTAATTCTTCGTCGAGGCTATTTGTCACAATAATATCCTGTAGTGAAGACTTCTACAAGATAATTACTTGGCATGTAAACAATACAATGCTCCTTTTAACTGTTTTAAATGGGATGCCTTCTAATTTTATCACCTACATTTTGTTCATATATTATTGGGTAAGGTAAATAAGAGCCAGCGAGCAGCCTTTCATTTGTTATTATTCCTTCCACTGTAATCTGAAATTAACAAGCGATATTTACTGCCTGCCATCCTCTCATTTTATCAACATCAGCTCCCATTGTTCTCACACAAGGTGGAAAAAAGTACAATGAACTCAGTCTTTTGCTGGGAACGCTTAGAGCAATGTTTGTGAAGTGTTGCTCTGATAATTCACCGGCGAGAACACAGTCCTCTGCACGTTGGGTCTCACCGAGAGTCGGTCAGTGCCGGCCCAGCAGGGACACAGTGCAGAGCTGCATTAATGACCTTTCTTCTTGCTGTGAGTTTTAAAACCTAACAAAAGTGGTTCAAGGAATGTGTAGGTTTATTTTGGGGCACAATTTGAGGGTACAGTTCATCATGGTGGGAGGTCATATTGGCAGGAGCAGGAAGCAGCTGGTCACATCACTTGTCCTGTCAGGAAGTAAAGGGAGATGCACACTGGTACTCAGCTTCATTCTTCTTTTGATTCTCCAGTACCATGGTCCTTGAAATGGTGCCACCCACAGTTACGGTGTGTCTTCCTAGAAACTCGCTCCCCAACATCCCCAGAAATTGGTTTCCTAGGATAATTCCAGATCATGTCAAATTGACAATCAAGATTAACTATCATCTGAGGCAAACATGGACTTCACTTTGCTTTTTTTTTTGTTTTGTTTTTTCTAACTCCCCTTTTTCCTAATCATCTTTTCATCCTCCCTCCCTCAACAATTATGGAGAAATTACTATGAACAGTGTACTCACTTTCTAATTAATAAATATTAAAAATTAGGAAAATAAAATTTTAGGATGCTGATTATCTTTCTGTTGTTATTTATCTAAGATGTTATGAGGCTGGATTTAGTGCGTGTTGGCTGTCTCTATTTAATGCATATTGTAGCCCATTCACTTTATGTCTTCTGCAGTCTGGCACACTTAAGGGAGAGCGGGAATGTCATTAGAGACTATCTGGACAGTATCCAAACAAGGAACTCTTTCCCCAGAGTCACCTTTCTTGCCCATGGAGCTCCTTTGGCTACTTCACAGTGCCACAAACAGAGGCAGTACCCACACCTCTCCTCTCCTGGGGACCAGCAGCTTTCCATACTTCCTACCACTGTTGACCTCCGTGACTGGGTGGAGAGAGCTCACTTCAGATTCTACAGATAATGAGTTACTTGGGAAGCTCTCCCTTGTTTTTGATTTTTGTTCTTTTAGTGATAAAGGTTTACATACTCTGAGAAGGAAACCTCATTTTCTTTCCTACATCCTTGCCTTCCCCAGCTTTCAACTCTGTTCTCTCTTAAGTAAGATAAGAATCGAAGCCTTGTCTATATAAGGGGAAAATGGATTTGTTATAGGAAGTTTTAGATAAATTAAGGAGTAGAAGCCATTCAGTTCTAGGTATTGAAGACTGGCTAGAACAAGAATAGGGAACTTGTTGAGGGGAGAGATGAACTGAATGAGGACAAAGCATCATTTGAAAAGCAGGAACTGAGCCTGATGAAGCTGAGGTTTTATGAGAAATCATGTAGACAGTGCCTTGGAGGTCTGTGCTGATGTGGAGGGAGTTGTGAAATAGCAAGAAGCTGAACAACCATATGAGCATATCCAAGAAGCTTACTTGAATATTAGGAAGCTTCTAGAACCCCATGCCCAGCCTAAAGTCAGTTGCCTTGCCAGGTAACAGTCTCTCCACTAGATGTAGTATAACATACCAATACTAGAGTTCACCACTGACTTTGTGTTTGTGTGAGCAGCCATTGTAACACAGCAAATGGATGCCACTCATTCCACACAGCCCCAGAATGCACAAAGTGGGATGCTAGAACACCTGGTATAGTGAGGACCATGTGTTATTCCTGGAGCCAACAGTGTGAGATTCCTGTGCTGGCGCCATTGGTTAATTAGAGGTCCTAAGGCAACAGTATTTGTCTATTAGTGTGATACAGGTTGTTATCTTCTCTTGACTGGTCTTTGGAAGGATTGCACAGGGCCAGGAAAGGTTGCATACAGCAGTTGTCTCAATAGTTTGGAGCATGTGGAGGGAGTATTACCATGAGTTTAAGACCACCTGGGGTTACATATTAACAACCAGGGTGACATAGTAAGACCTTATCTCAAGAACTGAGGGGAAAGGTATTACATGCTTTTTCCATTGAACCATAAGGCTGAAAGCAAGCAATACTTGAGATGTAAAAGTGCTGGCATCTGAGACAGAAGGCTGGTCCTGTAATTCCACAAACCACCTATCCAAAGGGCTAGAATTTGAGCTGGTTGTTCAATCATTCCAGTTGTATGATTAAAGATGGATCAGATACTTATTTAATTCTTTGGCATTTAACAATCAGTATCATTATAGCTAAGTGAAAATAGGTGTTTTCTGAGGTGAAATATAGTCTGAATGATATGGATTTGGTGTTAAGCTGACATAAAACAGAAATTATTACACAGGGAACCACTACTTCTCAAAGACAAAGTATTTTACATATTTTTGAATGTCAATATTATACTTTTGGGTCATTTTGCCTCAACTATGTCTTTTTACATGTATAATGGAATTATTATTATATAACTAAATAATTATCATTATTGCGTAGACAAATCAATCCATTGGCCCCCAATTTTTCTATGTGACTTTTTAAAATCAGTTCCCATATGTAACCTGTGGTTCCAGGCCAGTATTGCTGCTCTTCCTGTTTCCAACTATAGCAAGTACGTGTGCTTAATTTCCTGAACTCGCATAATTTTTAAAACATTTATCACGCTGTGGCCTGCATTATTATTTTTCTCCTTTGGATTGAAAAGCAGCTTCTGTTATGTGAATTTTCCATAATGCTTATGCACGTGCCGATCCATGGACATTTGGATTGCTTCCAGTATTTGCTCCTCAGCACAATCCCACTTTGAACATTTTTCGTGAAGGTATTTGCAATAGTGAATTCCAATCCCAGGTTTTGATTGTCTGCCATTTCTGTTGTAAGTGGTGAACCGTGGCCTGAAATTATTAAACGGAATTTTCCAGAAAGACATGACTCTTGAGTTTTAAATTGCATCTCACCCTGAGTATTTTGACAAAATCTTGTGCTGTCCTGATCATCCTTGACCGAACTGTGAATCTTTTCTTTCTTCAAAGATATCTATATTGTATACAATACCATCCTAACAATTATGTAGTGATCACCTTGACTGCCATGATATTAATGACTTTAGTAGTAACGCCCCAAGCATAAGGGTAGTTATTGTGGCTTTCAATTATGCCATTAAGAAGGTGTCGAGTTGCTCATTTAGGTGGCAAGGTAAACTTTCTTAATAAGAAAAAAAAATGAATGCCAATGTTGCTAAAATCTCTGAAAAAATGAGACCCTTTGATAGAGAACAAAAGAGATGACACATTCAAGTAATGTTTATTAAAACATATTGTTATACTCTCTCAACATTATTTGTGTTAATAGCTCATTGTACCTAATTTATATTTTTATAATTTTACTTTTTATTGAAAAAATTTATAGAATATATTCTTATTACTGTTTCCACTACCCTAACTCCTCCCAGATCCTACCCACCTTCCCGCTGACACAATACACACCTTTCCTTCCTCTCTCTCATTTGAAAACAAATGGGCAGCTAAATATCAAACAAACAAAAGTAGGAGGACAAAGAAATAAGAATAGGACAAAGCAAACAAACAGAAAAAAAAAATCCAGAGTAACAGCCCAAGAAACACATGTAGACACAGAGATGCATACCCTTGAACACCCAGAAATACCATAAAAACACAAAATTGGAAGACATAATACATGAACAAAAGACCTTTGTGGCTTAAAAAATGCCAAGCAAAACATTATAAGACAAAACCTTTCTAAAATACCATTGAATTCATTTTGTGTTGGTCATCTACTGCTGGGTATGGGGCCTGTCCTAAAGAATGGTTTATATACCCAGCAAAACTCTCTTGGAGAAAATTTGTGTGTGTGTGTGTGTGTGAAAGAGAGAGAGAGAGAGAGAGAGAGAGAGAGAGAGAGAGAGAGAGAGAGAGAGAGAGAGAGAGAGAGAGAGCTGTTTTCAATTGGAGATAGATTTTGGATTAGAGATAGGACTTATGTCTACTTCCTTTCTCAGTTCTAGGACACCATCCTGGTTATACTTGTGTGGCCCTGTACATGCTACAGTCTCTGTGAGTTCATGTGTGCGTAAGTCCTGTTGTGTCTAGAAGTCCTTATTTCCTCTCGCTGTCATTGACTCTTACAATCTTCCTGATTCCTGTTCCAGAAAGTTCCCTGATAGAGATATCTCATTTAGGACTAAATATTCCAAGGTCTTTCAGTCTCTGCACATTGCCTCGTTGTGAACCTCTGATTTTCTTCCCATCTGTTGCAGGAAGAAGCTTATCTGATGATAATGACTGCATGAGGCACTGTTCATCTGATTATGTTTGTCAAATTGAACTTTTACCAGAGATATAAGCAAGTAGAGAAAAGCATATTGTACTGCTGTTGTCTCAGGCACCCACTACAAGTCTTGAAACATAATTACTGAAGATGAAGGAAGGTTCTGGCATTCCCATTTCTTTAGGAGAAGTAGCTTAAAGTTGACATATCATATATTTTTTAAGATATTACTTATCTGGTTTCCTGAGTACCTTTACATTCTACATTTCTACAATCAGTAGAGAGAAGTCATGTTCCCTATGTTTCCACCTGCACTTTGTATTTCTACTTTTGTATAGTTAAGCTTTTAGTGGATACAGTAACATCTCTTGTGATTTATATTTCTAGTGGTTAATAATATTCACTATCCATTCTTTGGAAAAGTTCTATAAATCTTCAACCACATTTGCTATTGGATTAATTTTATTTTTATTATTAAAATAGGTGACAATGATAAATTATAGATAAATGATATGGAAGATAGATAGATAGATAGATAGATAGATAGATAGATAGATAGATAGATAGAGAAATGTAGATAAAGGATAGATATATGAAAGTGAAAAAGAATTGATAAATGATAGAATGCTGAAGTTATTAAGTTCTATATTAAATTATATATTTCAAGGAAAGAACAATTAGAAAACAATCATAGAAGTTTTACTATATTACGTTGTTATAATTAATCTATTTTACTACTTGGTATTATTAGTGTCTCCTACACAAATGCATTTCTTATTTTTTTCTGGGCACATGCCTTTTTTGAGAAATACTTTATAGAAGTTTCAACCAGATTTGGGATTGCTCTTTATTTTCTCATCAATGAATTTCAAAGAACAGAAGTTTTAACAGTCTTTCTTGGGGTATCTTCATTAGAATACTCTGGTTCCTGTTGAAGCTCTGGCTAAGGAAGCTCAATAGAGATATGTACCCAATATGGGATACTCAGTTATCATTGTTTAGACTTCTAGACAGTATTCAAAAGACAAATACTTTCAGAATGTTTCCACATATATCCTACTCCTCATGCCCAGCTACCTTTATCAAACACAGCTTCTTCCCTGAAGCTTGACATTGAGTTAAGTAATAAGGAAGCAGATAAGAACATCGAAGTGGTTTGTGCTAGCTCAATGACACAGAAGAGCATCTCATCATCTTATATCAAAATCACTGTGGTCACATTTAACAGAGGTTAGAAGTACAGTTCATAAAACACACTGCTGTCTTTGCTTTGGTTTCATAGAAAACATTTATTTTGTTTATTGAGGACAGATTTATAGACCATGGAGTTAATGAAACTTCCTCTTCAGAGCCCTTAATTTCTAAGGACTCTTTTTAAAATCTCAGGAAGGGACTTACAATGTGATCATATACTTATTATAAATATATAGACTTTCTCATTTACTGTATGTTCATATTATAAGAAGGCCTTCTTCCTTCAGATTGTATATTTTGAATTTCACAAAATAATATAGGATCAAGTTAGCTAATAGTTTCTAAATGACTTGGAAGCTTAGTCACAAAGACAACTTGGTGAATTAGGGGATATATGTGTGTGTGTGTGTGATATTCTATAGCTAAATGTGTAAGGGCTGGGTAACTCATAATAGTGAATGTGTGTGGAAAGATGTCTATATGTGAAAAGATGTGTGGGACAGTGAGTACATGGTTGTATATAGAATTGTGTGTGTGGTTATGTCTGCTGGATAAGTGTGGAGTCTATGTGTGTATCAGCATAGAACAAGGTATAGAAACAGAAGAATAAACATCAAGCTGGGAAAACAACTCAAGAAATTCTTGTAACTTATCTCTGTTCTCATTGCTTCATTTAAAAAAAAAAGATGATCAAATACACAATGGATTTAAAACTCACACTTCTAGAGACAAAGACTTTGTATTGAGGTTTGAAACAAACAAGCTTGATATCACATTTCAAATATTGGCAGAGCAAAGTCAAGGACATGACCATGGTTCAGATTTTAGTAACAGAAATAGGAGGGCCCCAGCCTACTGATTGAAAAGGGATAGACATTTTTAATACCAAAGTTCAGAGACATGGCAAATAGCATGCAATATTAGACTTAGAGTAATTTGCCTGGAACGGAAAATATAGTATTACAAATAGTCAAAGGCAGGCATGGGGGATGGCCCAGTGGCTGAGATGCTTGACTTGTATGCCGAAGCACCTGAGTTCAATCCCCAAAACCCAACATAAAGAGTTGGGCATAATAACCTGCATTTGGAAGTGGAGAAAAGTGGCTCTCTATAGCTCACTCAGCAGTCAGTCTAGCCTACTGCTGAGTTCTAGGCCAATGAAAACCACCGCACCACAAAACAAAAACAGTGGACAGTACTTGAAGAATAAAGGTTGTTTTCTGGTTTTTGTCTATACATGCACACACATACTTACAAACACACATACACACAATGAACTATAAATGAGTGCAGTCAATTCCTTCTTGTTATTGTCCTCTTATAAACATCTTTGTGCCATTTCTCTCTCCCTCACTGTCCTCTCACTTGCTCTAGTTTTATGATAACTGGTGTTCTTATCCCATCTAGAATGAGAACTTTTTCCAATGTTTTTATTCTCTATTTTCACTCTTCAACTGCAACTTAAAATTATGCTTTTTCTGTTCCTACAGATCACATAATTTTTAAAGATCACAACCCTAATATCTCAAACACTTCCTAGAATCTTTGATAGGTGATGTAAGTTTGGAAGGTTGATCTCCGTAAGTAGAAGTTAATCCTGGGTCACATGGAAGGCCTCTTCCTGGTGTTCTATTCCAATTCAATAACTCTGCTACTCCTGAAATTTACAATCAGATTTGATGCATTGAAAAGAATTTTTCAGCATAATCTTTGAATCATGTGATTGATCACTTTATTGAGTGCATGTGTACAGAGAGAGAGAGAGAGGACGGGGGATGATATGTGTGATGTGGCAAGCCCCATGGGAGCAGTGTAAATGACCATAGGTTACAAAGCTGATGCACTCCCAGACCTAGCTCTGTATCTCTGATGCTGCTCACATTTTGCATGGACTGTTCCTGCTCAGCAAAATCATGAATAGCTTTCTAACTCAAGTCCTTTGTGCAGAAGTCAAAGTTCCCTTAGAAATGACTTGTAAATAGAGCTCCCCTCCAACTTTTTCCAGTTCTCCTGGAAAGAACGCATTCTCTGGTTTTTCTGTCCAAGCTCTTTCCCCATCTTCTTCCCCTAGAGTCAGGAAGGCCTGTGTAGAGTGAGTTCTCATGACCCATCCCAGATTCTTCATTCCCTTCTACAAGTTTTACACTGAGGAAGTCTTTTGATTGGCTCTTTTTGTTTTAGTATTCTGTTTATGAGGTGAGTCACAATCAAACAAGTATATCCTTAGCATTTAAACAATGTAAGTGGGGAAGGAATGTGCTAAATTGTGTGTGTGATATATACTCATGCATGTAAGTTTGCGTGGAAACTAGAGGACTCCAGGTGTCACCCTCTGTTACCCTCCTCCCTACTTTTGAAGATCATCTATCACTGAACCAGTTCAACTTAGACAAGCTGGAGACCAAGTCTCTGGGATCCACTTCTCCCCAGCCCTCCTATGCTGGAATTACAGATACTTGCTACCATGGCTAGCTTTCACGTGGCTTCTGGGTATCCAAACTCAGATTCTCATGCTCACAGAGTGAGCAGTCCATCATTTAGGTGTCTCTCCATCCCTGTGTTATAGATTTTTTATTATTGATATATTTGTATGTATTTTTAATGTGTGATATATGTTCAATGTTGTCTGTTTACCATTTGTTGCTATTAGTTATACACAGGATTTTTGGCTTCTTTTGTTCTACTTTCTAACATGTTGGGGAAGCATGAAACATTCTGCACTTTTAACCTTTACTGAAGAAAAGACACCATCCTCTTCTCAGCTCCACCTGAGACTCTAATTACACCATGAAGCAAATTTTGAGGTTTTACTCGCTGTGATGGCTCTATGTCTTTAAAACATTCACACTCACAGTCTCTGTCATTCTAGATTCATGTCAGACTGCGGATGGACAAACTGGAAATAAGAAAAACCCTAGCTGCTTAAAGGGCACATAGATCTCCAGCTTCTGCCACCAAACTGCAATTATTTAACTTTTAATAATTTTCACAAATTGTTTAAGTTCCTGTTTCCTGATTATTATCTTTAAATTTCTTTTTTAATGTACCCATGTTTATCTCTTTTCTTCCCAAATTCCTTTATTATAGGAAGAAATTATGCTTTATGGTAAGTTAACATGTGTAATAGAAAGCCCAAGCATCTGGTATGTCAAAGTTTAGGCACGGTGTCATGGTGGAGGTCCCACTCAGGGAGGGAATGGATGTGAGAGGAATGTAAAATGCAGCTACGTTGCTTCTTTCTCCCTGTCTATCTGTCCTTTTTTCTTTTGTCAAAGGCTATAAATACATCTTTCTTCCTGGAGGTAAGACCATCATGAAATCAAGTCAAAGGAACCAGCTGACTCTACATTGGTCTTGCCCTGTTTATCCTGTTACCTGATAGCAAAATTTAGGATTATCTACCTTCAACTTCTGAGGCCTCTCTGTCCCTTAAAACTAGAAAAATAAATGTGTGTGCTATTCTTTTCTTTATGTGCCTTTGTCACTTTCCCTTTGGATCTAACCGGAAACCCTGAGAGGGTCAAAGACCTACCTTTCCTTCCCTACACTTTCTTCTCCTGATAATCAAGGCGTTAACAATTCCCAAATCTGCATGGTAAGTTGAGGCTGGGATGGAATCTCTTCTACAACTGCCTCAGCAGCCTGGGCCCTGTGGCTCCCAGTGGATTTTATTCTCTTTACATGCCCACAGGCATCTGTTCGGTTCTCCTGGCCTCTGGGATACATGGCCCATTACCCTGCTTCAATGGCTCCCCACTCTCTTCCCAACCACTAGAGATCAGAAATGGATTATATGAAGCAATCTGGAGAAACGAGCACCTCCAAGTGAGTCTCCCCATAGATACAGCTGTCTCAAGGCCCACAGGAGTGAACCTTCGCAATAGTTCCCACAGGCACAGCCGTTATCCAATCTACCTCTGCATTCTGCCTATGTAGTATTGTTTCCAAGTCATCAACAAGAAGATATTGCTCTTTGGATGTTCCCGGTGAGCAGGGGTGAGGTGCTAAAAAATTATGCAGAGAAAATTAGCATTAAATACATCACTGGTTCTATATTGGTGTGGCAGACTCAGGTGTCAGCGAGGTTAACACAGTTGCTCATAGGGCCTAGCTAAACCTGGATCATATGCGTACCTGATAGAGAAAAACAGGAAAGCAGCAGGGCTCAGGGGCAGACTAGGTGTGTAGATCATCTCTGTGGAGGCAATCAAGGGGAGGAACGGGACAAGGCCAAATTCTGGAATGCCTAGGCCGAGACAGGCAATCTTTAGGGAGTAAAGAAGAGCTGTTGGTGAGACCAAGGGCTCAAGTGCAGATGACCAAAGAATGAGCAGAGAGAAAAGGACAAAATGTTTTCCTGGTTGAGAAAAACAAATGCAGAGATAGGTGCTTTCTTCGGCCTGGGACCCTGTTCATTCAGACACCTACAGTGGGAGCCCAAGTCTGCCACGGACTGTACTTGCGGATGCGGAGCGCAGCCCTTGTCTTGGAGCACATTAGTATGTGGGATAAGTCAGCCTGCCCTATTTTCTTAAGCGCTTCTCTTTGGCTTTCTTGTGTGTGCAGCAAGAATAACTGTGCTACTGTATTTACATCGGACACTGCATAGGCAGACTAGGGAAAACAAGGCATACAAGCTCCGTCACGCCAGCGTGACCACTGTGATTCAAACTCTAGACAGGCTGTATACGCCACAGCCCATCTTCTTTCCCACATCTCCCTGAATTCTGCTATTTTCGCCAGAAGCAAGGGATTTGAGGAGGCTTTCTAACTTCCCCTCACTCCCTACTATTTAATTAGGTTATGCAAATCGTGGCAATTCCATTCATCTGCCGTCGGTAAAGAATGAGCAGGCTGTCCAATCTTATCCCAACTGTGGCGGGTTCGTAGACCTTTAAAGTAGATAAAGCGTGAGCCCCTCTTACCACCCTCGTCAGTTTTCCTGTGAGAACGTGATGCTTGGGGCTGCTGTTGCTGTGAGGTGAGGAGGCCTTGAGTTCTGAAAGGCAGAATCCTGAAATAGAAGCCGTGGGCTGAGAATAGAAAGTGAGGGAGCCCCCAGGGTGGCATGTGAGAGCGGCCAGGCTGACTAGCCTTGAGCGTCATAGCCAGCCTCTGCCGGTTCATTTTCTACAGCACTGTATTCCCTGTGCCAACAACTTTTTATTATATTTGGATGCTGTTACCTATATAGCCTGAAAGGATGTTTTGCTCAGTAGGGGAAGAAGGTCTTTCCTTTTGGGGCTTGAACTTTCAGAACAATCTGAAAGGACATTAACCAAAAGATTACTTTTCTTTCCTTTCTTTCTTTCTTTCTTTCTTTCTTTCTTTCTTTCTTTCTTTCTTTCTGTTTTTTTTCTTGTTCTTTTTTGATTTTTCAAGACAGGGCTTCTCTGTGAAATAGTCCTGGATATTCTGGAACTCACTCTATCGACGAGGCTGGCCTCAAGCTCACAGAAATCCACCTGTCTCTGCCTCCCGAGTGCCACCAGCACCCGGCAAAAGATTTTATTCTTAAAAAAGTATTAAAAGCAATATTCAAAAATCATTCCAAGGCTCCCAAGCTTCTAAGAACCCCCCGTGAATCCACTGCTTTCAGTCTTTTTTTGAAGGTCAGAGTAATGAAGGATCCAACCAGCCCAAGGTCAAGCTCCTGCTGCCTCTTCGAGTGGACTCAGTCCACCAGGAGGCTCTTTGCAGCCTTCGCTGGATTCTGAGGGCCAGGGGCTGGAAACAGATGTGGTGCTGTTCGCATCCTTTCACGGGGCCAGGCTACACTCTAGTACTAATTTCCTTAGCTCTGCTTGTGAAGGGAACAGACAAATTCATAACTACTTCCGTGACAGTGAAACCAAGTGTTGGGGCACACATCTGTGCTCCCAGCACTCAGGAGGCAGAAGCAGAAGGGTGGCTGCAAGCTGAAAGCTGGCCTGGAATAGAGAATTTCAGGCCAGCCAAGGCTGAATAATGAAAAGAAAGAAAAAAAAAAGCAAATAAATAAATAAATAAATAAATAAATAAATAAATAAATAAGAAATTGAATGGAGTGATTGTTTTCACTAATTATTTTAAAACTGAAATTGGAGGCCTTAACAAGAGAAATTGAATTGGGTAGCATTCTCTTTACTGGGCACACATGGCACTTAATGGAAGGAGAAAGAAAATACCCAGACTTCCTTTCTTAGTAAAAATTGCTGCAACGTGCTTACTTATTGTCACCTTAGGACAATCATTATACGATGATTGTAGGAAATTCACTGACGTGCCTGATCTTTTAAAAAAAATTTGGACCATTATGTATACCCCATTTGTTGATCAAGAGGGCAGGGCCAGTAGAACCTGTCTTGGATTAGAGAGAATGACACTATTATTTCCATGTAATGTAGGGGTGGGGTCTGCCAGACACTCATAATGTAATAAAATAAGGACAGTTACTCTGGGAAGAACACAAAGCAAGTCAATCACCCAAGAGGATGATAACACAGAAGGAGCTTGGGAGGCTGAACACTTACTGTCTGAGAGCCAGTCCCAAGACCAAGAGGAAACTCTAGAAGGTATGGGAGAAACAGAGGGAAAGGAAGGGAGAAAAAATGAGGGAGAGGGAATGAAAGAGAAGAAGAGAGAGAGATGAGAAGTTTGACCTAGATTCCCTGGTAGGGGTCCAGCGATATCCCATCACGCATTACCTGAAGTAGTGCTCCTACTTACCTAAATATGCTTAGTGAGTATCTTATTGCCATAGAGCATGTGGCAGGGTGTGAAACCTTCAACTAGGCAGGAACATATATTTTCAAGTTTTGGGGTAGAAAGTTTGATGGCAAAGAGAAAGGTCTTCATCTAAATTGTAATGAGATGGTTCTTCTCTGCTTTTCTTTTTTTCATCTCTTCTCTTCCCAAAGGACCACGGAGGATCTTCATAGACACTTTCCTTTCTACTGGACCCATGGAGAAAGCTCAGACAGCCCAGAGCTCTATCCTCCAGCTCTCCATCCTCTTTTGTTCAACTGGATACTTACAACTGAGTTCAAGTGCCCTATTAATAGCAACTAGATCCTTGAACTGCATCGCTATGGTTGCCTCATTGTGGGAAATTATTTACCTTTCTAGGAATTTGTTTAATGAACACTGGAATTTAAACTGCTCTCATATGGTAAGAGTATTGTTTTAATATCCACAGGAATGTTTGTGCCCAATTGCACATGAAATATCGATCCCCTTACATTCTATAAGAAAAAAAGTTTGACTCTATCCATAGAAAGGTTTTGAATATTCAATTAAGCAGGCATCTTCACAAGAAAATTAGCCATACTCAATTTTATAAACTATCTCCAAGTTGCTAATGCTGGCCTTAGTGTTTCCTTAACTTACTACCCGAGAACAGGATATGATCAACAAATTGAATAATTTACTCTTTAATACAGAGTAACTGCTCTGTTCCTGAATAAATCACATTCATTTTTTCTTGGCATAATGGCTTCCTCTTTAGATTAAATGAGCCTTTTTTATTTTTGAAATATGTGTACCATGTGAACTAATGACTGAAATAACTATTTTTTTTTTTGCATTTCCGAAATGGGTATGGTGCATGTAAAATAGGAACTGAATAATTAATAGGATATTGGTTGGTTCAGTCATGTCTAATAATAGGCTGTATAATAAATCATAAAGTATTTTGCAATTAGAAAAATCCATACAAAATAAGAAAGTACTGTTCTCTTAGTAACCTCAAGAAGTATGGAGCAATGCATCATGCAGCAATTGCTACAGTAAAAACATTCCTATTTAGAAAGACTCCCCATTTATCAAATGCAACAAACCTCTCATTTCCTTGAAGCTACTATACTGGCTAAAGGTCACTAGTGAAATACTTACCTAATATCTCCAAAATGCTTGCTCCTCCTCCAGGAATTTTCCATATTGTCAAAATATTTGAAGAGCTTAGCACTTCTCTTGACTCACAGGTAGTGATTAAAGGTTCCGTTATTCTAGTAACATCCAGCAGTAGTGCAACATTTATACAGCATTTCAGCATTTCCATTACCAAATGCTAATAGGTAATCTGCTGTAAAGCAAAATTGAAGCATCTGGGGACAACAAGCATAGAAAAATTCTGCCTTTTATGAAGAGATTTTTCCTGTTCACTTTAAAAATATACAGAACAGTTTTTGGTCGGGGTTTGGGGAAATTTTTTTGTTTTTCTTTCTTTATTTTGCATTTGCTATGTATAGAAAAATGGGAAGGAACTGTGTTACTCTTTGGGGAAGGAGGTTGCTTATATTGCCTCTTAAAAGATAAGAGTGATGAAAATAGATTTTACCTTTGTTTACTGTTTACTTAATAGCTTTATTTCTTTTGTGCCATGATGTGGAAGTCTTCTGTTTTGTGTTGATTTCATTGGTTAAATAAAGAAACTGTCTTGGGCCTTTAATAGGAGAGAAAACTAGGTAGGCGGAGTAAACAGAACAAAATGATAGGAGAAAGAAGCAGAGTCAGGCAGTCGCCATGATTCTCTTACCCGACAGAGACACAGGTTAAGATCTTACTGGTAAGCCATACCTCCTGGTGCTACACACATTATTAAAAATGAGTTAAAGCAAGATGTGAGAGTTGGCCAGTGAGAGGCTAGAGCTAATGGGCCAAGCAGTGTTTAAAAGAATACAGTTTCCGTGTAAATATTTCAGGTAAAGCTAGCTGGGAGCTGGGGTGGAAGGGAAGCGGCCTGCAGCTTCTCACTATAGTGCCATGTTCTGATTTACACTTACAGAAAGCTAGAAGGTTATAGATCTGGTTAATATCATTATTTGATTGACTATATGGTAGAAAGCTTCTTCAAGTCATTGAATCCAGTAGTCATTTGTAAGATGAGGAAATGGAAGACATGTCATTTTCTAATGTAGCTGTCAAGTATGACCGAGAGACTTGAGATTCTCCACTCTCATCTCTCTGTCCAGCTGGCTGCCGTGCGTCAACTAAGATCTGTAGTACTGGGAATCAGTCCACACAACCAACAGAGATAATTGGAACATACACTTTGCTCACCCTTTCCACTCCCCTGCAGTCAATATTTTACAGTGACTCCATTGTGATGTGACCCAAAGCTGAGCTGTTCAATAGAAAAAAAAAAAACAGAAATGCATAACCCTCCCATGATCACTACTGCCTTTAGAATGATCCATTACAAACTACAAAGGAGTGGTTGTCACATGCTTAACGCCATCCCAGATATCGTGTGTGCTTCATTGAACCTTCTTGACCTTCGCGTGAAATCAGGACCACAAGTCAGAGGGACACCCACCAGCCCAGCTCGATGTCTGCGGGGTTGTTCCCACGCCTGCTGCTCAAACTTCTGTTCCACTTCTACGTGCAGCTTTGCCCAGATGAAGGCATTTTGCTGTAAAAATCCCATTTCTTAACTAGCTTAACTGTTCATTTTCATTAAGTCACGTCATTCTCTCAGTGACAGGGCTTCCATATCTTGATAGGTTTTCTTTTTTTCCCCCTTTTACCAGTCTAATTTGCCAATTTTCCATGCAAAAGCCCACTTTGAAACATAATGTGTCTGATTTTTTCCCTTTGTTCAAGACATGTATAAATATTTTCAATTTTTGCACCAAATGCTGTAGTTGATTTAAATAAATCTATTAAATATACGGTTTGAAAGGATGATGGTGGAGTGACGATGTGTTCTGTACTTGAACAAGAAGGGGTAAACTGATGTGTCCTCACCACAGAAAATGAGCACACAAGTTCTCACGGTAGTGAAGGATGATTACCTAGATGGAGACATTCTGCAGCATGTACAGAATTAAAGTTTAAAGTATCATGTTCAGTATCAGAAATACATTCTTCATTTGTTAAAATATGAAAAAAAAAATTTAAGATGCGAAAGGGAATCTAAGGGAACAAAATAAAGCGTGAAGTGGTGTCCCAGCTAGGGTCCTGGAGGAGACAAAGGACATTAGGCAAAAACTAAGGAAATGTTATAGTTCAGATTCCCAGAACTCAGGTGAAAAGTTAGGTGAGCACAATTGCCCCAGTGCAGGTGAAGCCAAGACAGAGTCCCCCAGAGCAAGCTGAAGAGCTAGGCTTACAGAAATAGCCAGCCCCAGGCTCCCTGAGAGGTTCTGCCTCAATAAACAAGGCAGAGAGCCGCCCAAGAAGAGTCCTGGTGATAATCTTGGGCCTCCTCCACACATATGTGCATGCATGCATATGTGTACCTCCCACACACAGGAAAGCCCTGACACATGCACATGCAGACATGTATGCACACACACACACACGCACATGTGCATGAAAACATCTAAAAAATATGAACAAAGTGCAAGCTTCCATTCTAACATTGAGTCTGTATTGGACCATTGATTATGAGAAATATTCCAAACTAATATACAATATCTTTAATAGAAAACATTGGGGAGTATATGTAAGAACTCAGAAATGCTTATCTTCCTATTTTTTCTGTAAAAGAAAACAACAAAACACTATAATTAAAAAAAAGAAAAGGAAGAAACAGAACACATCAATATGTTAAATGAAAGAAGCCCATCAAAAACAAATACATTTTATGTGATCCCATTCCTATACAATGTGCATAAAGGGGAAATCTAAGCCACGTGAAACATGATTAACAGTTACTAAGGACTGAGGATTGCACAGGGGTGGGAGGAAATGGCGCTAGTATGCCCAGGCCTTCTGTTTTAGATGATGAAAATATTCATATTTTATAAATTGACTGTGGTAATGGTTGCACATGTTTTCGAACATACTGAAACCCATCAAATTGTGTAGTTTTGCTGGTGAATTATATAGGGTGGGAATTACAACTCAATAAAACTGCTAATAAAATGCTATAAACTAATTGAAGTCAGGGAACTCTGTTGAAATGTACAGTCAGTAATGAGACCTTCTTGAATTAGTGTTTTCAAAGAGCCAATAAAATAAGCACTAAATATGAGTCTTCATTACATATCAATAGTCAAAGAAATAGATTTAATTGAAAATATGCTCATTCAAATCTCCTTCCTTGCTAGATAAAATTATGCAATTTTAAGGACTTGAGAAAAAGCACATTGATGTATTTTTGAAGTTTAAATAGTTATATTTAATCATGCTCACTATCAAAGCATACAGTAAAAAATGCACTGCATTCAGAAGTCTACATTTATTTAATATACAATCTAGAGCCTCTTACACAGCCTAGATATTTTACTTTTTAAGGTGAACAGCTAAGCAATTTCACTCAATTTATGAAGACAAGAATTATCATACAAGTATCTAACAAGGAAGTCAAAGCCGAGTAGCTTTATTACCAGAGTGCTAACCTAGCATACACAAAGCTCTGGGTTTATTTCCCAAAATGGCACAAACAGGACTTGGTAGTATATGTTTATAATCCCAGTATTTGAAAGATGGAGGCTAAGAATTTCAAGGTTACCCTCAGCTACATAGATATTTGGAAGTCACCTTATACTTTTCAAAATAAGAGAGAGGGAAAGAGGACGGGGAGAAGAAGAGGAGGAGGAAGAGAGAAAGAGGGGAGGGAGGCAGGGAGGGAGGGAGTGAGGAAGCAAAGAAAGAGGAAAGGAATCATAGACAATGGTAGGTGAGGAGGTGGCAGAAACATTCTGGGAAAAGTATTCCCTGATGCGTACCTTCAGTTTAAGTCCTTCATCAAGTCCAGAGTGTGAGCATCTCTCTCCGGTGTTTTGGGTATCTCCTTTGTTATTCCTTCTTTTCATTTATGAAGACGTTTTCCTGACCTCATGAACTTTCTCTCATCTTTGGCTATACTTGTGTCTCCCCGCCTCATGTTTCTGACTTTACCTCCCATCAACCATTTCCCCCAACTTATGCAAATAAAAAGTACAGGGCATTTTTCAGTATACATCATACTTCCTCATTACATTTCTCTTCCTGATCATGAATTAGGAGTTTTATAGTTCTATAAGGCAATAGTGAGGCTCCAGGACTGGTTTCTTGTGACCATCTGATAGAAACAGGAGAAACAAGCCCACTCCAGGAACCCTATATCAGTATCTCTGAAGTAGCATCCAGTGGCTGTTTTTCTCTTAAAACAAGTCATGCATTGTATTTGTGTGTGTGTGTGTATGTGCATATAGATCTCTCTGTGTGTGTATTTGTATACATAGCTTGTCCATATAATGTTACTTGTGTGTATGTTGCAATTTTTCAGGGGTGACTGTTTAAAAGTAAAGAGTGGAGAAAAGTAGTTATTAAAGCACAATACTAAAAATAAGCAACAACAACAAAAAAAACCACGCCCTGTAAGTATGGATGATTCACACCCATGGTTTAGCAGCTCTGATCTAAGAAAACTCAAGTTCCACTTTAGAAGACTCAGGATTTTTGTGTTCAACAAGGTGAAAATTTGGTACATCTGAAAAACACTTTAGCTTTGGGGATGAGTCTCCAAAGCTGGGGGCCTCAAACCTTGCCCAGGATCTTCTAGAATCTTCAGATCTTATGAATGTATTTGTGATAAAAGTTAGCATTCCTACAATCTGCTCTACATCATCTTAACCTACATTGGCAAAGCTTATCTAAAATGTCCTCTTTGTTATGAATGACAGTAGAGTAATGAGCCAGGCGATCCTACCTAGTAGAGACACCCTCCAGTCAAACACTTTTCTGCACACCATTATTAGGTCAGAGCTTCTCAGTGAATAAGGTGACAGATCAATGGACCTCCAAGTAAGGACTTGCAGAGTTCAGCTGCTTTTCCGAGTGTACCAGTAAAGTGTTCTACAGGTCTCAATACATGACTCCAGTAACTCACCCTGGATCACTCTATGATGGCCTTCAACTTTGTTCCAAAAGTGGATTTTCTTTATCAACCCAGTATTACTGTGTAAAAATATTTGCAAAGCTCCTTCTGCTTCTAGAAGCAGATCCAAGAGAAGGACTGGATCCTGCCTTTCAGCTCCTGGATAAGCCATGTCAGATGTGTTTCCTGTAATTCAGTCAATAGCTGGAAAATGAGTCCTGAAAAAGACAATGGGGATGCTGTGAACATCTGGGATCTACATTGAAAATAGTTTCACACCTATTGTCTTACTTCATCTTCCTGAAGCTCTCAGAAATGTATTTTCAACCCAAGTGATGATAATTAATGAGCTGAGATCAAAAGAACTGGAGGCAGCATAAATATTTGCTGCCAGAACTGGGACTGAAATCTGCTCTTCTGGCTCACTGCTGTTCTGTTCTGTGATGTGTGTGTGTGCGCACACACACACAAGCCTCTGTGTTTGTGTAGTGGAAATCCAGACATGCAGGCTCAGATACCAGGGTGCACTTGTTGAGGTCAGAAGACAATCTGAAGTGTCAGTCCTCAGTTTTCGCCTTGTTTCAGGGTCTCTTTTTCTCTGCCTCACAGAACAGGCTAGCTACCTGGACTTTCATGGGGGTCCTGGGGATTCCTATTCAGGGTCTCAAATTTGTGTGACAAGTGCTTCTAGCTACTAAGCCATCCTTCTGCCCTCCAGTGTTCTAATTCTTTAGTGAGCTAATCAGAATTTCACATTGCATGGAATCAATCAGGGCCTGCATTTGAACTTCCTTATTCAGACAATTTACGTTTTGTCTTCTTAGGAACCTAAGCAAAACTGAACAGTTTTATAATGTTGAATCTGCCATTCAGTGTTGTAATATGAGCGGCGGGGCTGCGTCCCCAGCACCCCGGCTGCCTGCTAGCTTATGCCCGAAATAACAACACACAAACTGTATTCATTTAAACACTGCTTGGCCCATTTCTGTATAGCCTCTTCTAGGCTAATTCTCACATATTAATTTAGCCCATTTCTAATCATCTGTGTAGCACCACTAGGTGTGCTTACCGGGAAGATTCTAGCCTACATCCATCCTGGGTGGGAGTTTCATCGCGTGTGCCCCAGAGAGCAGAGCTATCACATCTACCCGGGAGAGGGGAGCATGGTGTCTCTGAGCTCACTTCCTCTTCCTCCCAGCATTCTGTTCTGTTTACTCCTCCCACCTATGTTTTAACCTCTCAGGGCTAAGCAGTTTCTTTATTGCTTAACCAATGAAATCAACAGATTGATATATGACACTCCCACATCAATTCAGAATTGAAAAAAACAAATCTATTCACATAATCAAGTATAAAGGCTTTTTTTTTGCCTTAGTTAATTTTAACGAGGATATACTAAGAATTTTCTCCCTACTGTAATGAACACTATTAAAAACGATGACCAAAAACATGGTTTCTAGCTGATAGAAACTGGCAGCCTGGTGGTAGAAGGTAGGGACAGAGGTGGATGAAACCAAGGTTAGCATGGTCGTGAATCTGTGCTCATTAAAGAAAGTATTGCACACTGTGATGTTCAGTTAATTAAGAAGCAGTTTTATTCCTTGTTTTTTCAGGTTTAAGAAATTGGAAGTTAAATAATACTGCTGATGTGATCTAAGGGCTTGTTTATCTCCCTTCTCTGGGGTCCATTATACCATCACCTAGTATACATGGTTCCATTTAATAATAATGGAAGTCACACTTGGGTATTGAAAGAGAATCTTCCCCTCCTGAATTTGCACGGGGAAAACCCTTAGGGAATGACATTTTCTACAACCCACTCCTTGCTCTGTCTGGACCCAAGTTACTGTGCAGAGTAATTAAGTAAGCACAACAGGCAAATTCAGACTTCAAGTGTCTGGCTTTTATGGTTACAGATGTTCTCTGCATAGTGTGTTCAGCAGTTCCTGGGGTCATAAATGTTTAATTTTTAATCTCTTTTTTATCGGTTTTGTGTAATGCAGACTGCTAGTATACCAAAAGAAATTTTATTAGTGTGTTTTATGTGCATGAAGTTTGCAATAATAAGAGCTTTAGTGAAATAAAATAAGGTACGTTCCCTTAAAAATGAATTTTACTTTAGCTTAAAACATAATTTAACATCCTTGTTATAGAACACTAGTTATATAGATTTCATTCACAATATTGTTTTCAGTGACAATGTATTTGTGATTCTAATCTCATCCCAGGGCAATGTGTGACTTACTTTGTAGATGTATTGTTGGAAATACACTGAGTTACATCATCTGTTTGTACTCCAAATGTCCCTTGAAGTGATTGAGGAACTTGAAACAATAATCATTTCATCATGTATTTATCTTCCACGACACCAGCAGCTGCCCCATTGCTCAGGGGACCTTGTGACACAAACAACATGTGCAGATGAAAAGTACATTGTTGCTCAGACACCACAAGAAAGAACCAAAAAGCACAGCATCGACATCACGTGTTTACGAGGCCACTGTTTACTGTTTATACCTGGGTTTTCATTGTCCTGACAACAGCACATTGCAATAGTGTCTGGGTGTGAAACTTTGCAATGAAATCTTCTGATATATATTTTCCTTTGACATATAATACATTGTGTAACCTGCGAGCTTAAAAACAAAATTTGTATCTCCCATTCAGAATGGCATACCCAAAACTTTTTTCTGCCTTAAGTTTACTTAATCATTACATTTTAAGAAAGTAGACTTACTGAAAGAATAAAGATCTAGCTAATTCTTTGATTCTTTGATTCAAAACAGGTTTTTTTTTTTTTTTTTTGGTTTTGGTTTTGGGGTTTTTTGTTTGTTTGTTTGTTTTTTGAGACAGGGTTTCTCTGTAGCTTTGGAGCCTGTCCTGGAACTAGCTCTTGTAGACCAGGCTGGCCTCAAACTCACAGAGACCAGGCAGTGGTGATTCAAAACAGTTTTAACAATGGAGCACGAACTGTGTGGCCAACATCAATAGTTTGATCTCATCGAAAGGTGAATACAAAATGGGCCATGGTGAGGCTGTATACACCCAATTGCATTTTCCATCCAATTGAGAACTCCTCTGATGAGCATGGACCCTCATCCTGTATTGAATCGTCCTGTAAACTGCAAACACAGCTTTACTATAATACACTGAATAACCTCAAACCCTGGTTTGAATGAGAAATGTCCCCCATAGGCTCAGGTATTTGAATACTTGGTCCCTTGTTGTTGACACTCTTTGGGGGAGACTTGGGAAGCTGGTCTTGCTAAAGGAAATATGTCACTAGTGGCAGGCTTTGGGATTCCACAGTCTCCCACAACTTCCAGTTCCCTCTCTCTGCATCCTGCTTAAGGTTGAAAATGAGAACTTTCAGCTTTGTGCTCCAGCAGCCATGTCTGCTACCCGATGCTATGTCTCCCCGCTGTAAAGAACTCTTATCCCTCTGGAACTGTGGTGGAGAAAAAAATCTAGTTAGTGCATGAAAATTTAAGACACTCTGAACAGAAAAGGTAGGTACTTTTTTGTTATTAAGATAGATTCTGCGTAGCCAAGGTTGTCCTTGAAATCTGAGCTTCCTGCCTCTATCACTAAGGACTTGGTTCATCCCTCTTATCCCTGGCTTTGGTATTCACTGTATTGCAACTAATCAACTTTTAGAATTTTTTTTAAGCCCTGACAAATCTGAAAGGGAGGACCCACTCTTGAAAGACCTCTAGTTGATCCAGTAGAGCTGAGGAGCACCATAGAACTCTCAAGCTGGTTCGTGGAGGTTGGGAAATGAACGTTTCTCCAGCAGAAGAAAATGCCACCGGAGTTGGAGAAAACAACGATGAAACCACTTGCTTCCTCCGCTGTGTTAGAAACAACAGACATCCCAGGGCTCCTCATAGTTGCTTACATCTTGAATCAATGCGTATGAGTAAAGAAAGGGGAGGAAGGGGGTCCTCTTGTCTATACAATCACAGAGAAAGAGTGTTAGAATTTAGACCTTGTCAAACACTGACCTTCTTGACACAGATGGAGCTGAAAGACAAACAAAAGCTGTCCCCAAGTTCAATCAGTGGAAAGAATGCTTTGTTCCCTGTGAAATAAAGCCATCTACTGAGAAGTTTGCTTTGTAATTCCCCATTATTGCAAACAAAAGGTAAATGCTTATTTCTTGTACTCTGTCAATATTCCACATGTAAGCTTCTGTGTTAGCTGTCAATCTACGGGCAAATAATCTGAAAAAATTTTAAATGAGAAATATTAATTTGAGATCACAATTTTAGTGCTTTTGATCTATGGTTCTAAGAGCCATTGTTTCTGAGACCATGGTGAGAAGGAACCTCATGCGGGGTGTGGTGGGGCACTGCTGATCACCTCACCTCATGGTGGCCCAGAAGTCAGTGGGGCTGAGGAGGCTTCTGGGCCAGCATGTACTATTGTAGGACAAGCCCCAAGTGGTCTCCTTTCTTAGGCAGCACTACCTCTCTGTTATGCCATGAAATTAAGATCCCATCAGTAGATTGACACACTGACAAGTCAGAACTCAAATGATCACATTCCAAAAGCACAAATCTGAACACTGTGAATTTCTGTTGTATCATGAAAAAAGCCTGAAGATTTTGAGTTTTGCAGGAATATTTCAAATCTAAACCATCAAAATTTCCAAAAACTATCATTCATCTAAAATAGCACGTACATCGGGAGAGAGTGGAACTGTGGAGTTAGTTTCCTTTTTTCCTTGACTTGGATTATTTTGAACAATTGCTTGTCATCAACTGTAACAAGACATTTATCAATATAAGCTGTATGTACATTGTCCATTGTGTGAAAATGCATGGAATACTAAATTGGAATACAGAAATTGTAACACCATTTTAAAATAAATTTACAGGGACAGGAAGGATGGCTCAGCAGTTAAGAGCATGTACTGTTCTTATAGCGGGCTCAAGTTTTGTTCCCAGTACCCACATAGAGCAGATCCAAATGCTTCTAACTCACTCTGAAGAGGATCTGTTGCCCTCTTCTGGAGTCCATGAGAAGCTGCACTCACATATGAAAGCACCCACACAAACAGATAAACATAATCAAAAACTAAAATAAATCTTAAAAAATCCCACAAATCCATAACAAATAGAGGTGTGTATTTCTGTGTGATGAACAAACCCAATGCTCACTGAATTTAACATTTGTAAAAATTTTTTTCATCCTGAAGCCTTTTGAAAGTATTTTGAAATAGTAAGGGAAAGGAACTAATTTAACTAGTCACCTCAGTCATAATTCATATTTGTCAAACTATAAAGAGAAGGGTGGTCATGATCTTGGAAGAATCCCTTGTATTAAATTCTATGTTTCCCCATGAGCTACAGATAAAAAATACAATGTGTGTGTGCCTTCTGAGTAGAGCAATGGGCAAAAATCAGAAAACACCAAAACAGTGTTACACCCTAGCAAGTACAGGAAGTAGGGGTTCAGGGGAGGGCTCTGGTGGAAGTTGAACAGCTTTATGACAAAGAAAAAAACCCTGCATTTTCCAAGCTAGATTTCCATCAAAAATGCCTGACCGTGGCTCTGTGGACTTACTTAGTCTAGCCAGATCCACTTCAACTCATCAAGGTTCCCATAGGGAGGTCAAAGTCCTTCGAAAACTGTGTGCTTATTTTGTTGAAGTAACTCTTCCCTTTGGCAGCCTTTGGTGCTCCTTGTAGTTGGAAAGATAAAAGGGAAATTCTCAATTAGGTACCCAGTGCTCAGGTACAGGAGATATCCTTGGCCCTAGTTCTTGACCCTCTCATCTTCTCTTTTCTTTGTTCCACTGTTCCCTCTTTCATTAGGTAAATAATTTCTCTGGGAGCAATATATACCGTGGGGAGTATATTTCCAGCAATGGGACAACATCTGGAGTCTTCTTATATTTGGGCCTCTGCAATTATCTCAGATATATCTTAGCTGATGCTCTTTATCCTTGAAATTAGACCTGGCCTGAATAAAATATGTGTATAACTTAGTGCTTCCTTATTCCTAGATCTTAGCTTTATCTTAACTTAGATAAAATATACATAATGATTCAGCCACAGCTAATAGTTCTCCTGCCTTCATGGAATTGGGAGCAGAAGAGATGACAGAATAAATTGATTGATGGATATATTGACTGATGTGACTGAGAAGTGATCGCCGCAGGACCCATGCACTTCATGGGTCAAAACATTAATAAATTATGGAGGTCAATGTCACTCAGAGAAGAAAGCAGTTAGCTTAGAACTCAGGAGATTTTATTTATTTTTTAAAATTTTATAATCAATAAGAACAGTAGAATATCAACAGAATATTTTTTCCGCAAAATCAATAAATATTTTCTCACAAATGAGACAGTAATATATCCAAACAGAACTCTATCTTTTATAGATTGGAAGGAGGAAGGGCCTAAAGTTAATAACCAATAAATTCTAAGGAAGTAAATGACAAAAGTTGTAAATTTATTGCCTGTGACTAGTACAGAATTCAGACAAAATGAATGAGGAAATGTGTTTCTGAATCCTCTAGCCTCTTCTGCTGGTTTACATCCTTTGCGGGGAGGGGGTTGAACGACTTTTTCACATGGGTCACATATCAAATATTCTGTATATCAGATATTTACATTATGATTCAAACAGTAGCAAAATTTCAGTTATGAAGTAGCAACTAAAATAATTTTTTGGTTGGGGTCACCATAGCATGAGGAAATGTATTTAAAGGTCACAGCATTAGGAAGCTGAGAACCCCTGTCTATACATTTGTTTTTTGCACCATTATGTTTTTGATAATACAATTCTAAAATATAATTTGAGAACTAGTACTATTATGCCTCCAGTGCTGCTCGTTCTGTTAAGGATTCTCCTATTTATAGTCTTTTATACATCAATAAGAATTTTAGAATTATGTTTTCTACTTCTGTGACAAATGTTTTTGGTATTTTGACAGGAATTGCACTGAATGTGTAGAATGGTTTTGGTAATGTGGCCATTTTCACAATATTCATTCTGCCAATTTAAATAAGACCAATTTTTCCATGTTAACATACTCTTTTATTTGGTTTACACGTGTTTTAATAAGAAATTATGTTTACAATAATCATGGAAAGTGGACTACAATTTCTTGCTTTGTTTTTGTCCTTATCCAGCCTTGGGGGCACAAAAATTTTGTCATTTTAGAGCCTATTTGTTAGTGGTTTTTTTCCTTCCTATCTAATGTTGAAAGCATTAATTTCAGTGCTTCCTTAAAGATTTGATAGCATTCAACAATGACATCTAGGCCTGAATTTATTTTTGATTGGGAGACATTGTTATCTTATTGTGGGTAATGGAACTATTTAGATTGTTTATAGTTACTACATTTAATTTTGGGAGGTCACATGTGTCTAAGAACTTACTGTTTTAACATTCATTTATTTATTTATTTATTTTAGAAGTATGAGTGCTTTGCCTTCATTTATGTATGTGTACCACATGTTTGTTTGTGTGTGTGTAAGAAGAGGGCCTCAAGTCTCCTAAAACTGAAGTTAATGATAGTTGTGAGCTACAATATAGGTTCTAGAAAGAGAACTCAGGTCATCTTCAGTGCAGCAAGTATTTTAAACTGCTGAGCTATCCCTTCTAGGTCATTTATTTATTTATTTATTTACTTACTTACTTACTTATTCATTTATTTATTTTTTCTAATTAAAGTTTTCAAGGCCTCCTCTAATGGTTTTCTGAATTTCATTGAAATCCATAGTTACTTTCATTTTTATATCTCACATTTTATTAAACCCAGGTTTTCTCTTTTTTTTTTTTATCTTTTGCTAGTTTGTCAATCTTCTATTTTTCCCAAAGAACAAACTCTGTCTGACTGGCTTTATATACTGTTATTTTAGTCTCTGTTGCATTAATTTTGTTCCTGTATAGAACATTTCTTGTTACATAGAACATTTGATTTTTTACTTCTTTTTTGTCTTTTTAATAATTGTGGTCATTATTGGGTTATTTATTTGAGTTCTTTCTGATGTTTTAAAATATAAAATACTCATAGCCATGAGATTCCTTTTAGAAGTAGCTTAGCTATTCCACAAAGAATCTGATGAGCTGTGCTTTCATTTACATTTGACTCTAAGAATTTCTTAATTTCTGTCTTGAGTTTTTTTCCAGAAACCTCCTAGTCATTCAAGAGAGTATTGTTCACTCTCCATGCATTTGTGCAGTTTTTTACTACTGATTTCTTGTTTATTATGCTATGGCCTGAAAAAATAGAAGTGATTAGTTTGATTATTTCATATTTAAAAAGCTTTGATTACTGGTGTAAAATTTGATCTGTTTTAGAGACATTTCCATTGAGCTTTTGAGAAGAAAATGGATTTAGTATCTAATGAGTAGAATTTTCTATGGATACCTGCTAAGTACATTTGACCTAGGAAGTAGTTTAAGTCTAATTTTTTATCATTGATTTTTGATATTTATGACCAATATAGAGATGATTATGGAGTACTGAAAACAGCCACTGCTATTCAATAAGGACTTTTCTGACATTTTATATTCATTAGTATTTCCTTTATTAAATTAGAAGTTCCAATATATGATTATACATATATCTATAATTATATCTTCTCCACACTAATTGTTTCCTTTATTAATACATAGTGATCTCCATTATCTCTTTTAATTTTGTTTTAATGTCTATTTTATCATATATCAGTAAAACTAGGGCAACTTATCATTCTCAATTCATTTAATAGGTTATTTTTCATCTTTTGACTCTCAGTCTATGGGTGTTTCTAAGATGTGTTTCTTGGAGACAACAGATGGCTGAATCTATTTTTTCAATCCACAGAGCCAAGTCTCAGTCTATTTGTTGTTGAGTTTGGCCCATTTACACTTAACATTATTATATAACATTGCTATTGAAAGCTGTTCATTGGTTCTTTTATTTGCTGTTTGTTTTTTTGGATGATTAGATTCTTCGTTCTTTATTTTCTCTCCCCTATTGTTAGAGGTTTGCTGATTTACTGTGTTAGACATGATGGATTCCTTCATAGCTATCTATTGTTCATACACTCTCCTCATTAGACTTAGTCTTTCCTTGCTCTTATGATTGAGACTTTCTTATTCATCTTCTGTGTTTAGTAGCCCCTTAAGTTTCTTAGGCAGTGCTGCTTTGGTGTTCATGAAATGACTCACTTTGTGATTGTTTTAAATGTCCTTTTTCTCTGCCAATTTTAAAAGATACTTACTGGCTTTAGAAATCTTGATTGTCAGTCTTTACTTTCAAGGATTGAAATACACCACTTTATGTTTTCCTGCATTTTAAAGCTGTTAGTGAGTTGATATTCAGATTCATGAGTTCATAAGTAAGTTGGCAGTTTTCCCTTATAACTTTTAATATTGCTTCTTTGCTTTGTGCTTTTTACAAACTGATTATAAAATGTCATGGAAAAATTCAGTTTTGATCACACATGTGTGAGGTTCTATGTACCTCAAAAAATTGAATCCAGAACTTCTAGAGTTATTTGACTTTGTGGTGCCCAATGTTTTTGAACTTATTCGTGTTTGGGTGTTGTATATTTACAACCTTGTGTTCAGTACCTGGTATTTCTCCTCCTACTTACTTTCCACTCGAATTTTTACTTGGCTGAGTTCTTCAATTTCACAATTTTTATTTTATTTTTATCTAAAGTCTAACTTGTGTGTTGTCTTTCCCTGCCACGTTGCTGATCTTTACATACATCTTACTGACTTGTTCTCAGCGTTGCTGTCTTTCTTCTCTGGGTCCTTGATTCAGGCATCTTCATCTAACCATACATTTTCGTCTGGCACCTTACTTATTTCAGTCTTTTTGAGTTCAGTAGTTGAGGACTTAGGATCTTTGAAAGGAATCATACACCCTGGATATATCGTTTTTGTATGTGTGTTTCTGTGTTTCAATTTGCATATCTGTTGGTTTCCATATTTTTTTTATTTTAAAAGAAGGGTTTTTAATTTCCTTGTTTGTTTTAGCAACCTACTTTTGCAGGCTAAATTCCCAGTACCTATGAGAAAGGAACAAGCAAATGACTTAAGGAAATGACTGCTGTCCCCCGCCTCCCCCAGGCAGCTGCACAGCTCAATCTGTGTTTACTTTTCTTATGGCTGAGTCACCTGTCCTTTTGTTCCTTTTAATCTTTTAGTTCTTTTTATGGGTCTCTGAGTTTGAGTCTTCCTCTCATTAGAATAGAGACTGGGTTTTCTGTGTGTTTGTTTGTTTGTTTTATTTTGTATTTTTTTTGTTTTTGTTATTAATTTATTTTTGTCTAACTGTGACTTTCTCTTTCAGTGGCTCACATAAAGGCAGTTTATATCCCATCCTCTTACCTAGAAGACACAGTGTGGTGGGGTTAGACAGGATTTTTCCAGGAATAGCCCTGCTTCCATTCCTCTGTAAGAGAAATCATATCCACAACAGCTATTCCAAGTCCCACCTTAGGCCTTCCCATAGAACTTCACCAAATAATGTATCACTTTGACCTAGGGTTATAACTCAGTGGTAGAGTACTGGTCTTACATGCATAATGCCCTTGATTCAACTGCTAGCACCACTCCCAAAAAACGGGGTACAATATATCATTTTCAAATAAGGTAACACATTTGGAACATTTTTGCCAGGAATAAATGGACATTACAGTTTGAAGATACGTGTATTAATATAAAACTTAAGACCAAGATACCATGAGATACATACTATTAAAAGGATGGCTTGTTATTGATCCTGAGAGCAACATACCATATGGAGGAGTGCCAAGCTAGCCATATGGAAGGAAGAGGGGACTGGAAAGACTCTTTATAATGGGTTTCATGGGTGTGAATACACAAGACAGAATAAGCAGGCTTGGGGTTGCCTGATATGCATTATATCAGTAGGCTGCGAGGCATAGGAGCTGTCCATGGGTCTCTGGTGGTGGCCTGGGGTAAGTAGGATGGTTAGTGGTCAGTGCTATACCTGAGCATGACAACAGATGTAGATTGTGACAGGGGTGTAATATCTGGGTTCATTAGCAGTTGAATCATGGATGGATCAAAGGGTACTTTATAATAAAAGGATATAATGATGAGGAACCAAGAAGCGAAGGCTCTGTATCTCAGGTACATTAACAGGTATGCAGAGCAAGGTGTCCCTAGCATATAAACCTAGAACAGAATACAAATCATGGTCTCTACAGTATAATTGATATAAAACTTGTTCCAAATTACAGGAAAAGTGTCAAGGATACAGTTGCTATTTTTCTCTCGCTTATGAACCGAATTTCACCATTAATAACTCTGAATATTGGGTCCCTATTGAAATAGCTGAAATATGTGCTCTTTTGGAACATGAAGCAAAGTCTACAGCTGGTGAATTGCAGTTTCTACCTTCAGTCCAAATCAAGAGGCTGATTCATAAAGAAGCTGATTTACAAACAAGCAAGAGGAAGCTAACAAGTGCCTGAAATAGATGTTGATTGTAAGTGAAATAAACTGTAACTACAACATTGAGCCCATAACCCTGGCAGTAAAATAAAATGAAGTGGAGAAAGCTACGCTGTAATAACAATTTAATATTCACCAGATTGTAAAGTGAATCTAGGAGGAATCATTGCACATGCAAGAAGAAAATTACCACCCAATATAATCTGCTCTGAGACATATTCATGGTCACTGAGAGCTCCAAAATCCGAATAGTAATTTTCTTTAAAGTGATGGCTGAGCACAGGTAAAATTTAACTCCTTTAAACACACCCTCCAGAGCAGAATAAAAACTGTCTGATGATGAGAATCTATGACACGATCTACTTACATGGCATAAGGTGGGGTGGCTCGAAACTTAGAAAGCCTGGGTACTCACCAAAGTCTTCACTCTAGGTAGGTGTTCAGTCTTTCAAATAAAAATAAAAGGAAATGAATCATTTAATCTGCTAAAATAGTGGAGATATTCCAATTCTCAGAGAAGCGGTTAGATCCAAAGATCATTAAGCATGCCTCTAATTACTCAATTCAGGAAGACAAATGAATACATTATTTGTCAAATAAATGTTTGATGTTTGAAACAATAGTCAAAAGCAGACATTTGTAGTTTATATTCATAGAAACATTATTTCCAGTGACTCTGACAGGATAATACCCCAGGGTCCATTAACACGTAGAAATTTTTAGCAAAATATGAAGTGTCCTTATAAAGGAATTATTCAATTTTTAAAAGAAGGATATTCTGGAGTATGTTAATCATGTTACAATGAACTTTGATAATATTATCCTAAGTGAAATAAGATAGTTTTGATATATAAAAATATTGTAGCAGTGCATATGAATATAATATACTTACAGTAGTCAGAATTTGGTGACAGGAAGTAGAGTGCAATGATCAGGGTTTATAGGGAGGGACATGTTTAGTGGTACTTGTTCAGTGGACACAAATAATGCATTTAGGATGCTAAAAAAATAAAAACATCCCAGACATAGATGAGGATAATGACTGGACAACAGCGTGAATGGACATCATGTTGCTACATTGTGACTCAAAAATGATAAAAATTTCATATTGTGTCTATTTTACAGCTCTGAGAAGCACTCCAAATCTCATTTTCTGGAAAGATAGCAATGAGCAGATGCATCCTGAGATAACAGCTGGTATTCTCTAGATGGTGATATTTTATTGACCAGGCTTGGGCATGTCTCCTTATTCTGGTAGCAGAGACCGGACACCATGATGCCCAGGCTGTGCAGAACAGAAATAGATCCTCTGCTTTCAGCACTGCTTTTTATAAATTGAGAACACTGACACATTTATGAAAAAAAAAAAACAGCATTTCCTTCTTGCAATCTCTAAGAAGAATCATTTATAAAGAACACTTCTTAATCTACAGCACGAACACACCAGTCCCCTTGGTTTTCTATAATCTAATTAAGAAACACAATAAAAACAAAATGTATTAAGTCTAACAAGATTTGCTGTTTTACTATTGGTTACCTAACAAAAAGTATAGGCATATTTTTTTGTGTTCTAAAACACAAACTGACACCAAAGCTTGCTCAAGAAGAAAGCTTTGGTGTATCCCCACAGAACTACCTACTTGATGCTTTATTCCATTAAGGTTTGATAGTAACTATATCCTCCCCACAGAATTGATGCTTCAGTGGGGCTACCTGCATGTCAGTCTAGTTTTACATCTTTAGCACAGTGTCATCCATTTATAATAAATATCATATGATCCTTAGATATTCTAGAATCATTCTGCTTGTTACAGATATTATGGTCATGTCTGATGTTTAGCTATCTACTCAAAATCTAAATTCCATTGATATGTCATTATATGTAAAAATATAATTTCTGTAAGAACAGACACATGAACCGTATAGCCATTTTGTTTGATTGGTTTGGGGTTTGGTTCTCATTTTGATTTTGTTTTATTTGTGGTTTTTTTCTGCCAGCTATTGTATAAGATAAGCTGTAAAAAATGGGTCATAATTATCATGCTTATTAATTGTAGCACGTTTCCTTCTTGGGATGTGTGTCTGAAATATGAATATTAAAATTTATATTTTATGATTGAAAATGTATAGTCCATGACTAATTCATTTGTCTTCATTTTATCTTCTTGTTTTAAAGAAATTCTATATACTCATGCAAGCATTATGATCCTCAGCAATACGTCCCTGTGCCCAGTGAAAGAGTGATCCTGAATAATTGTCAGAGGATAATGGGTACAGCATTAAAAGAACAATGTCCCCTTTCCTCCTTTTGCCACAATTGCCCACACCATGGTAGTTCTAAACCACAAAGAGAAAACAAACCACAGATCTAAACAGCCAAAGTCTGTCGTGGCAAAATAGACATAGCAGCTGTGGAAATAAAACACTGTTCTGTTTTTTCACAGGTAAGAGACCTCAAGGCTATAGGAGTCAAGTTCTCCTGGACCAGACAGCAGTTGCTGTAACAGGGACTTGTTAATGGGCAAATGTTTCCATACACACCTAGCTGTTGAAATTATTTCTTATTCCTCTAGACCCACATTTTGTGATTGCTAGTTCAATGACAACTTGACACAAGCTAGTCATTTCAGAAGTAATCTCAAGTGAGAAAACATCCCCCACCGTACTGAACCGTGAGAAAGCCTGTAGCGCGTATTTGATTGATGTGGGAAAGGGATGCCATCACTAAAGTAGAGATCGTGGGTTCTATTTAAAAAAAAAAAAAAAAAAAAAAAGTAGGCTGAGTAAACTATGTGAGCAAGCCAGGAAGCAGCACTCCTCCATGACTTTGCCTCAGTTACCTACTCCAGATTCCTGCCTTGAGTTCCTACACTGACTTCTATGGATGATGGGCCAACTCTAAGAGGAAATAATCCTCCCCTGACAGCTGATTTTCATCATGGTATTTTATCACAATTGAAACCCTAACTAAGATAGTCTTCAGATACATATCTATTGTGTTTTGAATGTATTTCTTCCCCTGGAATTCTTATTTCAAACTAAAACCCAAGGTCTCAAGAATGAAAGCCTTTTGGAAGAATGACTAAATTAAGGAAAGGACTGTTCTCCTACATGGGATTAAGCCTTTTGAAAGAGGCTTCTGAGAACTGTCTGGCCATTTGGACCATCTTGGAACCAGTATTCTTATGCTAAGAAAGGAGACACCCTCAGTTGTCTCTGAAAGAAGCACCATTTTGGAAGCAGTAATTCTTAGCAACCACATGGAATCTTCTGGTGTGTTCAGAATGAACTTCCTGACTTTTACAAGTGTAAAACATAAATTTCTATTGTATTTTAATTTACCCTAATACAGGATGTTCTGTTATAGCAGTATAAATGGGCAAAAATGATACACACACACACATACACACACACAGCTTAACACTTCTGCAGCAATTACTGCTCTCAGCACTGTGGTAAGAATTCAAAAGCAAGCAAGACACATACTCGGGGTCTAAGAAACTCACAGATCTTTGTGTTATTGCTCTTGCCTACAACCTGCATCCCCCCAGAATCTCCAAGATTAACCCTTAATGCTTCTCACTAATTATAAGCATAAATGATCTTTCATATTGTGCCCACATTGCATCTTCCTTATACTGTCTTCTCTGAGGCAGTTGTAATAGTTAGCTTCAGGCTGCATCTATACTATTGACAATTTAGTCATTTCATTTTGTATTAAAGAAAATTGTCAATAGCTTATTTTCTCTTTTTTTTATTACAAATGCCTTGAGACAGAGGTTTATTTGATTCTTCATCAATGAACCCATAATGAGTCTTACACTGTTCATTCTCTTATTCATTCCTTTATTTTTTCTTTTATAATAAAGTGTGTATAAAGGATTTACAGTATTATATGTGCTCAAGCATCAGAAGCAAAAATGATGATTTTTTAAAAATGATCACTCATTCTGGTTTGTGGTTCATAGAGCAATAGTTGATGCTAGAAGCGAGGAAGAACTGCTGTCATATTTTCGGTGGAATCATCATTTTTCTCTGTATTTCTCACACACAGCATTGTCTTAGTTACTTTTCCTACACACTCAGCCAGGGAAAAGAGAATAATGAATAATTGCTGCTACTCAGCTCCCTTTCTCTATGTACACATCCAAGAGCTCAGTCAGGGAATGGCTCTGCCTACTGAGTGCAGGTCTTCCCACCTCAGTTAATGTAATCAAAGGAATTCTTTACAGGGATGCCTAAAAGCCTATGTCCAGAGAGAGTCTAGGTTGTCTCAAATTGACAATTAAATCTAAATGGGACACCTCTTCCTGGTAAGCTATACATAAAACAAAGCATTACATGAGAAAGAGATGATCTTTGGGATTGGAGTTGTTTAAGGTTTCAAGAAGAGCTACTCACTTCTTAGGGTATGAGCTTAATGGAAAATAAAATTTGGGTCTTATTTCAAAGGAAATAGCTCATCCAATGCACCAACGAGATGCTATGAGTGATGGTAGAGATGAAAAGAGACGGGGTTCCCATTGCAAGGTTGTAAAAAATATTTTTTCATGGACAAGTATTGGATTTAAGGCAATGAAGGTAATCCTATACATCATAATTTTAAAAAATATCAATTCCCCAACTAAAGTATTATTGAGTCTTAGAAATTCAAGTATCAACAGTGTTAATTTTGTTAATCTAGTTTTGGACTGTTTACAAAATGTCAATAATCACAAATATCTAACTGGAGATCAGAAGTATGTTCATGAGTAGAGACTGCATCCACAGAGCAATAGCTGCTTCTTGTTTTTCTTTTTTATTATTCTTTTATTGATTTTTATTGAGCTCTACATTTTCCTCTGCTCCCCTCCCTTCTTCTCCCCACCCCTTCAACCTTCCCTTGAGGTCCCCATGTTCCCAATTTACTCAGGATATCTTGTCCCATAGAACTTAGACAACAATGAGGACCCTAAGTGAAATTTACATAGATCTAATCTACATGGGAATTAGAATAGACCCTTCTTTCCCTCACAACCTTGGCATGCTCAAATTTCATCATGTGTACCAGTTTGAAGGGCTAAGAAGGAAAGAATGAAGCATAATTAATAAAAACTCGGGGTCAGAAATTGAGGTTTAACCTGAAGATCCAAAAAGCAAAATAGTCAGCCACTGGTTCTTACCTCAACCTAAGTCTGAAATGGTGATCCTGTCTCTAAAAATCTCAGAATGAGACTGCTTTGAGGGCTGTTTCCTCACGTTTTATAATCCTCTCTAGGGCTGGGATTAAAGGAATGCACCACCTGATTTCTATGGTAACTAGTGTGGTTACTATGATTAAAGGTGAGTGTCATTGTGGTTACTGGGATTAAAGGTGTGTGTTACCATAACCTGATCTGTAAGGCTGACCAATAGGACTGTTTTACTCTTAGATCTTCAGGATGTCTTTATTTATTAATATACAATTGAAATGCCACTACAAAAGAAGGATTCTTTCAGTTGCTCTACAATGTCTTCTCCTTTCTTTTCTAAGCAAATACAAACCTGAAAATGATTAGTTTCTTTATTTCTCACATCTTGCCATCCTTATACATTTATACAACCAAAAGTAGATATTTTCCTGATCTGTTCTCCCATCATAAGGTCATATGGTGCTCATAATACATGTGAGAAACAGGTAAATACACACAGGAGTGTACTCAAGCTCACACAACTCAAGGGACCAATTAAAACCTGCAGAAATATGTGGCTCCTATGGACAGAAGATTCTGTCCTGGCTGGTCCTGCAGCCATTCACTTATAAAGAAACACAAAGAGGTTTATAGTAATTATAAACTGTTTGGCCTCTTAGCTCAGGCTTATTTTTAACTAGCTCTTACAATTTAAATTAACCCATAAATCCTATCTATGTTTAACCAGTGGCTTGGTACCTTTTCTCAGTAATGCTTTCTCATCTTGCTTCCTCTGTGTATTGCTGACAACTGTGTCTGCCTTTTGTCTTCCAAGAATTCTCCTAGTCTGGTCACCCTGCCTTATACTTCCTGCCTGGCTACTAGCCAATCAGTGTTTTATTAAACCAATATGAATGACAAATCTTTACAGTGTACAAGAGCATTATCCCACAGCAGGCTCCGGATGCTTGAAACAAGATGACTTACCCACACATCTCTCTATATTACTTTTCAAAAGATATATTCCCTTAACAAGCATAGCTTCTTCAGAGGTGCACCAAATAGAGTGCAGAGGTGATCTTGACTTTCCTTCTTTCTTTCTTCTTTTTGCTCTTCTGATAACACCAATAAATGACTACAGTTAACAGCATAATGAACATTTTATGGAGATATAAGACTCTGAAAAAAAAAAGAACTGTAGAAAATGAAGTTAAAGTATAAGGTAGATTGAGGCGTTTTCTCCAAATCGATTAATATAATTAAAAATTAACATAATAATCACCATTCTAAAAGCCAATGCCTTATTTTTCTTTGCCAACAATTCACTTACATTGAATGCTCTGAAATTCATCTCTCAAGAGAAATGAAACAACAAGACATAATGTTTAAAATGTATGTGCCTGACAGTAGAACATAGATTTCTTTAAAACAATCATAACATTTCTTTTTGATTAAAAATATGTTAATTTATTCTAGTAATCCAGAATCCTCGTAGGCAATGATATGAGATTCTATAATTGTTTGAGTAATATACTACTGCTGTTTTCACATCTAAAAAAATTAAATTTCCATGAAGCCTAGTCTAAAAAATTTTCATAAAGTAATAGTGTGATTCTCTCTCAATATCCATAAAGAATATATTCATAGTTTTTTCATTTAGATTCATTTCTGCTTAGGTTTGCTGTGACAGTTTTCTTGCCTTGTGCTGTCTTGAGAAAGCAATCCTCTTCTGTTGCCTAAGAAAAACCAGTTACAGGCAATACATACTTGTATTCATTTAGATTCTTTCTCTAATCCCTAATTCAAATTTTTATTACTAAAGCAGAAACCTGCCTATAAAATGAAAAAGTTGAATATTACATTTATAAAATATATGCCTAAATTAAGAAATATTTTTGGCATATATTGTTATTTTTCTCTTAGCTATTTCATAGGTTCAACTTTTCAGCATAGATTTCTCCAATACTATATGAAGCTGTGTTCACCAATTTTAAAATCTAAGTGAACACCTTTGTTTTGCTACTCTTTCAAAATTACATGCATTTTAAACATATATCTTGATCATATTCAGCATTCATTACTACCCTCCGACTCTCCCAGGCTCCTTTCCTGGGTCATCTCCCTCCAATCTCATATCCTCTTAATACTATTATTACAACACACTGCATACAGTTAGTGCTGCCCATAATCTCATAGATGTGAGGACATCTACAGGGCATGGGCACCATACGAATGACACCCACCATAAAAGTGATTCTCCTTCAAGGAGCAGCTATCAACTTGTAATCGCCCTGCAGCTAGGGGCAGGGCCTCTGCAGCCACGTACCTATGCACACTGGAACTTTTAGCTGTCTTGATGGTGTGTACAGGTCTCGTGCATGTAAGCACAGTTGCTGTGAATCTATGTGTGCAACAGCCATGCCCTGTTCTGAAGACAGCATTTCACACCCTCACCATTCTCAGGCTTTTACATTCTTTCTGCCACTTCTTCTGTGACGTTCCCTGAGTCTGGAGTTGCAGAGAGCTGGTTTAGCTGTAATGTTTTTGTCTAAACATTCCAGCTGCTTATTCTCAGCACAGTGACCAGTTCTGAGTTTGTAGTAACTGCGTTAAGAATCTTGTCTAAGGCTAAGAGCACCGAGCAACTTCTGAACAGATGCTGTTTGATAGTCATTCGAACAATGTGTTTTAGAAAAAAAAAAATTAGCTGTGGCAAAGGTATGGGGCTGCAGGAAGCAAGTTATTGAAGAATAAACTTCATCTTTTGGTTTCGGCTGCATTTTTAACTCACAGCCTCATTTTTCTGATGACATTCATGCCACCTACTAACTACACAGTTTCTACTTAATGTGGCCAAACCTATAGCACATATATATTTTTCCAGGTATATACTGCCATACAATAAAGATTGTATGTCTTTATTACTATGGATTCACGGGAATGTAAATGTATTCCCAACATAGAAAATAAAGACTTGAGGGCTTAGGGACTTGGTTTAGAGGGTAAGAGTACTTATTGTGCAAAGGTAAGGACCTGAGTTTGAGTCTTGGCGTTCATGTTTTAGTGTGACCACACGTTCCTGTAATGCCAGCACAGCGGGTAGCAGAGGCAGGAAGATCACTGAAGCTTCTGGCTTCTGCTGGCTGCGAGGTTCTTGAGAGATTCTGTCTCAAGAGAATGAGGTGGAGAATAATAAGAGCAGGACATTCAGCATCTTCTCCGGCCTCTGCACGGGCGTGCATGAGTATACACTCCACACACCTGCACACATATGCATCTACAATGTATGCGTACACACACACACACACACACATACACACACACTAAAGAAAGAAAAGAAATTAGTGACTGTTTTCTCTATTTGCCAGATTCACATTTGAACCTGCCACCCGAAAGACCTGAAGAGGAAGAACTTCGGAGTCCCCTAACACTCAGAGGCTTAGGAGGTAGGGAGTGTTGAACTGCTCAGGTGAACAGGGGCTGGGAAATGTCTGGGGGTTCCAACCGCACATTCCGTTTTGATCTTAAGATTGGCTAGTCTGCTCAGCTAACGTCAGATCCCAGATTGGCCCCAGGCAGGTTTAATGAACAGTTGCTTCTGTCAAATATAGCAAAATCCTTGAGACTAGCTAAATCGCTGTTGATTTGAAGCACCTGGGATCTATCATGCCCACGTGTTTCCATTTAAGGTCTACCTCACCCCCCCCCCACCAAAGCCCAAATGGTAGCTCTAAAATATATAACAGTGACACTAAATTTAACTAATCGGCATGCATTTAATGAGTAGTAGACATTTTGCAGGATACATTTAAATCCTTTATTAATGGTGTCAGCTGTTGACAAATTAGTGTAACTCTGGCATAGCAGGAAACATAATACTTCACTGCCCAGAGCATTATGGACTCCATCTATGTGAGAGAGTGAATGCAAAGCTGCAGTCTTAGCAGGAAGACCTGAATGGAACAACGTATTTACATAACAATGCCTCTATGTTCCCTATGAATCTCTATTAGGCTCTTAAAGTACCCCGATTCGATTCCTAATCTGCACGTGTCTCCTTAGAGAGCTGAAGATGACTCCCTACTCTGATAACTTCGCACCCCCGTGTCTGTTAGCCACCCAGAGGAGAAGTGCTGTACAGCGTATTGGCTGCCATGCTCCCAAGCCGCCCTATTTGTTTAAAGAACCAGGACAACAATAGCTCCTTTATGGCAATCATGTGTTGACGGTCCGGACAGCATCGCTTCAAATACAAGATCAAAATGAGCAAAACTAATGGAGTCATCAAAGAAATCAGTTGAAAGTCCCGATTTGAAAACACTCACACACGGCACATTCCTCACCAGAATTTTTCCCAGGGGAAACAGCCTGGAACGGTTGGGGTACAGCCAAAAAGCCTGCAGCCTGCTCTGTGCCAGGCTGCCCTCTCCCAACTTTCATCTGGCTGAGTTCTTCCTAGGAAACCCTGAGAATTCCAAAGCATACAAGAGGAGCCTAGGCAAAGTCTGGGATTCTCACATCTCCTGGTGAGCACTGTGACATTGTGTTCTTGAAAGCAGATTCAAACTGGAATGCCCATGGTGCAGAAACGAAGGCCGTTGGGAGACAATTGAACACACAGCAGAAGCATGTGGGTCGAGATCACAAACGCAGCCCACATTGACCTCAGGACACAGTTGTGTAGTGGGGTCTCAAGAGCCAGGTTTCCACTCCGGAATAGTAACCATGGCATATGCAGGAACTTTAAAAATTTGGACTAAGTAAACCTAGTCTCGAAAGAGGATTTTAAAGCGTAGTGGGGTTTTCATTCAGAGCTGTTAACAGAACCCCTTGGAGTCTAAGAAACAGGCAAAAATGTTAAGATACAATTTTAAGAAAGATTAATACTTTCAGGATATATTGAGATGAATTGACCACTTATAAACAACTGAAACATGTTAGGCAATCTTGTATTGATTTTATTGAGCTATACATTTTTTCTCTGCTCCCCTTCCTACCTCTCTCCTCCCCTTCAACCCTCTCCCATGGTCCCCATGCTCCCAATTAACTCAGGAGGTCTTGTCTTTTTCTACTTCCCATATAGATTACATCCATGTATGTCTCTCTTAGGGTCCTCATTGTTGTCTAGGTTCTCTGGGATTGTGATTTGTAAGCTGGTTTTCTTTGCTTTATGTTTAAAAACCACTTATGACTGAGTACATATGATAATTGTCTTTCTGTGTCTGGGTTACCTCACTCAATATAACGTTTTCTAGCTCCATCCATTTGCCTGCAAATTTTAAGATGCCATTATTTTTTTCTGCTGTATAGTACTCCATTGTGTAAATGTACCACATTTTTCTTATCCATTCTTGGGTTGAGGAGAATTTAGGTTGTTTCCATGTTCTGGCTATAACAAACAATGCTGCTATGAACATAGTTGAGCACATGTCCTTGTGGCACGGTTGAGCATCCTTTGGGTACATACCCAAAAGTGGTATTGCTGAGTCTTGAGGAAGGTTGTTTCCTAATTTTCTGAGAAATCGCCACACTGACATCCAAAGGGGCTGTACCAGCTTGCACTCCCACCAGCAATGCAGAAGTGCTCCCTTTACCCCACATCCTCTCCAGCATAAGTTGTCATCAGTGTTTTTTATCTTGGTCATTCTTACAGGTGTAACATGGAATCTCAGAGTTGTTTTGATTTGCATTTCTCTGATAGCTAAGGATGTTGAGAATTTCCTTAAGTGTCTTTCAGCCATTTTAGATTCCTCTGTTGAGAATTCTCTGTTTATGACTCTACTCCATTTTTTATTGGATTATTTATTCTTTGATGACCAACTTCTTGAGTTCTTTGCATATTTTGGAGATCAGACCTCTGTCTGATGTGGGATTGGTGAAGATCTTTTTCCCTTCTGTGGGCTGCCGTTCTGTCTTGTTGACCATGTCCTTTGCTTTACAGATGCTTTTCAGTTTCAGGAGGTCCCTACTGGGGTTATATTTAGCAAGTGGTCTCCTGTACCAATGCATTAAAGTGTACTTCCCAGTTTCTCTTCTATGAGGTTCAGTGTGGCTGGCTTTATGTTGAGGTCTTTGATCCATTTGGACTTGTTTTGTGCATGGTGATAGATATGGATCTATTTTCATTCTTCTACATGTTGCTATCCAGTTATGCCAGCACCATTTGTTAAATATACTCTCTTTTGTCCATTTTGGGTTTTTTTTTTTTTTGCTTCTTTGTGAAAACTCAGGTGTTTATAGGTGTATGGATTAATACGTGGGTCTTCAATTTGGTTTCATTGGTCCTCCTGTCTGTTTTATGCCAATACCAGGCTGTGTTCAGTACTGTAGCTCTATAGTAGAGTTTGAAGTCAGGAATTGTGATGCCTCCAGAAGTTCTTTTATTGTACAGGATTGTTTTGGCTATCCTGTGTTTTTTTGTTTTTCTCTATGAAACTGAGTACTGTTCTTTCAGGGTCTGTGAAGAATTTTTCTAGGATTTTGATGGACATTGCATTGAATCTGTAGATTGCTTTTGGTAAGATTGCCATTTTTACAATGTTAATTCTACCTACCCAAGACCATGGGGGAATCTTTCCACTTTCTGGTGTCTTCTTTAATTACTTTTTTCAAAGATTTAAAGTTCTTATCATACAAGTCTTCATATGATATGTATGATATCATACAAGGTTAGAGTTATTCCGAGATATTTTATGCTATTTGTGGTTATTGTAAAGCGTGATGTTTCGTTGATTTCTTTCTCAGCCCATCTATCATCTGTGTAAAAAAGGGCTACTGATTTTTGTTGAGTTAATCTTGTATCCTGCTACATTCTTGAAAATGTTTATGAGTTGTAGAAGTTCCTTGGTAGATTTTTTGGGTCGTTTATGATTTTTAAATGGTTACAACTTTTTTTAAAAAAAAAATGACTCAAAAACTGATGACCTATCAAAGCATTGATAAATGGTAGCATTCTTTAGCAATGCTCTGCAACAGTGCAAACCTACACTGATTACACACAGGTTAGGGATGTAGCTACTAGTTAGAGTGCGTACCTACCTGGCTTACAGGAAGCTATGCATTCTCGGTGTTACATAAACTAAGCATTAGTGATGCATGTTGTCTTAGTTCCGTTACTATTGATATGACGAAACAGCATGACCAAAACCAAGCTGGGGAAGAAAGGATTTATTTGGCTTACTCTTCCAAATCTTAGTTCCTCATTGAAGGATGTCAGGAAAAGAACTCAAACAGGATAGGAACCAGAGGCAGGAGTTGATGCTTAAGCCATGGAGTACTGCCACTTACAGCTTGTACCTCATAGCTTGCTCAGTCTTATTTCTTGTAGAGCCAGGGCCATCAGTCAAGGGATGGCCCCACTCACAATGCGCAGGGCCTTCTCACCTCAGTCACTAATTAAGAAAATACTCTAGTGGCTTTCCTACAGCCTGATTTTATGGGGGCATTTTTTAATGAGGTTCCCCCCCTTTCAGACAACTTTAGCTTGCTTCAGTTTCCATAAAACTAGCCATCATACCTGTTTATAATCTCAGCACTTTAAAGTTAAAGGCAGGATGATCAGAAGTTCAAGTTTATCTTCAAATACTTAGAGTTCAAAGCCAGCCGGGACTACATGGGATCTTTTGTTAAAAACTGAAACAGCTGTTTTAGCACATGCTCAAGCCAGGGATCCCTTAGTCCCTAGTTATTAGATTTCTTAAATTGGAGAATGTGTGTGCACGTGTGTGCTTGTGATGTATGTGTGTACATATATCTGTAAAAGTATGTCTCTGTGTGCACGTCTGTCTCTAGTCTCTGTATGTGGCCGTGGTATAAGAGATCTAGCTACACATGTTGATTATGTGTTTTATCACATCTCATCTTCACTTGTAGCCCTGAAGATGCATTTTTAAAATGTGAAGTATCAAGAATTGATAGTGACTTTCTGAAATTTTCTTCATTCTACTCTTTTCTCTTTTTTTGAATCCTCCAATTAGAGAGGGTATGTAGAATTATGCCTAAGACACTGTTTTTTAACCACCTCTCCCCTTCCTCTGCAATGAGATAAGCAAGCCCTGACTTCTAGGACTGATGATGTGCCTATCAACTAAACCCCAATGGCCACCCATCATTAAAAACTACTTCATGGAATATCTGCCTCCATGTAGGACAGACCAAGACTGAAAAAGGACCTCTGTGTAATTACATCTGAACATGGACCAGTAATGTGCATTATTCAAGCCAGAAAAGAAACCCAGCATCCCATTATTCTTGCCAATAGGGCTGCAAGCCACTTTACTAATTACAGATTAAGTCTTGCCGTAGTCTGCTTTGCTTCTGGTTGGTTTATAATGATACCCAATAATGGAATTAGCACTGTTTCCTGATAGCATCCATTCTAGAATGGACCTCCATATCCTCCAACTGACTTCAAAACCACCTAACAGGGGCCCAATTCCTGTATGTCCTTTAGCACTGTCTGGCTGATATTTCCCACATTCCCCATTGTGTGTTCACCCTCACAACAACTTGCTTAGGCTTAAGGATGCTCTGACTGTGATTGACTGAAGGGCACTGATGTCCACATTCGTCACAACATGTCTGAGCATGGCCAGAGCCTCAGTTCTTGTCTCAGGCAGGCAGCTTGCAAATCTCCATTTCTAGGTAACTTCTCATTTGGATCACACTCGAGTTTTCAGACGCCAACTAAATATTCCCAGATGCCACATTGCAGGAGATTTCAAATTCAATTTGCCCCAAACTAAACTCATCGTTTTTTCTTCCTATAAAATCTCTAGATTCTCTATAGCTCCCATCTCACATAATGGTGCCATGAACTTTTAGTCCCTTGAGCTTTAAATAGGAAAAAGAACCTGCAGGAAAGTTAAAAGTTGCCTAATAATATATCAGGAGCACTTAAACTCTTAACCACGTGTGAAATAGTATTTAAGTACTGTCAAAGAAAAATATGATTCTGACACCTGTTTAAGACAATGAAGTAAGTATTCAGGAAGCAACTGTTGCAATAGGGGTTTGTAATTTGGGAAGTGACTGTGCTCAACTATACATAAAACAGGAGAAGGTGGGTATTTAGAACCAAGGAGCAAAGTGAGAGTGGACAGTCACTGTGAAGAAATGTAAAGACTGTGATCTTTCCAAAGATTCTTGCAGGCTGATGAAGTACTGAAGGTGAGGAAAGAGGAATTACTTAAATCAGGTGTCAGTGGAGGTGGGAGCACTTCAAACTAACCCACATCAATTTCTTTTGAAATTAGATTAAGATGACCTTGAACAGAACACAAGTTCTAGTCCTGAAGGAGTTCAGAGAAGAGCCACTCCAGTCTGGTCAATGAAAGCTTTTTTTGTCAATATATATATAGCTTTATTTATACATGGTTTTGTTTTCTTAAGATTTCCAAGGAAAATATCAAACAGCCAAAGTTAAAAGTTTAAAACATAACAAGAATATATTCTTTATCTGTCTAGCACGTTAGTTATTAATACTAAGATGTGAAATTGTCCAAGTAGGTTTCCTGCTTACTCAGATAATATTATTTCCTTCTTGAATCTCTGAGGGAGTTGAAGACTAGACAGTTACAGTTATAGTTTTCCTTGTTTGCCAGACACAGAAAGCAAGCCATAACATGAAGTAAATTAGGTACAAGACTTTTAATTCGCAAGATAGGATAGATATAGAGTATTTTCTCTGTATTTGTCAAAAGCAAATGGACTAGACTTTGTTGATATACTTATTGCCTGTGTGTATTGTATACAGTTATTTTACTTATTGTATGTAGTTTTTCTTATTTATAGTCTTCTTTTTATCTTAGACAAAAAAGGGGAAATGAAATGGTATTGGTATTTTAATAAATAGATCTTGCCTGAAGACCAGAGGCAAAGCTAAAGCCACTAGAAGTCAGGCACCGTTGGCACACACCTTTAATCCCAGGATTTGGGAGACAGAGGTAGAGGGATCTCTGTGAGTTCAAGGCCACCCTGGACTAAAGAAGATCAATGCAGAATCAAATCCTGGTGGAGGTGCCTCATGCCTTTAACCCCAGTACTACGAAGTCATACACCTTTAATCACAGCACTAGAGGGAATATAAAATGAGAGGAGACAAAGATTCAGTTTGCTTAGGCTGCTTAGTCTGTGTTTGCCCAGTCTTGGGAGAGGTAAGACTTCATAGTGACTTGGCTGTTTTGCTTTTCTGGTTTTCAGGTTGAACCCCAATATCTGACTCTGGATTTTTATTATTTGTGCTACAGATGTGAAATTGTCCAAGTAGGTATTTTCTTGTCTTGCTTCTTTTATAATTTGTGGTGCTGTTTATACACGGTGCTTCTCTTCATTATTTGCACTATCCTTATATCAGGGTCAGTGGAAGAGAACTACCATTTACAGAAATAATTAACATATTGTAGTGACATTGTCCTTGTCTGAGAAAACACAAACCTGCTGCCTCCATTCTGGGCTTCTTTTTCATCTAGAGTGTAAACCAAGATGTTTGGTAACAGTCTTGCTGCACAGAGTAGTGCTTCCTGATACTAGGTTCTCAGAATACACACTCAGAAATTCCCTTTTTCTTTATTTTTCTCCTCTTACAAATATTCTACTTCTGTAATACGTCTCCCAGGACCCACATAATCATTGTATGCATCACCCCTAGTTCAGAAAGTTCAGACAATGCAAAACAGGATTGTTGATAGAAATCAGAAACCGATCCTAAAATGTCATTCAGATGGATGATCAAACAAGGCCAAGACATAACTTCCTAAACAATATCACTTAAACACCAGATATTGTTTCAGTGCAATAATTCTCCCATAACAGTGTTTTATTAGCCTATACATGAAAATAAAATATTACTTACTTTTTACACCAAAAAATTTGAAAGTCTAGACTATATAAAATGAAATACCTGAAGTATTCTCTGTAAGTGCTGAAAAGTAACATTTGTACTCCCGGACAGATATTTTGAATACAGCTTTATTTCTTAATGTATACATCAAATCCCTCTTGCGAAGGCTAACTCTGTTACCAAGAACTATTGTAATCATTGTACCTAGATTGCTTATTTGGTTTTGCTGGTTTTTATGAGACACAGGGGTCGGCGATGTAGCTTTCTTGGTAGTGTGTTTGTCTGGTGTCCACCAAGCCTGGAGTTCCATCCCCAGTCCCATGTAAATCAAGTCTGGCAATGGCAGTGCATGCCTCTAACTCTCATCACTGGTAGAAAGAGGCAGGAAGATCAGAAGCACAAAGTTACTTCCAACTAAATAGTGAGTTCATGACCTCTCAGAATACTCCAGATCCTGTCTTACCACAAAGGGGTGGTATTAGAATCAGGGTGGGGCTAAAGAGATGGTTCAGTGGATAAAACTTTTGATCTACTTGCATGAAGACTGTAATTCCTTTCAAGAAGAAACAAAACAAGAGAGTTATTGACCCCTCATATAGAAACAGGAAGTCCATGGGGCAAGGTGACTAGTCACACTAGCCAGTCTGCAATCTTTTGGTTCAACTGAGAATTCTTACCTCAATAAAATAAAGCAGAGCATGATTGAGGAGGACACAGATATCAACTTCAGGCTTCCACATACACACGCATCTCATTCATGCGCACAGGTGCTGGTATGTGTGTGTATGTTTGTGTGTATTCACACACCTGTGTACATATGTAAAATGCAAAATATTAGCAAATTAAAAAATAAAATGAAGCAAAAAAGCAAACCTGCCTTGGCTCTCGGTTGCCACACCCACCTCTGTATTTCCAGTACCAATCCAGTTCCCTCTCTTCCAGCTCCTCGATGTGCCTCAGATAGCCATTGAGAGCGGTGAAATGTGCCTTCATCTGGCTGTAAACATCTTCAGCGCAGAATGATGGCTTCTCATTACTACACCTCTGCCGCGCTTAACAGCCTTCACTCGGGTTCGCGTGAATGCTTAATGAGGGAAAAGACACGTGTGCGTGGCAGCAAGCCGATCTGAACTTCAAATCAGGGACAAATTTGTCTTTTCTAACCACTGTGAAAAGCCATTTGCCATCATAGAGAAAGAAAACTTACCTATCCCCTCATGAACTAGGAAGTCACACCGACATAACCTGTCTGTTGAAAACTTACGGTAGAACGTAAACATGTGTGGTTACGGAGACCAGCGAGCATCAGGTCACTGGTAAGGAAGAGAAATCTGCAGTGTTAGGAACGGGAGCATAGGAAAGGACAAAGGTGCTTCTGACAACCTGAATTCAAGGTGCACACGAGTCACTCACTCAACTGTGCATGTCTGCTCACGCATTTCCCATCTTGTCATGCGAAATAGGTTCAATGACCTTTTGACCCTTCATCAGCACCATGATCCTTGTTAACAGGCAGCTGAAGCCCAGACTGCGGAAATGATGACGCTAATGTAGTCTTTTTGTGAAAGGAGAAAAGTATGATGTCTGAGGCCATCTATTGAATTTACTTTTAATGAACGTTTTACTAATCATTTGAGGTCGTGCAAAGTGTTCGGATCGTATTCACCCCTGAACTCCCCTTAACTCCTCCAGGAGAAGCCTCCGCCTCCCTAAAACTTCATGCCCTTCCCCCGTTTTTAATTTGATAGCCTATCAACTCCAATTTTCCTGTCTGTACACTCCCGGGTGTAGAGCACAGCAGACCTACCAGGAGTCTCATTTTTGAAGAAAACTGATTCTTCTTCCCTTAGAAAAGCCAAGGCCGTCCAGAGCACCTCCGTTAGGGGTGGGGCTTCCCACTGCACGCTAGCACTCTGACTGCCTTGACTCTGCAAGCAACCACAGCTGCTGCGCATTCACGAGTGGGGGGTGGGGGGCAAGGGCCTCTACCCACTGGGCTATCTAGCCAGCCCAAGATAATTTTGTGTAAGTTTTTTTTATTTTCTGCTATCTTTCCTCTTCATGGCTCCGTATTTCTCCATTGTAAATTTTGATTTTTTCTGTTTCACAGATGTCCCTTCTATGAACTGTCCCCATCTCATTATCTTACACCCGTTTACTCCTGTGTCATCTTTCTTTTTAGAGTTTCAGATTTGAGAAAAAAAAAAGACACCAGACTGTTTCTTTCTGTATCCTTTCCCTAACACAGAATTTATGTTTTGGGAGCTTGATACATTTTTAGGACTAAAAAATTAAATGGATAAAAATATGAATAAAAATAGACCACCACTTAAAAACGAAAGAAAGCATATTAGTACTTTGAAACAGAAAAATGAAATCTCTGTAACACTTTACATTTTTTAAATACTGACAATATATGTAACACAAATCTTATCATGGTAACCATTCTAAAGTCTACAGTTCAGCGGCGTTAGCTAAATGCTACCTTCTTGCACCAGGATGTTCTCCTCCTCCCAAAATGAAGTTCTGCATTTATCGGACATCTCCCCAGCACCAGGGCCTACTGTACACGTACATCGCCTCCATCCTTTGTCTCTGTGCCCATGATTGTGGGTGTGCAAGTACCTGCTAGGGCAGACCACGTTTCCCCAGCTTTGGAGTCTATGTGCAGAAGTGGGTTTACAGGATCCTGTAGACAATTCTATATTTCAGTCTTTAAGGAATCTCCAGGCTGCGTTCTACATTGCTTCATTTTACATGCTTAGGTTAAAGTTTCTCTGAACTCCCATCAGCTGTTTCTTTTATTCTAATTGCCAGTCTAATGGATGTCTCACTGTGGTTTTCATTTACATTTCCCTAATGGTCAGTGATGTTAATCATCTTTTCTTGATATTGGGGTTTATTGGCCATTTGCTTTCATTTATATTTCTGCTAAGGCATTTATGCTAGTCAACCCATAAGAGTATTTGAACTTCTCAGTGTGTTGAGTCAAGAGCTATGTTATATTTTTGTGTGTATATGTGTGTCTGTATATATGTGTTCATATATCTATGTCCATGCACACGTATGCAGGCACATGTGTACATGGGTGAGTGGGTGGGTGTGCCATTTGAAGACCAGAAATCAGCCGCAAGTGTCTTCCTTAGTTTTTCACATTATTCCTTGAAACAGACCATCTCAGTGATTTGGAACCTGCCAGATTCAGGGATATTGGCTGGAAAGTGAGCCATGAGGATCCCTCCTGTCACCGCCTCCCTACAGTTACAATGACAAGCATGCCCCTTCACCTCCAGATTTTTCAATGCGAGTTCTATGGCTCCAACTGCTGTCTCGGGCTCGTATAGGAAGCTCTTTACAATCTGAACCATCTCGCAGGCCTCAAGTGTTATAATATCACTTTATTGTGGATCGTGACTTAAAAACAATTGTCTGTCTGTACTGCAGCTTTTTATGAGCCATCTAATTTGATTGTCACCAGACTAAGCCCCCATTTCAAAGCTGAAGATGAAATAAGTCATGGGACATGTCCAAGAGCACATCACTGGTTACTGGCCCAACTTGAACACAGACTCTGGATGGCTAAAGTTAAGATAATTTATGACATGAATATATTAAACCCATTTGTTAATGCTTTACAGGAACTGACTACTAGCCGAAAGCAAATCCCTCAGCTAATTTGAATATTCTTCACACAAACTCATTTTAGGTAACAGAAAACTCTGACAATGGAATGGAGATTACAGGTAAGTCCTTTCCTCTTAGGGCAATACGAATCCTGATTTATACTCCCCAAATGCTTTATTGTATGCCTACATATAGCCTGAAAAGTTATTTAAGTTTCGATACAGATGGTTCTGCAGCTTGATTAATGCTATTAACTAAAATGCTGCTTTGCATAAAGGAGAAAATAATTAAAAGACCTAGTAAAGCACTTTTTCAAAAAATTAGCCTTGGGGCAAGTTCATTAACCAGGCTGAAACTGTTCAGAGTAATTTATACATTATCTGCTTGTACATACAGTGTAATAGAAAATAGGTTGTTTACTCAATTAATAATAGCAACATCATCTCTCCTGCTGGGTGAAGGAATATCTTGGTATTTTTTTCTTATGAATCTCTTCGTCTATTGCATGCATAGGAAGAGTCTTCCATTAAGAAGCAAAGAGTTTAGGAAAGGTCAAAGTGCCCTTTTAAGCAAAAAATAAATGACTCAGGATTCTTAGCTTGTCTGAGTAATCTATTATTCAGAACGTCTCACCTAGCTCTCCTGCCCACCTGAAACAGCACTGAGGACTGATATCATTTTCCTCCTCTTCCTTGTCCACATCTTTTAGTTTGAGACGTCTGACACTCATTCTGTGACAAGAGGCATTTTTAAGGAAGAAATTTAGATAATTCCAGAGGCTTTCATCACAGAAGGCTTCCTTCTAACAATCCTTAGTAGGCCCTCAGATCTCTAGATTTAATTGTGTAGATTTCTCCTGGAGTTTTCTGTATGTGTTCAAGTATGTAATGGTACAAATGTGTGGGCAATTATGTTTACACTGTGCGCATGTGTGTGACTGACAGAGGATAACCTTGGCCATCATTCTTCAATGCCTTCTATTTTGTTACTTTTCTAAAGGATGTCTCAGTGAACTCAGGCCTTACTGATTCAGCAGCACTATTTATCCAGTGAGCCCAGAGACGTATTTGCCTTCTTCTGACCTCAATGCTTGGATTACGACTGTGTGCCACTGTACCCAGTACCGGGGCTGTATTTATTTCTTTATTTTTATGCATAAATTTTAGAGATTGAATTCAGGCCTTCATGGTTGGAATGAAGTACTTTACAAACACAGCTATATCTCTTAAAAATAGTTGAAAGTGGATTTAGTCTGCTAAGAAGCCTTGGAAATCAAAGGATGAAGGTGTACAGGCCCCACACCTGAAAAAAAAGAACTCATAAGTCCTTTATCTGAAAGCTTTTCTACATACATGGACCACTACACACTTACCAGCTCTACTGTGGTCACATCCTCCAAACAGCTTAGTCCCGATGTCAGGGGAAAATGAATAGTATATAAAAAGATATTCCTCTTACTGCAGTCCACCATCAGCCAGAAAAGAGCTGGAGTCAGCCCGGGAAAATGATGGAGGAGAAGGATTAGCCTCCGGGACCCTGTGGTGCCAGAATTCTGCACTATACTAATGAATTTCTTAGCAAAATAATTGATGGTTAAGGAGAAAAATTGACTATGAACGATGGTAAGCGTAGGAAAAGAGGCATTTTTCATTTCATTAATTTACTAGGCAGTTAGATGTCTTCCTAACAATGGGCTCAGTGCACATTTGATGAGGTAAGAGGTTGATAATGAGTAGTCAATCAAAATGCGTGCTTGTGTAGGAAATGAAAACTTCTAAAGTAAAATACATCTGTGAAACGGCAGAGCTTAGCCAGTTTGAAACAGGTATCTTCCAGGAAAATTTCGCCTAATAGGGTAAGACTGGGTCACAGAAGATTATCGAACACACAAATTGTGCCTGATCCAATGAAGATCCGTATGTGCCCAAATGTATACTGAATAGTCGAGAACATGGTTCTATGGATAAAGTGCTTGCTGTGAAATCTTGACTTCATTCCCCAAAGCCCAGGTAAGCAGATGTGAGTATCCATATGTAATCCCATTGTGCTTAAAGTGGGGTAGTAAGACTAGAGAATCTCTGAAAGGCCCAAGGCCCTTACGTGACTGTTGTGTTTTAAAGAAAAAGACAAGGTAGCCGGCAAGGACAGATACAAAAGGTTGTCCTCTGACCTCTACACATAAACTGAGGGATGGGCATGCCTACATTCACACAGATGTGAACATGTGCACACACGTGCACACTACACACACACACACTATACACACATATTATTTAGATACTACAAAATGAACACCATAATGCCTTTTATCTAGTACTGGAGATTGAACCCTGAGCCTTACACATGTTTGGTAATCACTCATCTACACAGCCCCAACCCCTAGAACTCAATTTCTTAGCCATAATATAAGAGTAAGATTGTAAAATATTTTATCAATGTTTTTATATTTTTTGTCTGAAGGGAAGATTTTGAATACATAGTACTAAGTATATTATTCTTTGTTTTTCCTACTATCATTTTATTTTTCTGTGTTATTACAAGAAAATTTCACATGGTGTAGCAACCTACTTACCTTCTAATGAATACTGAGGCTACTGGACTCCCCAGGTGAATAATATGTGGAATTCCTCGTGTGCCTAAGAGATGGCATAGCAGCCCCCTTTTCCAAATTAACTTGACCTCTAAACTCTGTTTCGTGAACAGATATAAATCTTCATTAAAAATACAAAATTCCCACAGTAAACAGTTTCAAAACATGTCATAGTTCCATCTTCATCTTGAGTTCGGTCTAATTCAGACTCAACTACCTGGAATAGCCCCCTCTTCTCAAAAATCTACAACTTCAAATGTATTTACCTAACCTGTTACCTGGCAGGATCAAGATACAGCCAGTGAAGCAGCCGTCACTGTTTATATACCTCCTAATGTTCAATCCATTTCCCTAAATACCTGCTAAAGCATTAGGTCTTGAAATATTAAGTGGCAACACTTCTTTAAATATTCACATGACTTTATATATAAACACTCGGGCTTATGCCACACAGCTCTGTACAACATAATTGAAACCACCAGTCCATTGTATAAAATTACCCTAAACGTGTAAAGCATCTTAAAACACAGGAAAGGATGGAAAGAATCATTATTGGGAACTGGTGGTTCATTTGGATTCAAAAGCACTGATATTTAAGTAAAATTTCAACTTAATTGTATTGTTGGTGTGGAGTGATTGGAAAACATTTCAGAAAAGCTAAGTGAATGAATATATATCACTACAATACTATCAACTCCCAGTCCACAGCCAAGAATAAGGAAAACACCTCCTCTCCCTTGACAAGAAATGCAGGTTCTCTGTCTCACTGGCCACCTAACACCTATGGACAATTGTACATCCACTGACACTAGTTGGCTTACACTTGGAAATTTACAGAAGACAAAGAAAGGGAAACTTGATACTCATTTCTTTAGCAAATTAAAATAATATCAAATATTAGACATTTAATACTGTTAAAATAAATACTTTGCACCATAAAATGAATAGAAAGAACTGACTTCTATGCCTTTGATAAACCACGGTTTCATGGGGGTAAGTATAGATTGCATCACAATACGTGAATTACCTTTCTTTTTCAATACACATGGCTTCTATCTTCTAGGTAAAAAAAGACATTGACACCATATGCTTTGAATTTTCCTGAAATATTTGGAAAGTGCTTGAGGAAACTTACCTCCACCTTCTGTTGTGTTCCATAATCTCTGCCTGAGCTATGCTTAACTAAGCTATTTTGAGACTGACTCATCCTGTGTGTGCATTCGTTTCTTCCAAACACACCACCTTTCCACAGAGCCAGCTGGAGTCATTATAGCTTAGAGATACAATCTATCTCCCTAACGCATTCTGGATCATTAAGTTGAGTACTAGCAGAGGCCTGGAGGAACTGTGAGCTGGCTTGGGCTGGGGGCACTTTGGGACCTGCTTCTGTCTCGCTTCATCATCTTTTCAAATTCTTCATCAGCCATTGAAAGGAACAATCTGGGTGTCAGATTGTTAAATGACTGTCACTAAGCTGCCTGCTTGTGCCTCAGTTTCTTCACCTAAAGAAACACAATTGACAATACCCACTTTTTTGTGTGTATCATAAGCCTTGACCAAGTTAGTGGGCTCAAACAACCTTCAACGGTGGCACGTAGTGTGCCACCCACAGTTGGGAAATATTGGATCTAATTGTGCTGATTTCTTGCCGAATAGAGTGATGGATGGAAAAGAGGAGACTTGTGGTGTAAAACTCAGAATGCCCAGTTCATTTTCCTTCTCAGATAAAGGAAGCTCATTAGTCTAATAGAGACATATCCTGTGCACTATCCATGTTGTCAGTTGTTAAGCCTGCAACCCAACAATCTTGACTCTCCCCTCATAAATCTGAATTGGATTCTATCAGATTCCAACATCCATAGGGTAGCTGAAGCCACAATCACCTCCAGGAAATACATATTCTTTCCTGCCAGTGAATGTCAGGGTCCTGTGCAATATGTTAAAGACAGTCTCTCAATCAGAAATATTAAGAATTTCTTAGCATCCAAAGAAGAGTACTAGATCAAACCCAGGGTGGCATTTCAAAGCCTAGATAACTCATTAATTCTGTGGTTTAAAAAAAAAGTTAGGGCTCTTCAGACCCTGTATTTTATCTCCAAGGCTCTTAAAGGAAACCTTCTTCAAAGGTTCAGTAAATGTTCTACAATGATCTCATGCCTCTGTCCTTGTAATTCTGCAGTATTTCTCTAGATTACAGGGAATTAGAATGATAAAGAAAATATTATGATTTTGTTTATTGAGTACAAACAATTACTATGCTAAGACTTCTGTATATATGGGTTTAATGTTTGCAAATCCCCATAACGTGGATATTATCCACACACCCACACCAATAGATACATCTCATTTTAGATACAGAAGTAACTGGAGGAAATTGTGCAACTGGTCCCTGGGAGCAGCAACGACACCTTCAAGGGTAACATAGGATTTGAACCCAGTTCTTACTTGATGCAAACTGTCTTTTACCATTCTTCTGTGCTACCCAGGGAAGTTTATTTAAAAAGCAACTGCCCTGTCCTCTACTCCTATCCTACCAACTCTTCTGTTGATAAAGGGAACTAACATGAGACATTTTTTAATTTTATATTTTAAGAATTATTAAATACAATCTTTTCTCATCTTACATAGCTCTCCCTGTTCCCACTCCCTCCCCTCCTCCTCTCCACCCTCCCTTTCACCCCTCCCCCCATCCACTCCTCAGAAAGGATAAGGCTTCTCATGGGAAGTCAATAAAACCTGACACTTCACTTTCAGACAAGACCAAGACCCCCCCCCCCCATATCTAGGCTGAGCAAAGTATCCCTTCAACGAGAATGTACTCGTAGACAACAGTTCAAGCACTAAGGATAAATCCTGTTCACACTGCCAGTGGCCCCACAATCGCCCAAGTCTCACAACTGTCCCCTACATTCAGCGGGTCTAATTTGGTTCTATGCATGTTCCCCTGCTGTTTGTGGGTATCACTGTCATGGTCTTGACCACTCTGCTCATATTACCACACTTCCCTCTCTTGGGCTGGTCTCTAGTATCTCGGTCCAGTGCTTCTCTGTGGATCTGTATATAGGCTTCCATCAGTTTCTGGATGAAGGTTCTATGGTGACAATTAAAGTAGTCATCAGTCTGATTACAGGGGAAAACCAGTTTAGCCATCTTCTCCACTGTTGCATAGAATCTTAGATGGGGTCGTCCTTGTAGATTCCTAGGAATTTCCTTAGTGCCATGTTTCTCCCTAGCCCTTTAATGGCTCCCTCAATCAAGATATCTCTTTCTTTTCTCTCCCTTACTGTCCTTCCCCCCTTCTTGAGCATCTCATCCCTTCATGTTCTCCTCTTCCCCTTTCTCCCCTCCCCCTCCCTCTCCACTCTCCCATCTCTCCCTATCCTAAATTTCTCAGGAGGTTTCGTCTGCTTCTCTTTCCCAGGGAAATCCATGTATATCTCTCTTAGGATTCTCCTTATTACCTAGCTTTGTGGGCTAGAGGCTGGTTATCCTTTGGTTTACATCTAATATCCCCTTATGAGTCACTGAGAACAATAAAGGCTGTGACACTAAGGCCTTCATGAAAAAAAGTGCAGGTGACTTCAGTACCATGTGTGAGTGCCAAGATCTGTAGGGAGTATGCAATTCAGCAAGCCTACACATTAACCACGATGGATTCTCAGGACTATGGGTTTTCTCATTCTAGAATCTTCACCCTTATTTGGACTTGAAGGTTCTGAGGTTCTACTGCCCTTATAGAAATCCATGGATCTCTTCGTTTTTATTATCATGATATTTTCCTGCAACACTGAAGACAGAGTTCAGGACTTTGTATGTGCTAAGTCAGCCCTCTATCACTGAACTCTATTCCTATCCCATGAGGCTTTGCTACAGCTTTCATTTTTCTAAGCTAGCTTGACTTCTAATAATTATTGTGCTTAATTACTCATTAACTATTCTTGCTTTTGCTTATCAAAAATGCAGTGAAGAACTGAAGCATTCTGTCTTTCATTAATTTTTTTCTGCAAAAAAAGGTAACTAGCCCTGGCTATCTATCTCCTCTCCATGAAATTCAATTACTAGGTGTAGGGGTGTTTAACTTCCGTGTATAAATACACTCTAGTAGGGGTTCTTGAGCCTGGACCTGCTTCCTGAACTGTCCATCTATAAAAATTTACAGCCTTGTAAAACTGTGTCAGCAAAATTCTCATGTTCAAATGGGCGTTCAAGACTAATTCTATTCTTTTTAATAGGCAGATCTTTTAGAAAAGCAAATGGTGATTCATTGAATTAGGTTTGTCTAAGCAGATTGTTTAATCAGCTAATTTATGTATGACCTATTATTGTTGTAGAAATAGCATTTCCACTGTATACCTTCATGTGAAAATGAACAATTTTGGTAAATTGAGGGTTTCTCTATTTGGTGCTTCATCCTATCTTTTCTCCAGACATCGGTTGTCTTTCTTCTTCCTGAAGTCATTCATTTGTATATTAAATGGATATATTACACCTGAACCAGAGACAGCTTTAATAGCCAAGATACACTGCACCCAACTCCAGTGATAGAATCAGGTCTTATATATTGATTTTTCTCATTTAGATTAACAAATACAATACATGCCTCCTCACGCACATGTGAAGGTGGGGGTGTGTGAGTTTTATCTCCAGAACTGTCGGCTAATAATGTAGTTGTTCCAATTACAGGTGCTATCTAAAAGTTTAGCCATTTGTGTGAAAGCCTCATACAGGAAAGTCAAATTATGAACAGTACAGACTTTGCTGCAGGCTGGATTTTATTCACTTGTAAAGTTTCAGTGACATTCTGTCTTACACATCTTGAAAGAGTGCCTTGTTACCTTGAGCTGTATAAAGCAGGAATTGGAAAAGAAAGAAAAAGAGAACAAATGAGAAATACTCTTTGCAGCAACTTTGACCTGAGTTCGCTCACAAAGAACTTGGGGATTAATCTCCAGACCATGGGAAACACTAAGAGGATGAAAAGTAAACGAAACTAAGAACAAGGGAAGAAGGGAAGACCTCTGGTGGAGTGTGCATCTGGGGCCATTCATGTCTGTATAGAAGTGGATCAAACCAGTTTGTTCCTGTAGCTTTGTCTGTGGGTATGAAGAGACTAGGGTTTGGACATACAGTTCAGCTGATGGAGTTCTTGCCTTGCATACATAAGGACAATGGTTCGAGCCCCACTCCACACTGAAAATAAGAAAAAAGTGTGATAATGTATACCTGTAATCTCAACACTCAAGAGGCAAAAGCAGAAGTGTGAGATATTCAAGGTCATTCTCAGCTACCTAGTGAGTTTGCAGGAACCCTGGGCTACATGAGACACACACGAAAGAAAGAAAGAAAGAAAGAAAGAAAGAAAGAAAGAAAGAAAGAAAGAAAGAAAGAAAGAAAGAAAGAAAGAAAGAAAGAAAGAGGAAAAAAGGAAGGAAATGAAAGAAAATCAAAGGAAATCTAGACAGACGAATAGATAGATAAATAAAGTAGGTACTGAAAAAAATAATATGAGGGGCAAATATCTTCATTCATTATTTAAACTTAGGAAACAGACTAGAGAAGAGGTTCAGCAGTTAAGAACACTTTCTTCCCTTTAATAGGACCCAGATTAGTTCCCAGCACCCACAGAGTGGCCTCTTCTGAACTTTACAGGCACCAGACATGTATGTATTACATATACATATATGTAGGCTGACATTCATACACATAAAATAAAAATTATGCAGTTTTGAATGGAGTGACAATTGTTCTCAGCCTGGTAAAACGTGTCTGTATTCGGTGGGACACCAGATATGAAGCACATTGTGTAACCTTGACCACAACTGTGCTAACCAGGGTCTCTCAGTTGTAAACGGCACCTCCACTAAAGGAGCCTCAATCCTTCCTAGACTACCTTCCTTCACCTTAAACAGCACAGCCGGTTACTGCTGCATTGCTGATAACCTGGGAAATTTTGAATGTCATTAATAACTGTTCTTGTTTCATTTTATTGCTGTGGCAAACACTATTGCCAAAATCAACTTAGGGTAGGAAAGGGTTTATTGAGACCACTCCCAACATAGACACCAACAAGACTGAGGGCCTTATTTGGATCTAGATCCATACTCAAAATCAAGAAGGAACATCTCTGCTTTTCATCCCATAAAAGAATTGTTCCCTCAGATGCTAAGAAGAGTCAGGAGAGAAATAGTAAATAAGATAGTTTTGTTAAATGTGCTAAATATTGAGAAGGAAACAGTATATCAGTTAGTTCTTAAATAGTTCATAAAACCAGTGTCACGCACTAGAAAACGAATGAATGAGGACGCTAATTACGCACTGCTGAATTTGGTGGAAGGAATAGCCTGGGAACTAGTAGGGCAGACACTACATTCCTAGGCCGAAATCTGAATGAAGAAAGAGTTTGTGTGGACTGGAGTCCCCTATTTAGGGATTCACAAGGCATAGACGGTTGAGTTGATTCAGTTGGATTTTGTTTACTCTGCTTTTACGACTCTGGAGGTTTAAATGGCTAATGAATTGGTACTTCTGTTTTTTTACATCCATTTCTCAGTTTATAGTGAGACTAGGATATGCAGCTATGGGCCAAAGGAGCTACAGAAAAGGAATAGAGCAGTGATACAGAAGCGCTGGACGTGAGCTTGTGTTCAGCTTTAGATATGAAATAAATCCTAAAGGCTCATAGGATGATGGCTTGGTCCCTCAAGGACAAGGTGCAGAGGTAAGACTTGGGAGAACCGATTGAACTGTGCGTGTTTTGACCTACTCAGAGGATCAACCCATTGATGGGTTCATAATTGAACTGAGTATAGATGGTCACTGAAAGTATGGAACATAGTATTTGGTGGAGGAGGCTGGTTGCTAGCGGTGTGCCTTTAAAAAGCACAATTTGTCCTAAGAGTCTCCTGGCTCTGTCCCTCTCCTTCCTGGCCACCCTATAGTGATCACTCCATGTATTACATGCTCACACTGCTACTAAGTTCAAATTCACGTGCAGCTTAAAGTAGCACAGCCCGCTGGCCATGGATTTAAACTTTTGAAACCACAAGCCAAAGGAAAGCATGCCTCCTTTAAACTGCTTTCTCTGCAGATTTGTCACAATGATTAAAAGGTGTCCAGCACACCCTGGAAAGAGGCTGGCTGCCAGCTGCAGCAGGACTGTATTGCAGTGGGAGACAAGAGAATTTGCATAGACCTTCCAGGGAAGAGCCCGACTTAAAGAAGGCATGCCTTTCTGTTGAGCTCAGCAATTCACTCTCATAGAGAGCATTTCTTCTGACTGAGAAGACTGTTTTCCTGAGGAAGACTGTGCAAGGGAAACGCTCCACACGGTGCACTAAATTTCCTCTCCTATTGAGAAAACCTGTCTGCCACCAGAAGTCCAACACCATCCCACATAAAAGTTGAAAATATTCCATGAGCATAAAATAACCATGTTACTCAACATAGCTGTCACCTGTAGATTCCATTTTCATTATATTATATATTTATTTTGACTTTTCTTGTTTTCATGTGTTCATTTCTGTGTATGCCTGTGCACATATAGGAGTAGAGGTTCAAGGTTAATGTTGAATTTCTTCCTCAGTTGATCTCCACTTTATTTTTTTATTTTTTATTCATATTTGTTTGGCTTTTTGAAACAGGGATTCTCTATAGCTTTAGAGCCTGTCCTGGAACTAGCTCTTGTAGACCAGGCTGGTCTCGAACCCACAGAGATCCGCCTGCCTCTCCTCCCGAGTATTAGGATTGAAGGCGTGCGCCACCACTGCCCAGCTCCACTTTATTTTTTATTGAAGGCCTCCACTGAACCTGGGGTTCACAGACTTGCAGGAGTGGCTTGCCAGCTGATGCTAAGGATCCTTAGGTCTTTTACTCCCATGACTGAGACTAAAGGCTCATACCTCCATACCTAGCTGTTTGTGTGGATTCTACAGAGTCCATCCTGACTTCTCATGCTTGTACAGCCAGCATTTGACTCATTCACGAGACCCTCTCCCTAATTCTCCAGTTTTCATGTTCTGAAAAATAAATAGCCACTAGACCCTTCCTAATGCTGTGGCTCTTTAATATAATTTCTCGTGTTGTGAAGATCCCCAACATAAAATTATTTAGTTGCTACTTCATAGCTGCAATTTTAACTGTTATAAATTATACTATAAATATCTGATATGCAGAATATCCGAAATGGGACCCTCAAAGTGATTGTGGCCCTCATAATGAGAACCACTGCACTAGAACACCCTGTGAAAGGAATAACACCAGGAGAGATGTGCCTCACTGTGGGTGCCTTCTATTAGCTCCCCACTCATCCTGAACTTCTCATCTGGGAGTGTAGGTCTCTCCCAGGCAGGCAGGTTGTGTACTGCATCACTATTTCAATCCTGCCCTTCAAGGACCTCCACAACCATGACACCAGTTCCTCCTGGGGATATGCCAACTGTGTGCTGCAATTGTGCATGTCATCTGACTGCATCCATGCTGCTGACATCACAGTCTCCATAGCAACTAATGCATTTCAACAGGGAGAGATGGAGAGTTCTCAACTATAAATAGAGTGAAAATTGAAGAAAATGAGCAATAGAACTAAATGCGGGTGATGGGCTTGGGTTTGTAGCAGAGGGAGCTTGCATATTAAGGGCGAAGGTCAATATTAAGGGCTGAATTCCAAGCTTTTGCTGCTGAGATTGCCAAAGTTCAGGTCATCTCCAATTCTATCATTCATATGACACATTCCATGTTCATTGAGTACATATGGATACTTAGCTGTTTTCAGAGAAATCATTCTCTCTCTCTCTCTCTCTCTCTCTCTCTCTCTCTCTCTCTCTCTCTCATGTGTATTGTTTTTACTAGCACAAAATGATAGTTACAAAAGATTCGGAAGCATTTCCACATAGCTGTATGTAAATTCCAAGACTCATACAACTAAGGATTAGAATAAATATCTTGCAGAATGAGTTATTGTTTAAGAACAAGAAAGAAAAAGGAGCAAGTAAATCATTACAGATTAGTCAACAGTGAGCCTGCAGAGATTGTCACATAGATAGGACCAGAGGCAACGTTGTTCAAAAATGTACAACTCACTCTATGACAGATGCAAGGAGGAATATCCAAGTGTCTAATTGCCCCACCTGAGTGTCTGCAGCACAGACTTCTTTACAATTGTCTTTCGGCAGCCAATCTACCCTGGGAGGAGGGGAGATCATGACAAGCCAGAGCATCAATTATTCAGACTAATCACAGAATCACGGGTTTGTGGGGGCCTTGAAAAACACCATCTAGCCCTCTTGTTTCCTTCAGGCAAGATTGTCCTGAACATCCAAGACTACAGATTTCACCATGATCAATTTTCCAAAGTAAGAAGCATTTCCAGGCAGAGTCTTAAACATTACTTGAACAAAGAAGATACAAAAGGCATGTTAACGTAGAAGGACAAAATTTCATGGGGGCTCAACTCTGACAAAGAATTACAGACAACTAAGTAATGCTGAGAGGGGCAAAAGGGAGTGGTTTCCCTGGGAAAGAGCCCCCAAATTGGTTATCTAATACCAAGTGGTCATCCCTGAAATCATATATAAGTCACATTATAGAGACTAAGCAGGTTTTATTTGTGTGTGTGTGTGTGTGTGTGTGTGTGTGTGTGTGTGTGTGTGTAACAACAATTAAAGAAACAGAGGCCATGAATTTGAGAGAGTTCATAATGGGAACAATTCCTCTTTCTATAGGGACTCACAGGGAGGCAGATGCAAAGGCTTGGTCTTCCCTGGGAGAGTCAGGTGCCAGGTGGGCTTTGGGGTATACCTCTCCATGTTGTTCATCATCTAAAAGAAAGAGAAATTTTTATAGAGAGAGGGAAAGAAGATAAAGGGGGGAGAAAAATAGGGAGGATAAAAAGGAGAAAGGGTATCAAGAAAAGGAAGGAGGAGGGAAAGAAAAGCCCGGCTCATAGCATTTGTCAACTTCATGGTGTAAATATTCTTCCTGTGAGCAGGTGCTAACTGCCCAGGTGATATTACTGAGCTCAGAGCCAGGAGGGGGGTGAACACTATTGACTCACATGAATTGGAGCAAGCCAGTTTTAACATGTCTCTGTACACCGTCTCAATCTTTTCTGCTGCTTATTGATGAGTCCATGAATTTCAGTCGATCATTTCAAACAAAAGTCTGAGTGTAACTGAAAATCACATTTGAGAACTGGGAAGACAGTCAGTAAGGATTTGACTTGCAAGCATGAGGACCTGAGTATGATGCCCAGACCCCATGTAAAAAGCTAGGCATAGTGGCATATGTTTTTAATCTCTGTCTACCAAACTAGCCTAGTCAGTGAGCTCAAGTTTTTATAGAAAACAAAAGTGGGACGCTTATAAGGAATGGCACCTGAGGCTGACCTCTAACCTCGAAATCACATGCACACACATATATCTGCACATGCATAAACATCCATACCTAACAAACACACACACACGCATACACACACACACACACACACACACACACACACTGAAGTGGCAGCCATTCAAATTAAAGATTTACTGTCATAGAAAGCCAAGCTATGTTCAGTACTCGGAAGATTCAACAAAGTTAATGTCACTTTTCCCCTGAGCAATGCAATTCTTCTCACAGTCTTAACACAATCCTTTGTAGCCATAGACATGTTTGTGCTAACATTTATATAGGAAGATAAGAAAGTAGACTAGTTTGAATAATTTTTATAATTTGGAAGGATATGTTTTATTAGACTTACTACAGAACTGTAATGATTAATGAGTGTGGCTTTGGTGGAGAAACACACACATAGCTCAAGCAAAGAAAGAACCCAGACACAGAGCAGTCCAAACACCAAGTGGGTGGTTAAAGGAGCAAAGGCAGTTTGGGAGGAAAGACTGTTTCTCTAAGAGATGTGTGTCAGGAAGCTTTGCATACAACACTCCCGTGGGCATGCAAATGGGCATGTGAATATCTCTTCAGAACCCTGCCTTTTCTTCCTTCAGGGAAACTGTGTGGTCTATACATACAGTCAAATAGTATTCGTTCATAAAGAAGAGAGGCATTTTGTCACATGCTGCATTGAAGAAGCTCGAAGATATTGCAATAAATTAAATATATTGTTCAGTAAAGCGCAAACCAAATGTATCTTCTCACCTGTGGCATTAGAGCGGCTGAACTTGATTAAAAACAAAAACAAAGAAAAGCAAAGTTGGGTGGTCATTGGTTGAGACTGGGAACCACTGTATAATCTATGTAAAATTCTAGCTTAAAAAGAAGAAAACATTCCGTGAGTGGCCTGTGTTGAACACACAATGAAGTGTTTAGTGGCACCAAACAGTATGGCTAACAACGATGAGCATAATAATACCCTGTGTTTGGAAGCAATTTAAAAATAGTGCTGGAACTCTGGGTTGTACATACATAAACACACATACATACATATCTGCATATATGTATGATAGACAGATTATAGATAGATAATAACGACACATAGGCATGTGATAGCTATGTAAATGATAGATGAAGAGCTGATAAATCAATGCATATGTACAGATAGATACATAACATGTATGAGTTTTAGTAGATGATAGATAGAGGATAGATGGATGCAAGAGAAACATACATAGCATGCTAGTTAATGGATAGATGTTATAAAAGCTAAAAAGCAAAGAGTAAAACTTTTCGTGAATATTATATTGTATAAAAAAAAGATTCAAAGTTATCACAAATTTAAATTCAACCTTTCGGCAAAACTAGAAGGCAATTTCAGATCTTGGTCAATTAAATAGTTTGGGAACAGGGTCTCAGACTCAGACACCACTCTCCAAGGGGAGAGAGACAGAGATAGTGAGATTTATCGAAATAAAAACTGAGGCTGTGGGGGGAAAAAAAAAACATGAAGATGGACGAAAAGAGGAACTGCAGGCTGTGAGACGCTGCGTTCCCACTGCATGGTATCATATTTTCAAAATCTCCACAGTAAAATTTGAACAACTCATTTAAGGGAATATTTCACCAAAGACCAAGGGATGAATGTAAGAGACCAAGCATTAAAGATGTTGGCCATTGGTGCTGTGCGGCGCGGCCGAAGAGCTGTCCATGCCCACCAAGAGCACAGCTAAAATGAAATGACACTCTTATGACAGCTGCTGGTGATGATGTGGAGAAAGAAGATCATTCAGGCAGGACTTCCTGGGAGGACCATGCTGGGAAACAGTCTGCTAGTTTCTCGCAAGCACTAAACATGAACTCCTCATGTAACTCAGCAAATATGGATTAGGCCATGCTCCCTGAGAAACAAAGACTTAACATGTACACGACGGTTACAGAATCTGTCTTCACACCAGCAAAAACATGGAACTCATACCTCCTTCCTTCTAGGCCTGAAAGGCTGTATACACTGAAGCTCTTTTATGGACTGGACGAGCAAGAGTATGAAGAAGCAGCTGTCTTGTGACATGTGCTGTGGTGGGCTAGCTCTCCAGGGCATTAGACTTGGGGGGGGGGGGGGGGGGGGGGATGTCAGTCTCCAAAGGTCCCCTATTGTTGACTGTCATTTAGAAAAAATTTTTTAAAATGATACTGGAGATGGAAAAGGCAGTGTCGGTGGCCAGGGGACAGGCACCAGGGACGGAAGCAGAGGGGTAGCATACCAGGGTGTGCACTATATTTACATTGAAATCTATCGACTACGAGGAATCAATTTACTTATGGGATAACACTGCCTTGAACGCTATGCACACCTCCACACACACACACACACAAACACATGTGAAAATGAGAAAATGCCAAATATGGTCTATGTGGTACAGTGACTGAATCAATGCCAAGAATCAATGTCTCTCCACCTTCTGGCTAAGAACAAGTGAAGCTCCCAGTGTCAAAATCCTAGATTTGACTCTTTCTTGCTGCTGAATAAGATGACACCATTGGGGAAAGGCGGCTAAAAGACATAAGACCGCAAACTATTTTTACAATATGTAATTATACTGATACAAAGCATATTTTTTGATCGAATTACAGAGTAGTAAGTGCAACCATCCAAAAGGATGACATTAACAATGTCTGTGCAAGGCATCCCACCATAGGGAAGAGGGGAGGGGCTCAGCCCTCCCTCAACTTAATGGGCCAGGCTTTGTTGGCTTGCCATGGGATCCCTTACCCTTTGGGAGGAGTGAATGAGGTGGGGGGTGGGCTGGGGAAGGCCGGGGTGGACAGGAGGAGGAGTGGGAGGGAGAACTGTGGTTAGAATGTAAAACGAAATTTAAAATAAATAAATAAATAAATCATTTTAAAAAAATGTCTGTAAAAATCCACTAGAGGCTGGCAAATGGCTCGGTAGGAAAAGACACTGGCTGCCAAAACTGAAATCCAAGGTGATCCACAGGGCCTACATGTTAAAGGGTAGAACAAACTCTTGCTTGTTTTTCTCTGATCTGCACACTTGCACCATGGCTCACAAATACCAACAAATAATAAATAAATAAATGTACAGTAATTTAATCTTTTTTAAATTGGAGACTGCGAGATGACTCAGCAATTTAGAGCACTAGCTCTCATCAAGGATGTAAGTTCAAGCCCCAAGAACCACGTTACACCTATGTTGGTCAGCTCACAATCACCTATAATTTTAGCTCCAGAGGATCTAACTGCTTCTGGCCTCCCTGGGTATTATACTCAATTGGGGCAGAAATCTACATGCAGACACTAACATAGGCACATATTTAAAAATGATTTCAACTAAGTGCATTTTAAAAAATAAAAGTTCATCATGCCAAACATCAGGGTTCATATTCTTCCTAGAACCTCCTTACTTCCCAATTTAAAATACATGAAGATTGAGAAGTGAAGTTTTAAGAGCTGAATGCATTTTTCAAGTGACTATAATGATGGCAGAGCATGCTCTGGGTCCCCAAAGCCCACCCAGGGATGGACCTGGGACCGTAAGGAGATGGAGTTCAGAGTGCAGCATTGTGGGGCAGAATACCTGCCCCTCTAATTGCATGCTGTTCTTTCTGCTTTTCTCCTTGGTTCATTTCCATGAAGAGGGTCCTGTGTTCTCCCTCTAAGACCTCCAGGCATTCTCAGCTGTCACTCGTGAACAACTTCTTCCTCCAGTGCTCTAGCCACGTGATGGGTGCTGGCAGTTTCCCCCTGCTGTGCTGGCAGCCCCGGGCTGTGAAATCAAAGGAACAAATAACCAGAAATATAGCACACCTGGCAAGGGACAAAGAGCACATTTTCCACTAAGTGGTAAAATGCTAACAGAGCTATGGATATTTCTTTGAATTGAGAAATGGCATACGAATGACTCTACTTGTGCCATATATTCTGAAAATAAGCATTCTTCCTACTATAATTGCACGTGACTTACAAAATTCATTACTGTTATTGTATTATTATTATTGGCCAGGCATGGAGCTCAGTTCGCAGAGTGCTCACCTTGCATTCACGAAGCTCCGGGTTCAGTCTCCAACAACAGATAAACTAAGCATCATGGCACATGGCCACTATATGATTCATGCAACTTAAGAGGTAGAAACAGAAAGATCAAAAGCTCCAAGTTATCCTTAACTACATAGTGTGCTCCAGGCTAACATGAGATTCATGCTACCCTATCCATATTTAGTTATGCTGATGCTGCCATAAAACTCATCTACTGTAACTGCAATAACAATGCCCCACCTCCAGGAATTTGAATAGAGAGATAAAGAGATAGAAACAGGAATGAAAATATTAACTCTTGATGAGAGGGTTCCTTTTAAAGTTTAGAAGTAAAGGGAATATAATATTTTTTGAATCTAAACTTTTATCATCACGCTGCGCACTTTTAAAGATAATGCATGTGTCTCACATTTTTCAATGGATAATAGCAAAATAGATTTGCGCTGATCAACCTGGAAGACCCCGTGTCACTAGCTACCACCCAGATTCTGCAGTCAACACCTCCTAGCACATGCCATGATATAATTACCTCCTGTGCAAGTCAGCCCTTGGGAACTCAGTTGGTGCCAAGCACAGAACACCAGCAGACAGACATATGGTCCTCCCTCTCCCTCTGTGATATTTTTATTCAGGAATTTCTGTGCAGGCCTTGGATTTTGGCTGCTACATTCCTGCATCTGCCTTGTGAGGCCTCTTTGCCCATAGTAACTCATAGGAGCTGCCTTTGTATATAGGGAAAAATGATACATAATTGAGCCAAATAGATTATTTTAATGGACCTGGCCCACGGGATATCAAGCTCATTTTATGAGCAAATTTAATGAATTGTAATAAATGTCCTCATTTGAGAATAGTATGTGTATGCCATAAAGGTACCACAATGCTTGTCATCCCAGGCTCATGTGGGAAAGGACAATAGGGAAACTCTTTATAATAAATGATTATGAAGTCAGAATTTTATATACTTAAGTATTACATATGGGTTTTAAATAAGAATAATGAGATACATAAATCTAATACACATGATCTCCAAAATAGGAGTCAGCAAAAAAAAAAAAAAACAAATAATGCATACTAAATAATCATATGCTTTCTACAAGCTTTCTACTTTCAAAGAGTTTTCTTTATTTTTATTTATTTATTTATTAAAGATTACTGTCTCTTCCCTGCCACTGCCTCCCATTTCTCTCCCCCTCCCCCAATTAAGTCCCCCTCCCTCATCAGCTCAAAGAGCAATCAGGGTTCCCTGCCCTGTGGGAAGTCCAAGGACCACCACCTCCATCCAGGTCTGGTAAGGTGAGCATCCAAACTGCCTAGGCTCCCACAAAGCCAGTATGTGCAGTAGGATCAAAAACCCATTGCGTTGTTCTTGGGTTCAAGGCCAGCTGGCCTGGGTCTGAAAAATCCTGGGATAAAACCAGACTCGCTGAACATAGCAAACAATGAGGACTACTGAGAACCAAAGAGTTTTCTTTAAAGGAAGAAGTTTCTCCTCTGGCCTGGTAGCTCATGATTGTAAATCCAGCAAAGAAGGACTGCTGTGGGTTCAAGGGCAGCTGGAGGTTCGGAGTAAGCTGCTAGACCTGACTGTGCTATACAGTGTAAAGGCATATCACAAAACAAAAAGAAGCAAAGAGGTAAGGCAGAAGGAGTTAAATGTGATCAGATTGTGCTATATAACATAGAGTATTAAAACAAATTCAAAACATAATGTATATTAGAAACAGAAGGAAGGAAGGGGAAGGAGAAAGGAAGGAATAAAGGAAGGGAGGAAGGAAGAAGGAAGGAGAGAAAACACTAATATATGCATAACATAATTTTTAATTTCAAAAAGAAGCAAACAAACAAATGCAAAGGATTTCTTCCCTTTGGAATGGAATTTCAATTTCTATTCCTTGTGAAGGCTTCTTTAGGGCCCCACCATCACCACCACCACTATCAATGACAGCTTCAAATACCTGGGTTTTTCGGGCCTAGCTCTGCAGTGACCCTCAACCCATGGTTGTCTGCCTCTGTCAAGATCATAAACCCCTGTGTCAGGGATCTGTCCGGCAACTTCCTTCAGTGAACAAACTGTCTTCTAAAAGCAAGGGCCTGGACATGTGTTCTACAGATGCTAAAGGACCATAGATGCCAGCCCAGGCTACTTTGCTCAACAAAACTTCCAATCACAATACATGGAGAAAACAAGAAAATCTGTGATGAAACCAAATTTTTAACAAATATCTATTTAGAAATTCAGACATTCAGAAGATACTAGAGGGAAACTTCCAACCTAAAAAGGTTAACCACCCCCAAAAAGCAGAGGGATTAAATAATCCCAGCCCAACAAATCAAAAGTGAAAACACATACACAGTAACAAAGTAACAAGTAACAAGAATTAATATACACCACCTATTGATATCATTCAACATTAGTGTTCTCAATTCCCCAATAAAAAGACTCAGACTAATAGAATGTATGCAAAAACAGATTCTATTCTTCTGCTACATGCAAGAAACACACATAACAGAAAGAATAGACATCACCTTAGTGTAAAAGAATGGGAAAAGATATTCCAAACAAATGAACTAAGAAGGAAAATGGTGTCGATGTCTTAAAACTGACAAAATTGACCAAAATTAAACCCAAACTAATCAGAAGTGATACAGGATACTACATCTACATCAAAGGAAAAAAAATCCAATAAGAAAACATTGCAATTCTTAACATCTATGCACCACACATAAGGGCATCCAAGTTTGTAAAGGAACCATTACAATAGCTTTAATCACATATTGATCTTCACACTGTGATAGTGAGAGATGTCAGTTACCCCACTCTATACAACACCAACCAGATCACCCAGACAGAACCTAAACAAAGGAATGCTTGAGTTGACTGATGTTACAAATCAAATGGACCTAACAGATATTTATAGAACATTTCACCCTAATACACAAAAAAAAAAATACCATCTTCTCGGCCCCTCATGAAAGTTTCTCCAAAATTGACCACATAATCAGATACAAAGCAGTCTCAACAGATACAAGAAAATTAAGTTAACACCATAAATCCTATTGACTACCACAATTAAAATTGGATACCAACAATAGCAGAAACAAAAGAAAGCTTACAACTCAAAACTAAACAATTCTCTGCAGAATAAAACATTCAAGACAGAAATTTAAAAAAGAAGTTAAAGACTTCTTAGAATTGAATGAAAATGAATACACAATTCTCAAAAAATTACAGTACACAATAATGGTAGTTCTAAGAGGCAAGTGCATAGCACTAACTGTCTACAGAAATAAATTGGAGAGAGCTCATTCTAGTAAGCTAACAGCACACCTGGAAGCTCTAGAAAAGAAGAAGAAGAAATCACACACCAAAGGAGTAGATGTCAAGAAATAAGCTCAGGGCTGAAATCAATAAAATAAAAACAATTGAAAAAAAGTACAAAGAGTCAATGAAATAAAGAGTTGGTTCTTAAAGAAAATAACTAATATCAACAAACATTTGTCCATATTTACTAAAGTGCCAAGAAAGAATATCCACAATAACATAATTAGAAATGAGAAGGGGACATAAAAGAAGACATCAAGAAAAACCAGAAACTCATAAGAGCACACTTTAAAAACACATACTACAGCCCAGTGATGGAGGTGCATACCTTTAATCCTAGTACTTGGGAGGCAGGGGCAGGCAGATCTTTGTGAGTTCAAGCCCAGCCTAATGTACAATGCAAGTTCCAGGACAGCCAGATTTTCAGGGTGAAACCTTGTCTCCAACCTAAAAGAAGACATAAAGAAAGGAAGGAAGGAAGACAAGTGCTGTATCAAATCAGAAAATCTAAAATAAAAAAATGAACATTTTTCTCCATACATATCACTTATCAAAGGTTATTCAAGAACAAAAAGCAAATAAAACAGGACAATAATGCTGAAAGAAATAGAAATAGTTATTAAAAGTCTCCCAGCAAAACTTAAGGGACCAGATGGTTTTAGAGCAGAATTCTACCAGACTTTCAAAAAAGAGTTCATGCCAATACTTCTAAAACTACTCTACAAAATAGAAACAAAGGGAACATTGCCCAATTTATTTTATAAGGCCAAAACTACTCCGATATCCAAGCCACAAAATGACCCAGAAAAGAGAATTACAGACCAATTTTCTTTGTGAACATAGATGCAAAAATTCTCGGGGAGGGGGAGAAGAGTGGGGGGAGGGGGAGAAGAGTGGGGGGAGGGGGAGAAGAGTGGGGGGAGGGGAGGGAAATGGGAGGCTGGGAGGAGGCGGAAACTTTTTTTCTTATTCTCAATAAAAAAAAAAATACTTACAAACCAAATCCAAGAACACATCAAAAAGATAGTCTACCATGATCAAGCATGCTTCATCCCAGAGATGCAGCAATAGTTCAACATATGTAAATCAATAAATGCAATTCACAATATAAAAAAACTGAAAGACAAAAGTCATATGATCATCTTATTAGATGTAGAAAAGGTCTTTGGTTAAATCCAACACCCCTTATTATAAAAGTAGTGATGAGATGAGGTATCCAAGGAACCCCCTGAACATAATAAAGACAGATGACATCATCAATGTAAATGGAGAGAAAAATCAAAGCAATACCATTAAAATCAGGAACAAAAAAAAAAAAAGGCTATCCACTTTCTCCATATCTATTCAGTATAGTACTTGAAGTCTTAGCCAGAGCCATAAGACAACTAAAGGTGATCAAGGGGGATATAAATTCAAAAGGAAGAAGTTGAAGTATTTTTATTTGCAGATAATATGATAGAATACATAAGTGACCCTTCAAATTCCACCAGGGAACTCCTAAAACTGATAAACTCTTTCAGAAAAGTAGCTGGATAAAAGATTAACTTACAAAATTCAGTAGGGCGACTGGAAAAGAAATTGGAGAAGCAACATCTTTCACAATAGCCTCAAATAATGTAAACTATCTTGAAATATCTCTTACCAAGCAAGTGGAAGATTTCTATGATAAAAATTCAAGTAATTAGGAGAGAAATTAAAGAAGATATCAGAAAATGGAAAGATCTCCCATGCGCATAGTTTGGTATTATTAACAGTAAAAGTGGCCCTCCTACCAAAAACAATCTACAGATTCAATGCAACTCCCATTATAATTCTAACACAATTCTTCACAGTTCTTGAAAGCACAATTTTCAGTTTTATATGGAAACAAACAAACAAAAACAGGATAGCTAAAATGATACTGAATATTAAAAGAAATGCAGAAGTTCTCACCAAGCCAATTTCAAGTCATACTATAAAGTTATAGTAATAAAAACAACATCATATTGGCACAAAAACAGACATGCTGATTGATAGAATCAAATTGAAGACTGAGCCATAAATGCACATAGCTATAGACAATTGATTTTTGATAATTAGGCTAGAAATGTACACTGAACAAAAATACAGCATTGCCAACAAATGGTTCTTGTTAAACTGGGTAGCAGCATGCCGAACAGTTCAAATAGAACCATATTTATCATCCTGAAAAAAAAAAAACACCCAAACTCCAAACGGATCAAAGATGTCAACATAAAACCATATACAACAAATTAGATAAAAAAGAAAATGGGGCACACCCTGGAACTCCTTGGCACAGGAAAAGATTTTCTGAACAGAAAACTGTTATCACAGGCATGGGACTTTATACAATTGAAATACTTCTGTATAAAGTACATCATCATTCAGACAAAGTGGCAGCCTACAGTATGGGAAAGCATTTTGTCAACTACAAATCTGATAGAGGACTAGTACCCAAAATAAAAAAAAAAGAACTTAAGAAACTGGATTTGATGGAAACAAATTAAAATATGGGGTGCAGATCTAAAGAGAGAATTCTCTAAAGAGGAAACTCAAATATCTGAGAAACCACTTAGAGAAATAGTCAACAGCTTTAGTCATCATCAAAATGCAAGCTCATGCATCAGTACAGGTAGATCAATAAAACAAATGACAGCTCAAGCTGGTGAGGATGTTGAGTAAGAGGAGCACTCACTCTTTGATGGTGGGACCACAAACTTGTATAGCTATCATGGAAATCAGCATGGCCATTCTCAGAAATCTAGGAATAGATCCACCCCAAGATGTAGCTATGACACTCTTAGGCATATACCCAAATGATTCGTCATCACCCTAGAGAGACACTTGCTCACAGGTTTTCACTGCTGCTCTCTTCATAATAACCAGAAATTGGAAAGTACCTTAATGTCCCTCATCAGAAGAACAGATTAAAAAAAAATGTGGTACATTTACACAGCAGAGTAACTACACAGTCATTAAAAAGAATGAAATTTGCAGGCAATTGGATAGAAGTAGGAAAAAAGATCTTCAGTGAGGTATCCCAGACCCCGAGAGACAAATATGGTGTATATTCATATATATGTGGATATTAGCTTTTAAGTCCATGATAACTAGGTTACAATCTACAGAACAACAAAGAGCAGATATAAAGTAAAGGTTCTCAATCTTCCTGATGTTGTGACCCTTTAATTCAGTTCCTCTTTTTGTGGCGATCCCGACCACAAAATTATTTTTGGTGCTTTTTTATTTAGGTACTGTTATGAATAGCAATACAAATATCTGATAAGCAGGCTCTCTGATGTGTGATCTCTTGAAAATGGTCATTCCACTCTCAATGGAGCCACAACCCACCTGTTGAGAACCACTGAACAAGAGGAAGCAATAGATCTCATTAGAAAAGAGCTATAAAGAAAAAAAAAAGAAAAGAGCTATAGAATAGATAGGTATGGTTGGAATAGGGGCTGGAAAAGGAGGATCAAATGAGGAGGAGGAGAGAACAGGATGTGGGAAGAAACATGGGAGAAACAGCTAAAATAAGAGCCATTTGAGGGGTAGTATGGAAACCTAATAGAGTAAATGCTTCCTAAAATCTATACATATATAAAGGCAATCTCAATGAAATCACCAAATAATGGGAGAGACAGAGTCCCACTGGTCATCTCTTGTCACCAAATGAAATTTAGTACTGGGATTATGCTACATCTAATCAAGTTGTTGGGCAAAGGGATCTCATGAAAAATTTAAAGAACCCAGGCTCTTGCCACGATGATAGGGTTCCCTCTACAAACTGACAGCAAGGCCCTATTGCTGAAGACCACACCTATGTAACTCATTGAACATGCAAAACTCAAGTTAAAGCTTACACAAAGCCTTCGTCCCTATGTTCTAGCATCTTGAATACTTGAGGGTACTGTTGCTGAATATTTGTGTACATTATAATGAATGCTTAAGGCCCCTTCTGATTGGTTTAATAAAGAGCTAAATGGCCAATAGCTAGGCAGGAGAGACTAAGCAGGACTTCCTGTCGGAGAAAGAAAAACTGGGAGGAAGAATTTAAGTGTGCAGACCCAAAGAGGAGACAGGAGGTGCGGGGTAGAAGAGAAGTACAGAATGATGTGACTGAATGTAGATTTAAAAAATATGGGTTAATTAAGTTATAAGAGCTAGTTGGGGAAAAGCCTAAGCTAAGGCCGAGCTTCCATAATTAATAATATCTCCAGGACATTATGTGCAGGTTGGAAGTCTAAAGATAGTCTGACTAGAAAGCTTACTATGAGGTATTCTACATGCTACCAAAAAGGAAATGTCAATACCCCAGCCAAAACAAATTTGATCTGTAATGCAGTCCTGCCTGTAAGACATGCTAAAACAATGGTGACACCAGGCTTATTTGAGTAACCAACCAATATCTCATTTGACTTAACACCCATTCCATGAGTTGGAAAGCATACCAGACACCACTTGAGTGACCAAATCCCTGAACTAGAATAAAACCAAACACTACTGTTCTTTAAAAGCAAACAACAAAATAATGGCAAGAAAATGATTCCTAATGACATTCTGTTTAACTCATAGATCAGTGCCTTGCTTAGCCATCATCAGAGAAACTTCTTTCTGCAGCAGATAAGTACAAACACGGAGAGCCAGAGCCAGACCTCGTACAGAGAGTGCAAGACCTTGGAACACACATCCATAAATGGCATGTCTCCAGCAAATCCCTCCTCTCAGAGATCAGGGAACCCTGCAGAAGAGAAGGTAGAAAGAGTGTAAGAGCCAGAGGGAATGGAGGACACCAAGAAATAAGGCCCTCTAAATTCCCATGATCAAAGCTTATATCAACACTCAAAGACTTAGAGAGCATGCACAGCATGCTGTGCCAAGTTATCTGCATATAAATCACAGCTTCCAGCTCAATGCTTTTATGCGATTCCCAAGTGAGTGAAGGAATGGGTCTCTGCTCTTTGTACATTAACTTAGACTATTTTCCTTCTGTCTGTTTGTTTTGTCCAACGCAAATGTGTTAGTTTTTGTTTTGCCATTTTATATTATATCATTATTCCTTAGAAGCCTGTTTGCTTTCTAATGAGATACAGAAAGGGAATAAATCTGGAAGAGAAGGGAAATGGGAGGAACTGGGTGAAATAGAGGGAGGAGAAGGTATAGTCAGAATATATTCTGTGAAAAAAAATCTATTTTTAATAAAAGGGAAAAATTCAGAAAACCAGTGAAATAATTCTCCCATTAAGTAGACTGAACCAATTTTACAGAAAGTAGATTGATTTGAAGGATCACCAATTTACAAGTCAAGGTTGGCCCTTTAGAAATTTCATTATTCTGGATAAAAGAAAAAAATTCTCTAGGATGTTCTATGAAAGAGTTTGACAAAATCAAATCTTAATTTTAGGACGATGGAAGTAGCTTCCTTGGAATTGGATAGGACAAGGAAAGAAGATGATCCTCAAGAATGTTGACTCAAAGGGAGGCAACATCAAGCTGGAGATAAGGAAGGAGCAGAGAGCGACCAGGAAAGGCTTTGATGGAACCAATGGCAGACCGCAGGAATCTCAGAACTCCAAAATCGCTAACTGTGCTACTTTGAAAAGGCAATTCCATTTCCTGCCACACAAGACAAAACACAGAAGCTTTCAGGCACCAAACAGTGCCAGAACAACCATTGAAAACTTGAGTAGCCAAGTAAAGAAAAGGAAAAGGGAAACGCTTTGTTCTTCCTATGTAGCTATTGCAAGGACAAACGTTTTTGGTCCCTCATGTATTATTTTTATCTGAACACGTGTGCCTAAATGATTATTTTTATACTGTATCTGCATGTTCATATTTTTATACCTAGAGGAATACTTCCGAATGTCCAGATTCAATTTCTTTCCTGTGAGAGGAACAGAATGGCAAAACCGAATATAGGACTTCTTAAATAAAAGCTCTAGAGAACTAGGGTACAGCTCACTGTGGAATACTTGCCCACCTTGGGCAACAATCTGGGGCCAAGCCCTAACACAGGGCAAAGAAAAAGGCCATGGGAATGTCTGTAGCAAGCCAGACTTATAGTATATGAGAACAGGGTCAATTCTGACACTGAATTCTCCTTTGGGGAATCAACCCTATGAAGCAAAAATCACCTTTACAGGATGGCTATCAAAATTCAGTATGTGTACAGATGAAACTCTGGGTTGCATCCCCAACTGTGCAAAGAACAACAACAAAAACATTTTAAGGATAGGAAAAAAAACTGCATTGACTAGAGGGGGAAAAAAAGGAAAATGAGGCATGAGAGGACAGTAGGTAAGGCAGGAGCAGCAGCTTGTTGAGGAGGAAGATGCAGCCAGCTTTGTCGCAGAGGAAGACAAATCTCGAAGCACTGAACACAGCACCCAGCTGCAGAACTGAAGACAAACAATGACTTTGTGTTCTTAGTGTGCAGGGATGCACGGCCTTCAGCAGGAACTTCTGTCAAAAGATATGCCACTGACAACATGAGATCATTTCTTTCTCAGATTTGTATTTATGTATCTTCTACAACAGACAGCAGCGTGGGGGAGAATAGAGGGGTTTAAGCTCTTCTTTTCAACTCAGTCTGTTTCTGGGGAAAGACAACTTTTATGTCAGTACAGTAAGCACCACTTGGCTATAGTGTCTTATTAAACATTCTCTAAAACACCCTACCCTTAGTCATGGCAGAGAGGACTCAGGAAAAGGAAAAAGGTGTGAAAACAGTCTTGCATGTTGGCATTCGGCTTTTTAATCAGTAGCCTACAGAGAGCATGGGTTTGGTCCAAATCCACTCAGATAAAATCACCTAGTTCACTTGGCCGATAACAAGCTTTGGGCATCCATCACTTAGATCTTTGTCACAGGCCAAATCACAGAATCATAGAGACACAAGTGCACAGGAATCCAGTGACCTACTTTCTCAGCCAGCACCATTACAAGGCACGGATGCTGCACTACCGAGTCTTTAATTCTGACATTGGCCTTTGACTGCAGCTGGAGGAAATGATCTCTAAGTTGCTTTCCAATTTTCACTTCTGTGCTATGAGAAGTTTCATGTAGGGTCTGAGGAATGATGACACTGGGAGTTTGCATTTATGAAGCTGCAGCTTCTAATTAAAGAGACATGGTTATCTATAGATATTCAATTACGTGTATAATCTCATAACGTAGACATATATTACAAGCTTTCTCATGAGGACTGAAAGTGGTGAAATTATTAAAACTTCCAGCATCTGTAAACTAATATACGATATACATGGTATGTTTTTTAAGTAAAGGAATAGACATGGTGTCCATAGTTGAAGTTCTTTTTTCATCTCTCCATGACCTCAAAACCTTTCAGAGTATTTTACCTTCTGATTTGTGCTGCATTGGATGATACAAAAACCCAGACAGGAATGTCACAACAAAGTGAGGTGGAGCAGAGGGAGACAGCACAAGAACAGTAAGGATTTTTGTGTGTAAATATGTATGTTCATGTATGGTATGTGCAGATTACTCACCGGTGTATTCATGTACAAAGGTCAGAAGTTAACTCTGAATGTCTTCCTCTGTTATTTGCCACCTTATTTTGATTTTTTTATTTGTGTGTGTGTGTGTGTTTGCGTGTGTCTGTGTCTGTGTGAGTGCATGTGTGTTTATTCATTTGCCCTCAGAGGACAGAAAAGGATGTCAATTTTTGGGCATTGGTTCCTCTGTAGCTGCAGTTACAGAGAGTTGTGAACTTCCACACCCCAGAGTGGGTGCTGGAATCGAACTCTGGTCTTCTGAAAAAGGTGCAAGCATTCTGAAGTGCTGAGCCCTCTCTCTAACACCCTCCACCCTACTATTTGAGACAGGATCTCTCGCTGATTATGGAACTAATGCTTGCCTTTCCAACTAGACATTCTGGAAAGCAAGCCTTCCTTCATCAATCTCCCTGACTCCTTCCTACCTCCCAGGATTGGGGCTATGGAAGTGTGGTACCCTACCATGCCTAACATTTAAAATGGTGTTAGGGATCTGAAATTAGGTCCTTATGATTTCATAAAAGGCACTGTACTTACTTTATTCCCAAGTTCTAAATAATTTTAATCAGAAAATGAGAGAGAGGGCAGGAAATATGTCTCAACTGGCAAAGTGCTTACCTAGCATGCAGGAAGCATTGCCTTTGAACTTGTGGCATGAGCAAAAAAAGGCCCACTAACTATTTTTGCTGTTGTTGTAGTTGTTGTTACATTGCTGTTACCAATATCAACAAAAAGGTTCGATGTATGACAGTGACAATATATAAACTGACCCTCAGTCTCCCTTGGAGGAGTCAAGGTGTCTCCTCCAACATGAATGATGAGGCAATATGATTTTATGAACAGATTTTCTCCATGTAGACATTTCCTTTTGGAGATTGTGTGCAAGGATCCTAGAAAATATTTTCAATAGTATGCTCATAAGGACAACCACATTGGCTGACTCATTCAGATATCTCTTACTAGCAGATGTGTAAAAGGAAGTATGAGTTTTCCAGAACCCTCAGCAAATCACCAGCAAATGGGTAGCAATATGTTCTAATTCTACAGGGCAAATAACCAAAATCAAATTTGATGTGGGATTCCCCTCTGCATGCTATAAATATGTTTAATTGTCATTGGTTATCAAAGAAATTGCTTTTGACCAATGGCCTAACAGAATATAGCCAGGCTGGAAAAGATATACATAGAGAGAGTAGGCAGAGTCAAGGAGAAACCATGTAGTTGCTGGAGGAAACAGATGTTCAGAACTTTACTGATAAACCATGAGCTTTGTGGTAAAATATAAACTAATAGAAATGGGTTAATTGAAGATATAAGAGCGAGCTAGCAATACATTTAAGTAATTAGCCAAGAAGTGCTTTAACTAATACAGTTTCTGTGTGGTTATTTTGAGTCTTGGTGTCCAGGAATGAACAGCGAGCTTCCAGCTATATAAGTTATAAACAGGAACAATCCTCTTCTATGACAGACTCAGAGTACTCAGCATGTTGACCATACACAAAGTGATGTGCTGTGGGTAGGTCATAGTGTTTCACAGGACGTGAACTGGGCATTTCCCCCCAACTTAGTGTTGAGAGAGCTTGGTTGCTACTGATTATGATGGGAGCATTTAAAACACAGAAATTGACAAAGGCTGAGCTTTAGGATTTTTACCTGGAGAATCAGTTTGCTATCATTGCTCTTAATAAACCCTTTATAATGCCTGATAGCATGTGTCTCCTGTGATGAGTTTTTCCTCATCTCCAGTCATTCAGCTTTATTGGTCATTATCAGCAAATACTGGTCCCCTTCCTTCATTTCTCCCACACTTACTAGTGGAAAGTCTTTTATACTAAGTCTTGTTTCTTTGCCTCATTTATTCATTCATTTAGTTATGTTTTTTCATCTTTTGAAAGTGCTTTAGCTACTTAATAGTAAATTCATATTCACAATCCATTTGAGCTATATAAATAAAATATATTGTACCAATATATATGCATTGGAGTAAACCAAATTAGTGTATTTTGCCATATTGCTACATTAATATATTTGTGTTTACACTCTGGACTGCAGTGTGTTTTAGCTTTTCCTACTGAGAACCGTTGAAGTAGGTCATTGTTCAAGAAGTTTGTAGCTTTTCGCAAGGACGATCTGTAAGACTGTGTGTGCCTCCTTCCTAGACCAAGATGGAGCGGGGAGGACTTTGGACTTTCCACAGGGCAGGGAACCCTGACTGCCCCTCAGACTGGAGAGGGAGGGGGAGAGGAGTGGGGGGGAGGGGGAGAGGAGAGGGAGGAGGGGGGCAAAGGGAGACGGGGAGGGAAATGGGAGGCGGGGAGGAGGCGGAAATCTTTTTTTTTTCAATAAAAAATTTATATTTAAAAAAAAAAAGACTGTGTGTGCCTGTGTGACAATCTGAGCGGAGCATGCCCATCATCTGATACTACATAAGCAGCCACCCATTCATGTGAGTCTCGATACAGTGTAAATATGAAAACATACTGCAAAAACAAGAATATATCTGGAAGTTAAGGGGATATCTGAGACTATTCTCATCATCCATAAACCTTGCTGCCAAGGGATGCTAAATAATGAGGTAATGTCAGAAGCTTGAGCATGTAAAAATGTATGCCAGGAAGAAATGGATGCAGTGGAGCAGGGAGGCGGGGGAAATGGGGGGACACTAATACTAAATGAAAATTAAAGGAAGAACCGAAGAGATGGAATGAGATAGAGAGGTATAGAAGGGGAGGGAAGAAAAGAGGAAAGAAGGGAAGCAAGGAAAGGAAAGGGGGTGAAGGGAAGGCTGAATGGAGAAGGCAGAGGGAGGTAAAGAAAAGAAAGGGAGGGGAGGGGAAAGCAAAAAATAATAGCTTTCCATCGTAACTATGCTTCATATGCAAGAATATTAAACATGAGCACACAGAAACAAAGGATTTTCACGTGAAACACATATTTGAATACCATGGTAAGCTTCCTTCCAATCTCCCAAACGGAACGTGTATTTACTAACTTTTCCACCTCCTTGAAATGCCAGTGTTTTCACCCTGCTTCAAATTTCCTCCTGTTACTCTTTCGAACTGTCATTTCTTTGGGTTTGCTGAATATCTGTTGTTGTGCTTGGCTGGACCCAATTTCCAAGCTATGCAAACATCTTTCACTTGCCAATCCTTGCATTTCTGAGAGAAAGCCTTGAGATTTAACTTCAGAAAATCACATTAGCCTTAAATGAGGAGCCTTTGTGGTCCTTTGTGTTCATGCCTGGTGTTATCCCTTTGTGCTTCTGGAACAACTGTCAATATGGCAAAAGATATTTTCCATAAGCATGAACACTTTATACAAGCAAATAACCTGAACAATTTTTCAAACATTTGCAAGAGTGTAAATTTAGTTGCAATTTTCTCTTCTGTAAATACAAACTGTAGAAACAATCCAAATGTTAGTTTCTTGTAATTCAATGGCAAACGAATTTTCTAAAGTATTTGGCAGGAGCCTTTAAGAAAATACAATGTTCTCTAAAAAGAAATCTGAAGTGGTCTCTGCAGGCATCAGTTTAACAAATGTTCATTGCATGCCTGCATCCTGTCAGGCATTATTCTGATGTCCCCAGCAATATATAAAAAAGAGAACATGAACAGGCATGATAGTGGATGAATAAGTAAATGAGGTCATGTCCTGGAAAGTAAAAAATGAGAAAACTAGAAGTGTTATAGAAATGAAGTCTTGGGTGAAATACACATTGCAGTTTTAAATGTGGAATCAGGATAATAATTTTAGATGTGGTGACTTTATATAAAAGAGCAAAATTGTGTCAACAAGGCATCTGGGGAAATGGCATGGCCAAAAGGATCAGATGCGGTACAACCCAAGGCTAAAGCAATAATCAGGGTGCTATAAGTCATGGAAACCACATGACCAGTCACTGTTGCATGCAAGGACTTACCACTGACTTTATTTAATTTTCTAAGTCATGAAATTATGTCACAAAAGGAATTAGCAGAGCTTTCAGGTATTTCCAACCTATGACTCATGAGCCACATAAAGCCACTTGCAGGACAAAATACTTATGAATATAGTCCAACACTAAACAGAAATTTCCTTAAGACACTAGGATTTTTTCTGAAATATTTTTGTAACTTGATGGGGCAGTTCTTGAGCATAAACCTTGTAGATAACAATGATTTACTGCAATGTTGAAGGATGAGACATATCTGGAAAAGTCTAGGTCTTAGACCAACATGGAAGCAGGACAACAGTGACAAAGCATTGGATGTCTGACCTGTGTTTAAGGGAGGTGACAGATTTGCTGACTAATCAGCTCAAAGATCTCATTTATATTCTTGTCTGAGCAAATCAAACACAATATATTGCCAGCCACCATGATGAGAAGCAGATATAAAGACAGATGGGGTGAATCAAGAGAGAGTAGGACTTTGTGTGTATGAGGAGGCAAAGTACATGAAAGAAACCCCCATGCTCTAGCAAGTTCCATCTTCTTAAGATGTGAGTCATGGCGCCAACTGAAAGCGAGAAGAATCCGCCAACGATAAACGGCATCTTAAAATGCAAGGACCAAATGTTAATTCAAAAATCAACTTCTTGATGAATCCCAGGTGTTTGTGGCAGCACTCACCTGTGTTGGAGCATGGGACCTTGCTGCAGCCAGGTTTTCTTAATGCTTTGAATTGCATGTGTTGACAATCTACACAACATGAGCAAATACTGCCTGATACACCTCTACTTGGACTCGATGACTGAATATTATGAATTTCAGCACGGTTACTATACACACAAAGTTTTCTGCTCTTAGAAAAACATTAACCATTTTATTACGGCAAGGAGTTATTTTCCTGCCATCAGTTCCTAACAGAAAAGTATCAAATTACCATAGTTTTGGATTGTGTTGTGATAGAATGTTGATTTTAAAAGTTGTTATTTGAGATGCTGACTTCAAGTTTCAGAAAAAAAAATCAATAAATTTATCTTGGCTTGGAATTAGGACAGACTTTCTAACAATGTCTAAAATGGTCCAAATCACGCTTCTACCATTTTGTACTATGCATTTATGTGAAGCAATATATTCAGTATCGATGATTATAAAATCAAAATATCAACCAGCTCTGAAAAATATTTAAATGTTCTGCCAAGATTTAACTCTTTGTGTAAAATAAATAAACATATCCAACACAGCATGCTAATTTGTCTTGTCTTTAACAAATGGTAAAATTATTGTGTTAAAGAATCGTTTAAAATAAGTATCTTTAGGCCTGGAGGGATGGCTCAGCCGTTAAAGGCTAGGCTCACAACCAAAAATATAAAATAAGTACCTTTATTATTTTTATTATTTGATTTTTATAGCTATCTTATATACATATATGCCTAAAATAATATAAAATTTTCTCAAACTAAATGGGGATCACAAATGGAGAAAGTTTAAAAAGTTATGGTTCATAATACATGGGGTAAACAGTCAAGTTTCTGCATTGCTTTTAAAAAGAAATCCATCTTGACATTTACAATTATCCATTATAGGCAGACAAACGATACTTCAGAATGAGTTACAAAAGGCATATGTATAGAATATGCCTAAACCATTTTCCTGGAACAAATCCCCACTGTCCCTGCTTTTCCTCTTGACTGGTGCACCTTACTAGGCATTGCCAACTTTTAGGTGATGGAGTTTCTGAGATATGATCTTCAACCTGAAGAGATGTATCCAATCACATGAGAGCTGTTTTATAAACATGGCATTGTCTCTAAAAGTCAAAAGAGCCTCCTGCACAAATTACCATTCTTTACAGTAGCTTCTTAGGATTAATACAGAGAGAATACCATAGTACTCATTAGAGAATACACTACCTGCCCAGGTAAAGGGATTTGTCAATCATGTTCTAGAAGACAGGTCTTATTCAAAGCATGCCCAGCTGCTGGCCGATGGGAATAGAGTGTTTTTTGCAGTAGACCTCCTTTAGATCAAGCCTTGCTTATCATGGCTGTTTGGCTTCATGCCTGCATAGGGCTTAGCCTTAGCAGCTTGGGGATGTGCCAATTAAGCTGCTTTAAATTTCCCCTTGAGATCAGAAAAAAATAAATGGTGTTCCAGGAGAGAGACTCTGGAGAAGGAAAGCAGGGTCATTTTGAAAAGCTGCTGTATTTCCTTTGCTCACCCCACCAAGAGCAGTTTTTCTGCAACTGTCTCATGGGAAGCCACGCTGCAGCAACTCCAGTGAGCACCAGCTACCTGCCCAACTCTAGCTAGCACCAGCTACCTTCTCATCTTGCAGAAATAGAGCAGCATCTTGTGCCTTTTTTCCAGGCTTACCTACTCCTTTCTGGAAGCAAAAAAAAAATGAGTTCCTCTCAGCCGTGTTGAGAGAAATCTAATTGTCTAATTCATTCCATGCAGACTTTTCCACCTCTAACAATTTTGTCCTTGTTGAAAGCAAAAGCCAATTTTACCCTGATTGAACTAATACAGTGTTTTGTGCAAACACAACCTCTTTTTCTGAGATGATCAAAGTCATTATTTCTAATACTTTTTCACAGCAACCGGCAAAGTATGTAGGAGGTGAGTATTATTATTCATAGCAGATGAGAAAGCAACTCACAGCAAAGATAAGAATAGACCTAGTTATTCTGACTCCTAGATAATTTTTTATGATTTTTGTCTCATTGCTCCTCTCCTCCCTCTTTCTTCTTGCCTCTATATACATATTTGATTATACATATTGCTAGTCCTCTAAAAGAGCAATGCAACTCAACCACTGAGTCATCTCACCAACCCAACTTTCTGTATACTATCAACAACTACTCAGCTATCTGAACATGGCAGCCAGCTATTTTCTTGAACATGGCATGTGAAGTGCTCTTCCTAAAATCAGCACCAAAGGCATCCAAGTTGGCCAGTCATTCTCTTGTCACCACCTTCTAGTACTATGGTGCTTTGCAAACTTGGATATTGCTGTAAATTTTGTTTTCCTTGTGATATTTCAAATACCATAATCCACCCAAGGAAACGGGACAAAAACTAGGAGATGACTTAGGGAGTAATTGAGAGTTTGCACTGACCATGCAGAGGATCCATGTTTGGCTCCCAGCACCTACACTGGGAGAATCACAATCATCAGTAACTGCAGATTGTAGGACTCTGATACATCTGCACCTCAGGTACCTGCAGTCATGTGCACACACACACACACACACACACACACACACACACACACACCTCCTACTTGAAAACATAAATCTTAAGACTCTATTTCAAGCATGAATGACAAGAAAGAAAGATTGGAATATTTGCAATAACTTGTGAATAAATTAATAGTGTTCCATTACTGTTTTAATTTTAGAAAACAGATGCAACTCTTGACAGAGAGGAAGCCCGGAATCAAATGATACTTGGACATCACCACCGTTAATCATCAGGCATCACTAACTTAAAAGTGGGTCTTATATCAGCAACTGCAGATTCCCTTTTTTGTTCTCTGTTGAGGAGCCCCTAATGAGATGGGCATTCCATTAGCATAAAGTCATGGGCTCCCTTTTAGTCTTTCAGTGATCACTCAGCTACTCCTCAGGGCTGGCGTGGAAATTCTATCCATTAAGATTTTAGAAGTGTTTGGGAAATTTGGTAGGACATTAGTTGGGTAGGCCAATCAGAAGCACAATTAAATAAAGGTCTCCAGAGACTTTTGAGACAAGATTCATTCCATAGAAAAGGCTACTGCGCAGACAGCTGAAGGAGATTAAAGAAAAAAAAAGTTGGTTTTAGAAAGGATGAGGTATAGCATAGATCAGTGGGGTTTATGTTCAGAGTTGATGCCCTTACATGAGACTGGAGTTAGCAACTTTCGAAGTCTTTTTTTTTTTTTTTTTTTTTTGCTTCTTAAGACAGGATTTCAAATACACTCACTGACCTCAAACTCTTTATGTAACCAAAGGTAAACTTCCACTCCTGATCCTCCTGCCTCCCTCCTTTAAGTGCTGGGATTACAAGCCATTATACTGGTTAAAAGCTTTTTCAGTGAGCTCTTCTAGCCCTGGAGTTCATCCAGAGTTCTCTAGCCCCGGGTCATCGTGCAGATACGTCACAATAACTCCAATTTCACCGCTGTGCACCTAAGATTCCAGCTCATTTGGCATTGCCTTTCCGAGTCCCTAGGATGCTTCCAACAATCTCATCAACTTCTTCTGTCATATCTCACTTCACTTTTCTCCTCCCAACTGTGACTAGAACAATGCCTAAGGACCATGTTGCACTGCACCCTTGAACCTGAAGCTTGGGTAGCACTGTCGCCGCTTGAGTCACTGTATTCTCCCTATACGTACAGATAAGTTAGATGTATGTTAAAGCCCAACTATATAAGTTCTTTTGCAGTTTTACAGTTCTTCGACCTTGCCTTAATTAGCTTCAGCTCTCAATTTGACACAGGCTGGAATCATCTGAAGTGTTCTCAACTGAAGAATTGCCCAGATAAGATTGTTCTGTGGCCATGTGCATGAGAGACTGTTTTGACTAAAGATGGATGTTGGAGAGGTCATCCCATTATGAGTAGCACTATCCCTTGGTAAGTGTGCCTGAGCTATAAAAGAAAGCTACCTGAGAGCTATCCAGTGAGGAAACCAAAGAGTAAGCCTTAAAGCAGCATTCTTTGATGGTTCCTGTCTCCAGTTCTTCCCCTGACTGTCTCAGTGGTGGATTATATTCTGGAAATAGAAGATGAATAACCACTTTCCTCTGGAAATTGTTTTTTGGCTACAGCAACAGAATGAAACTAGAACAGACATCTACTAAGGGAATTAGGAGTTCCTTCTAGTCTCCATGTCTGGAGATATATCTAGTGGTCACCATGGTTCCAAGCGAAAGAAGATCCAACAAGAGAGAGGAAGAACGGCACATGCCAAAAGCAGCTGAAGGCCAGCTGGCCAGCCTGTGAATGGGCACAAGAAATACAATCTGTTCATGCTTGGAACATACTTCAGAGTGAGCCAACATCCTACGGTAAGATGTGGATCCAAAACCCAGTGGATTGGGATCCAGAGACCAAAGACACCACATCTGCACATTTTGGGGAAGTTTATTCAGGACTGGGACAGCGAAGGAGACTTTAATCAGTTTTCTAGTGCACATGAAGGAATTGCCTGATCATCTGGAGCTGGTGCTACTCTGTAAGCGTGATATTAGGGCAAGCTACTAACATTGGTGAAAGTCTTCTATATCAAAAACTATGAATATACTCAAGTTCATTGTTTTGCTCAGTAGCAAGAAAAGCTTATTCAGAACTGCATTCAAGTGTATGACTACGGCATTCTGGAATGTCGTCGTGCCCAATGTTCATGCCCAGTGTTCAATGGAGTGTTTGAACGGTATTGAAACTTCATGCCCTCTTTTCTGTCTTTTTCATCTTTTATTCCCCATCCTTCCCTGAAGTTTTTTTTCATCTCAGTGGGTCTCAAAAATTATGGGATATTCTTTTCTTGGATTAATTAGGAAAATAATAAAACCTTTATGGATTAATTAGGAACATAATAAAAAGCTTTACTTATTCAAAGTATCATGTTAAATTGATGGAGTAATAAGAGAAAAGCTGACAAGAATAAGAGTTGTGTCTGGTAAAGTTCTGTGTTTTCTAAAAAGAGTTTCCAAACCATTTGAAAATTTCCTAGGCTATAGGAGGGACAATAAGATTTCCTTTTGGATGATGATGGTCACAGAGAACACTGCTAATATATTAGAGCATTTGCAGGCTCTAACCAGTTAAATCAGATATGGACAAAAATAACCAATGAAACCAACCTTTAATAGATATTGAAGTGGAAAAATGATGATAGCAAATAGAATAAATTTCATAGAAATTAGTGTTTTATTGAAATCAGAGACAAAGTTTAGGAATAAATTAGATTACTGTAATGAAATTCATTTCCTCTATGTAAATTTGTCAATCTTGCCAAAATTTGATTAAAACATATTTTTACATAGGCAGAGAGTTTATGAATACATAAATCCTGAGAGGTTACATGGATAGGAATTGCAGCAATCTTTGTCTAGCAATATTTTCTGACTTTTGTACACCTATATTCATATTCATATAAGTTTTTTCATTAAGATGGAATTAAATCAATAATGCTGATACAGTTAATAACTCATTTGTGCTCCAATGTGGGTCTCTGTCTCTGTCTCCTTTCATCGCCTGATGAAGGTTAATATGCAGGAGGATGCCTATATGTTTTTCTTTGGGTTCTCCTTCTTATTTAGCTTCTCTAAGAACCCGAATTATAGGCTCAATGTCCTTTATTTATGGCTAGAAACCAAATATGAGTGAGTACATCCCATGTTCCTCTTTTTGGGTCTGGCTTACCTCACTCAGGATAGTGTTTTCTATTTCCATCCATTTGCCTGCAAACTTCAAGAAGTCCTTGTTTTTTACTGCTGAGTAGTACTCTAATATGTATATATTCCATACTTTCTTCATCCATTCTTCATTTGAAGGGCATCTAGGTTGTTTCCAAGTTCTGGCTATTACAAACAATGCTGCTATGAACATAGTAGAGCATATACTTTTGTTGTATGATAAGGCCTCTCTTGAAATCTGAAATCTCAAGGTCCAAATCAGGAGTACCAGGAGAGAGAGTACGAGCAAGGAACTCAGGACCACGAGGGGTGCACCCACACACTGAGACAATGGGGATGTTCTATCAGGAACTCACCAAGGCCAGCTGGCCTGGGTCTGAAAAAGCCCGGGATAAAACCGGTCTTGCTGAACATAGCAGACAATGAGGACTACTGAGACCTCAAGAACAATGGCAATGGGTTTTTGATCCTACTGCACCTATTGGTTTTGTGGGAGCCTAGGCAGTTTGGATGCTCACCTTACTAGACCTGGATGGAGGTGGGTGGTCCTTGGACTTCCCACAGGGCAGGGAACCCTGATTGCTCTTTGGGCTGACGAGGGAGGGGGACTTGATTGGGGGAGGGGGAGAGGGGGAGGCGGCGGTGGAGAAGAGACAGAAATCTTTAATTAATTAATAAAGAAATAAATAAATTAAAAAAATAACTCATTTGCGTTTCAACAGAATAATGTCTTCCTCCTCACGAGAGCTTATTGTTTGAATTGTGCTCTTCAAAAATTCATATCTTGAATTCTTCCCCTTCTTCAAAATATGATTGTATTTAAAGACTTTAAGGAAGTAACTTAGTTAAACTGAGGTTCATTGTTTGGTTCTTCATCCAGATTTAAAAGCACACTTTCAAATGCACAGAAGAGTCATGATAGACATGCAGGTGTGCAGCAACATGGCCATGGAATTGAAAAGATAGACATGAGATTCATAAAATGTATGAATGGTTAAAGATGCTCACTGCCAAGCCCATTGACTTGAGTTTGGTTCACAGAACCCATACTATAAAAGACATGAAAGGTTGATCTCTGATCTGTACTAGTGCACCATGGCACACATTCCTATGCACACATACACAAACACACATGCACCTAAAGGAAGAAAAAAAAGAGAAAGAAAGAGAGGGAGGAAGGAAAGAAAGGAAAAAGCAATATTTTTAAAATTGTAGTCACTTTCAAGCTCCAAGACATAGTCTCAGAGGAAGAAAAACCTGTTGATACCTTGAGCTTGCCCTCCTAACTTCCAGAACTGTGAGAAAATAAATTTCTGGTGCTTCCACAACACGTGTGAGATTTTGTTATGCTAGCTTTAGGAATCTAATAGACCCAGATAACACAGACCATGTCTCTCAACTGGAACAGCTAAAGAGAGAACACAAGTTGGAAATGCAGCAAGACAATGAAAATAAGATCCTAGAGAAAATACAGTCTGTGCTGTGTAATCTGACCTTTGGACACAGCTGCCACCAGGAGGTGAGTCCTGGTGAGTCCAAAAAAAGATGACCGAGAAGCTTAGCCACTGAACTTTTGGTGACATGATAGGGATAGAAAGGAAAAATTAAAGTTTATCATCTGACAACAAGTGAAGCCCAAGAGACCACCCCCTTCAAGCATGACAAGCTTTGCAAAATACAGTATTTGTTTGTTTGTTTAGTGTGGGGGATGCACATGCACACATACAGTGGACAGAGGACAACTTACAGGAGGTGGTTCTGTCCTTACATCATTGTGTCCTAGAGACCAAACTCAGGTTACCAGACTTAGTGGCAGTTGCCACTGACACTAAGCTTCTGAATGAAAGTGCTGGGCCATGAAGATGTCAGCATGCCTACCCTTTGGACACTCAGGCACAGCTGTTATCTGCAAAGTTCATAAGGCAGATCTGGGCAGTGAAGTTATAAGAAACTTACAAATGATCATAGCTGTTTTAAAGAGTTCATAGTTTTTGTGTTGTACCACATCTGTAGCTTAGCTCAATGCAGCCTTAGGCTGCACCTCTGAAATGCCTGCATAGCTCAAAATTGATGAAGAACATCAAGGTGCAATACCAAAATGATATAAATCCAACCAACTTTAAAAAAATATAGTATATATATATGTGTGTGTGTGTGTGTGTGTGTGCTTATATACTATGTTGTGCGCTTATATACTATATGTGTGCATGTGTGCACACATACATGTATGTGTGTGTACATGTGTGTGTGCATGTGTTTTACCCTAGAGTCATCTTCCTAAAGAACTAAGGAATTGAACATTTCTGGTTTGGATTTATATCCATCCAGGAAGGTGCATTAGTGAGGGTCTCCAGAAAGAAAAAGAAACAAGGTAGATATAAGTTGGTTCACAGGATTTGAAGGAAACAATGCCCCATGCTATGTTTTCAGAAATGAGAGAATTAGAGGAGCAGTAATGTAGTAAAATCAAGTCTAAAGTCTTGATGCTGAGGAAGTACTGATGTCCAAGGGCAGTAGAAAAGCAATCTCCCTTTACTCTAACTAATCTTGGAAGATGCTTGGTGGATGGGGTGATCTGCATTGGTGAGAGCAGATCTTCTTTTCCCAGTCTTCCTATTCGTTTTCAGAGACATTCTGATCAACACACTTACCAATAATAGTTTACAAGCTATATGAACATCCCTTGTAGGAGGAGGACCCGCTTGTTTGTCCTGGCCACCCAGAACTAAAATAACCACATAGAAATTGTATTAATTTAATCACTGCTTGGCCCATTAGCTCTAACTTTTTATTAGCTAACTCTTACATCTTAATTTAAGCCATTTCTATTAATCTGTGTATCGCCACGTGGCAGTGGCTTACCGGGTAAAATTCCCGGTGACTGTCTTAGGTGGAGGATCCATGGCTTCTCTCTGACTCTGCTTTCTTCTTCCCAGAATTCAGCTCTGTCTTCCCCGCCTACCTAAGTTCTGCCCTATCAACAGGCCAAGGCAGTTTCTTTATTTATTAATGAAAGCAACACATAGACAGCAGGACCTTCTACACCAATCTCTTAGCCTGCTCAAATTGACACACAAAAGTAATCAACAAAGGACTGAGCAACAGCTCACTGAGTAATTCACTTACTCTGAAAGAAGAAGGTCCTTAGTTTGTTACGCAGAACCAATGTTTTAGAAAGCTAGAAATGCTGGTATTTGTTTGTAAATCTAATTCTGGGAAAGCAGAGAACAATGGATTCCTGAGGTCGGCTGTCTAGCCAGCCTGCTCAACATGGCAAGTTCCAGTGCAGTGAATGATATACTGTTTCAAAAACACAAGACTGATGTGCTTGAAGAACAGCATTGGACATCATCATCTGACCTTGATACACACACATGCACAAGCACATGCACACAAACACATACACATACCACCACCACCACCATCATCAATGTGAATTCTCTCTAACTTCCTATAAATACATGGTCAAACCAACAGGATCTCTAAACAATAGTGGAGATACTAAGGTAAAAATTAAAGACATATAGTACATAGTCTTATGGTACAGAAGACAAGTTATGCATCTTTAGTAGGTTGCAGAGAATGTAAAACGTGACCTCACATTCATGGGACAAAAGCCAAGCAAGCTCCGTCATTAAATCCTAGGGAATCACTGTGCCTGCCTCTCTCTCTCCTGCCCTCAGAACACCTTCCCATCTTTCTCCAGTGGCTTCTCCTTACAGTATATTTTTTTTTTCCCCTTTGGAGGTCAAGGATAAGGACAGCAATGCTGCTCCCTCAGGAGTATAATTAAGAGTATGGATACTCTTATTCAAAGACAACTAGACACGTTTTTTATGAGAAAACTAAGCCTGTTTAATTTTGATGTCATTAAATTAATAAAACTCTAGGGGCTGGCCCGTGACAATCTAATTAAAGTTTATAGAATACAGTCCAATTAGGCAACCAAATGGGCTGACACTCAGATAGATTGGCTTTTGATACACATCACTATTTAATCACTTGTCTTCTGAATCATGTAAACTGAGATTGTGGCTTTGTCTTGCAGAATCCTCAGCCCAATCCAGCTTCATGAGGCTCTTCTTTTGCAGACAGAGGTCAGCTCTCATGGCTGCAATGATTACTGATGAACGTGTGACTACCACCAGGCTAGAATTTCTGACCTGGGCAGAAATTGGATGTGTCTGCTTGTTTTCCTGTAAACATCTAGCCAAACTAAGTAACATGTATTCAGAAATTTTGTCCCTACTTCAGAAGGTTGGGAAATATTAAAGGAGAAAAGTATACACTGTATGACTCCAATGATTCATATCTGTGTATTTTTGAAAGAAAAATTCTGAAATGTGTTCACAAAGAGACAGGCTTAAGAATATTTCTGCTTTACATGTCATTAACAGGATCAGGAAACACCTAAGTATTCATGGCAGGANATTTAGTGTATTCTTAATGAAAAAATTATAAGTAAAAATGAGTGAATTAGATTTAGTGTATCAATATAAATAATCATCGAAAGTTGTGAGTGAAAAATATGAGCTATAGAATGATATTTATGGTATCCTGCCATATCTATAAATCTAACAGTTTAATTTATTGTTCATGGTTACATGCCCTCATATAGTTAAAAATAAAAGCATTGTTGGGGCCAATTAAACACACAAACTAGGATAATGATTACCTCTCAGAAGGATAAAATGGAACTGCGATGCATGTATGGAATATTTAAATTGTAACTATGTTGATTTATTTCTTCAAAATACTATAACTGAAGTAATGATGCAAAAATATTCTTCTTAATGAGCCAATTTTATGAGTGTTCATTGTATTATTTTCGATTTTTTTGTGATGCTTGAAATAATTTGTAATGTGGAAAGTGCTTCCTATGTGTTAGGACTTCAGTTCTGTTAGACGAGTGCCAAAAGCAATACAGGCACATGCTAGCGGCCTCTAATGCGGCTGTGCAAACAGTCTGAGCAGAAGCTGCACACGGAGTAAGAGCTGTACTCTGCCTCAAGGAACATAGTCTGAGGTGTGTAGTCTGAGGTGTGTAGTCTGAGGTGTGTAGTCTGAGGTGTGTAGTCTGAGTTATATAGTCTGAGGTGTGTAGTCTGAGGTGTGTAGTCTGAGGTGTGTAGTCTGAGGTGTGTAGTCTGAGGTGTGTAGTCTGAGGTGTGTATTCTGAGGTATGTAGTCTGAGTTATATAGTCTGAGGTATATAGTCCCTCCTGGTGGAGATGGCATGGTAGCAAATTGATGTAGTTGATCACATTCAATCCAAAACAGGGAGCCGAGGGTAGAGAACCCTGGAGCTCAGCAGCTTCCTCCTTTTTATTTAGTCCATGGTCAGAGCCCATTGAATGGTCCTGCTCACATCACGGGTGGCTTTCCCTTCCTTACTTATCCCAGTCTGAAACATCTCTCACAGACATGCCCGGAACACTGTCTCCTAAGTGAGTCAATGACAAGTTTGCCATTAATATTAACATCCCATACAGCAAGAAGGAAAAGTGTCACCAATCAACAAAACCTTATTGGCAAGTACCATCATCAACAAAAGTTGGACCACGACAGCTTGGATGTGGAATTTGGTAGGAGCAAACTTAATGTGATAATCTTTTTTTTTTTTTGATCAAAATTTACTCCCAGTATAGCTCACTTCCCTGTCTATATTTTTTTTTCCTCTCTAGCTATGGTACACATACAAACTAGAAGGTCAACGCAGCTTGTGTAGAAACGGTGACAGTGTAAAGGTAGAGGACGCAGGAAGACTTCTTCGCTAGCAGTTGTCTGCTTGTGCACCTGACTCTATTACTGATTTAGAACTCCTTTGGCTGACTTAGTACAGGGCAGATCCAGACACAGGTGGCTCTGAGCACCTGCGGGTTTTTGATGGATGGAAATATTGGCGTGAGCGTGTCACCGTCCACAGCAGGCTCGGCTGAGGGCATCCGATCTACAACTCCCTGCTCGGCTTTTCTTCTCCTAGCTATTTAAGAACCGTCTGACATTCCGCTTTTAAAAATCACTTCACACATAGCTGCATTTGGCAGACGTCAGAGAAACAGTCAGTAGCCAAACAAATGGGAATAATTTTAAAGCACAGATCATAAGCTCCCAGCGGGCAAGAATGGAACCTTCATCTGTTCTCCAAAATGTCTCACACAGCCTTGAGGGCATCCTTTGATGCTGATTGGCATAACTTGGAAGGTGCGTTCGCATCTCATGGGGATGAACTTGTACAGGATAGAATGAGTAAGTCAAATTCACTCTCTTCTTGTTCCCTGATACTACTTCGATACAAGCCCCAGCACAATATTCTCACTACAGTGGCAGATGGCAGGTATTACCATCACAGATTGTTCTCCAAGACAGTGGAGACTGCTACCTCGCGAAGAAGGGAGTACACACAGAAGGCTAAAATGAGGTTGGGAGATTTTGTTTGTTTGATTGCTTGTTTTTTTTTCTTGTCTTTGTAGCTAATGTGTTTTATGAGTTAGTGATATTCTCAGGAGTCCCATGTCATGTAACTTTGGCCTGCACATACTTTCAATTAGGCTATAGTACACACTTGCATGTGGGCACACATGGAATATAACATCCTAGTCCAACATTGGTAAAACTGTAAAATGAAAAAATAATGATACTTCATGGGGATGTTGTGAAACATAAATAGGGAAAGGGATTGAATTTCTTTTTTTAAATTGATTTTTATTGAGCTCTACATTTTTATCTGCTCCCCCACTCGCTTCTCCCCTTTAACCCTCTCCCAAGGTCCTTATGCTCCCAATTTACTCAGGAGATCTGTCTTTTTCAACTTCCCATGTAGATTAGATCTATGTATATCTCTTTTAGGGTCCTCATTGTTGTCTAGGTTCTCTGGGATTGTGATTTGTGGACTGGTTTTGTTTGCTTTATGTTTGAAAACCACTGAAGAGTGAGTATACATGATAATGGTCTTTCTCTGTCTGGGTTACTTCATCAAAATGATGTTTTCTAGCTCCATCCATTTTCCTGCAAAATTCAAGATGTTATTTTTTTCTGCTGTGTAGTACTCCATTGTGTAAATGTACCACATTTTCCTTATCTATTCTTCAGTCAAGGAGCATTTAGGTTGTTTCCAGGTTCTGGCTATGACAAACAATGTTGCTTTGAACATAGTTGAGCACATGTCCTTGTGGCACAATTGAACATCCTTTGAATATATACTCAAAAGTGGTATTACTGGGTCTTGAGGAAGGTTGTTTTCTAATTTTCTGAGAAATCACCACACTGACATCCAAAGGGGCTGTACCAGCTTGCATTCCTTGAAAAGCCTCTGTAAAGCAAAGGACACAGTCAATGAGACAAAACAACAGCCTACAGAATGGACAAAGATCTTCACTAACCCACATCAGACAGAAGTCTGATCTCCAAAATATACAAAGAACTCAAAAAATTGGTCATCAAAAGAACAAATAATCCAACAAAAAAAAATGGAGTACAGACCTAAACAGAGAAATCTCTACAGAGGAATCGAAAATGACTGAAAGATACTTAAAGAAATGTTCGGCATCCTTAGCTACCGGAGAAATGCAAATCAAAACAACTCTGAGAGTCCATCTTACACCTGTAAGAATGGCCAAGATCAAAAAACACTGATGACAACTTATGCTGGAGAGGCTGTGGGGTAAAGGGATTGAATTCTTCCTGGCCCACAGCAAGAGTCATCCGAACACTGCTCTGGTGACCACGCTGTATTGTAGGAGGGTGGATGTAGAGGAAAAGTAGTATTCCTGCACCAGAGGGACAGGAAGTCAAATCCAAACTTCACCAGTTACAAAGTAAATGATCTGGTGTCAGTCAAGTTGCTTCTTGAGTCTTGGTTTCTTCTTGCAACACTGCATAAACCCTTCAAAATGCAATGGGGCAGGTAGTTAGGGTGAAAGTTCATGCTTCTCTGTCCCATATTTGTCTCCTGAGAAACAACAAGAAGCACAAACCACCACAGCAGAATCGGGATATGTGGTCTTAGAAAAGCACCAGGAATGGATAGGAGCAATGTTTTCTCTACATTCTAATTTAGTCTGCTATATAAAATAGCGTCACTGTGGTTTAAGTTGGCAATGTCTCCCAGAGAAGCACATGTTTGAGGAATTGGTCCTCAGTCATTAGGCCTATTTGGGAATACTGTGGAACCTTGAAGAAGTGTAGCCTCCTTGAAAAAAGGGCTTCACTGTGGGTGGGTCTTAAAGCCTTATAGTCACAGATCACTTCCTAGTCTCTCATTCCTCAATGTGTATGCGAAGTGACCAGCCTGCCTCCTCTTCCTGCCACTAGCTCGTCTCTGCATACTGCCAGGTCTTTCTGACAATGATGGACTGGATCCTCCTTGAACTGTAAGCCAAGATAAAGCCTTACGTTGTTATCACAGCAATGAGAAAGCAATGAGGCAATAGAGAACTACCTCTCCCCTTCCCCTTCTCTCTGATCACTTGATGATCAGAGCTCTTAGCCAGTGCCCTGTATGCTCAGTGCTTTATCAATGCCTTTTCTTATCACCCACTTTTTCTCTGATGCTGATCATCATTTCCTTAATGTCTGGCTAGATAAAAAGAATCTCAGCACTCTGGAGGCAGAGGCAGGTGTGTCTTTGTCAGTTCAAGGCCATCCCAGCCTGCATATTGAGTTTCAGGGCAGTCAGAACTGTGTAATAAAGCTTTGGTTCTCAATCTATGGGTCATGACCCTTTTGTGAGGTCTCATATCACATATCCTACATATCAGATGTTTATATTGCAATTCATAACAGTAGCAAAAGTACAGTTTTGAAGTGGCAACAAAATAATCTTATGTTTTTGAGAAGATGTCTGGCCATGCAACCCTGGCTGGGCCTCAAGCTTGTGACAGTCCTCCTGCAACAGCCTTTAAGAGTGCAAGGGCTATAATTACAGGTGTGGGGGCCAAGACATTGACACCTACTTCATTTTGTTAAATGCACCTCATTTCCCTGAGTCCAACTGGAAATAAGAAAGTTTCATAAATATCCACGGATTCCTCCGTCCTCACCTTTTGTTCACCTAGAATCACTTTTTCTCTTTTCCTTTTTTCTTCTTTAGCCTCTCTTCCTACTTTCCAAAATTCAAAGTAGACATAATTTAAGAAACCAACCCTGTAGAAGTTTTGAAAATAAAAGATGATTACCTGTGGCACTGTTCCATCCCATCTTGATTCTGAGTGCTAATAACTTCATCACTTTTCAGTGTTTCTGCTAGAATTGGCTTCACAATTGAGCTGTAGGCTCACGGTGTTGATCTTTCTTTACTGTTCTCAATTAGATTGCTTTACTTGAAATCATTGTCCTCTTTTGCTAGCTGAGGATACAGCCCTCATTTATACTCCAATTATTGTACTCCTCAGACGTGTTAACATACATGAGAGATAAATGAGTAACAGAAAGGTATCTGTTGGAGCCAGCCAGTTAAATGTCTTTCTTCACAATACCAGGTGCAGCCCGTGTGCTGCTTAATGCTGGGGGAATATGTTCTGAGCAATGAGGGTGATTTCATCACTGTGTGAACCTCAGAGTGCGCTTATGCAAAACTGCAACACACCTAGCCTACTACATACTGAGGCTATATATAAAGTCTATTGCTCCCCGGCTATAAATCCATACAGTGTGTTACAAGCTTGTGTGCTGAGTACTAAAGGTATTTATAACAGTAGTAATTATTTATGCATCTAAACATTAAAAGACACGTAAATGAGATAAACTTTTTAAGGTTGTTTCTTTATAGACACTAATATGAACAGTGCCTATAAAACTAGAAATTTCTCTGGCTAAGTTGGTGAGTGAATGACAGAGGAATGTGAGAGCCTTGGGTATTTCTGTAGGCTTTATAAAGCTATACACATAAGCTAACATAAAACTATATTTTCTCAGTAATACATTAACCTTAACTTGGTACACCTTTTTTACTTTCCTTAAATTTTTTAATTTCAGACTGTTTTGTAGCACATATTATGTCAATACATTGTATATCTGTATAAACACATTTCCTTATTTATTTACTCTTTAAGTTTTATTCTTTTATTGTTTTCTTTACTTTTAAGTTTTTTTTAAAAAATTAAGGCAATGGCATATTAATCCAGGCCATTACAGTACCCAGATTATGATATTGCATTTTCAATATTTACATCTTGTCCTACAAGGTCATTAAGAGTAATGATTCCCCTGGAATCTCTCCTGAAAGACATGTCTGTCTGGAAATCCCCTTCTAAAGGCATTCTTTTCAGAAATATGTCCGTGGTGGTCTGCTTGGTTTGTGTCTTTAATTTGTTTTACATTTTCTTCTCACGTGGACAAGTCTTATTGGATCTGTGGTTTCACTCTATTATGGATGTTAAGTGACTTTTTTTTCCTAGGGAGACATGAGCAAACACCCCTTTGTCCCAGAAGAGACTTTGATTCCACCTAAATCTGGTTTAGTGAACCAGAGAGGTTTTGGACTTGCTTATAGGATTATGGGTGAGGAGTCACTTACAGAAACATGAATGATTCAAAGGAAGCTACATCAACCAGCATCCACTCAAATGATTAATAAAAGCTGCATCCCTGGAGCATCCTGCACATCTTTCAGGTAGTTCTCCCTGCAGGAGAGTCTCTCCTCTCCTTAGCAGTTATTTTTATCTATACAGCCTAGCAGATGGTGGACGGGAGTGCCTTATAGTTCTTACAAATTCCAGGAACTTCCTGAGATTTGCTTATTTCCTCATCCTTGTAAGTTCAGTTTGCTTACATAGTCTGGATGATTCTCCCTCCCAAAAAAAAATATCTCTGCTAAATGCTTCACTGGATTTTCTTGGAAGTTCTTTTTGTTGATGTTATTTCCTCTTTCCCTGATGTATATTACTGTTTCAATTTTTCTGTTTCTTGGGACTCACCTCCCAGAGACACCCTGTTCCTAGATTTGAGTAATTTGCTGTCTCAAACCCAACCTTTTGTGGAATTTGAAACCTTTTGTCCTTGTCAAATTGCTTGAAGTCACTGGTGAAGGTCTCTGCTGTCTTCTTCCAGATTTGCTTTATACAACCCTTGGAGCCATAACCCCAAGCCCAAGTAATGTCCTTGATACAGCTATAGATGGTGTGACCATGAGTCTTCCTTCATTGCATCAGTATCCTCAGATAACACACATTAGAAGCTGTTATATTTTCTATACCCATAGGTTGGGCCAAACAGGTGGAGTTAGAAAGTAGAAAAACTATTTTCTCATTGAGTTGAAGATGATCAGAAGGAAGTGTTCTAGAGCATTACTAACTATAAGCAAAATCACTAAAGGATGTTACAGTTCAAGCATGTCTATTTCCAAGATGTCTATTTTGCTGACGTAATAACTCAGGGAGCCATATTGGAAGAAGAGTGGGAAGAAGAAGAAGCAACTTCTTAACACTTCTGTAGTGTACTGTGTGTGTCTACACTGATATGCTTGAAGGTCCTGGGGCTCATAGTGTTCCCAGACACAAAGTATCAATTTGTTTCCTGTAACATTGCCTGCAGGCAAAGCTATCATGCTGACATGTAAAGCCCTGAAACCTGGTACTGATTTGCTCTCACACTGGGCCACAGTTTTTCAAGAATCTGTCTCTATACTAGAAATAGTATGATATAAGATAGGAGAGTTGTTACCCACATAACATGAAAGTGTGTTTGTTAGTAGCTTATATTAGATGAAGTTAGTGCTAAAATAAAATTGAAAAGTTTAATATAGAAAATATATTATCCAGTTGCATAGTCAGTTATATTATTAAGTATTTTGTATAATATATAATTGTATGTGAGATACTTTTTACATGCATATGATATATGCATGCATGTTTGTGTGTGTGTGCTCGTAATAGGGAGTTTTGATCCATAGTGAAGGTTTTCACGGGTAGCCAGATTTCTCCCATAGTGAACTTAGGTTTCCGAATCCTTCGGCTACCTTCTCATCAACACTCAGAATTTACCCCTCACTTTCTATTTCATATGTACAGAAGGAAACCCTTTTCTTTGGCCATGCTTACCATCTTTGGAATTTTCTCCCTTTTTGACACAGACCCTTCTTGAAGTTGCATTAGTCCTGATGCCTCCGATAAAGCAAATCTCTCATCATATCACTGTGTTCTTTGCCGGCATCACAATTCTTGTCAAATGGGCCAGGCCTGACTGAAAGGTACTAACCATCACTGATTTCCTTAATCTATTTTAATTTTGTTTTCAAGTCTGTCACTCTATGTGGCCTTTTACTGATAACCTTAAAAGTGTTTTTTATACACTTGGGAGACATGATAAACTAAATCGCATGAGGTTAGATCAAGTGTGAGATTTTGTAAAACTCCATCAGGAGTCTCAGCAAGCCCAAGATATGAGAGTTGTTACCCACTTAACATGGAAGTATATTTTATAGTAGATAGTTTGTATTAGGTGCATTTAGGGCTAAAATAATAATGAAAGGTTTAATATAGAAAATACATAAACCAATTGTATAGTCAGTTATAGTCATTTCTAATTATTATGTACTGTGCATAATTGGTATGTGTATGCATGGCCACATGTGTATGGGCACTCATATACATATATATGTATGTGTACATGTGGAGGCCCAAGGTCGATGTCAGGTATCTTACTTGATTTTTATCCACTTTATTTATTGGACTTTCTCTTGCTAAACCTAGAACTTGGTAATTCTGGCTAGTCTAACTACCCACCTTTCCATAGGGATCCTCCATCTCTGCCTTCTAAGTGCTGGGGTTATAAATAATTGTGATGTGCATGGATCCTTGGAATTAGAAGTCCAGTCTTCACACTTGTAGAACAAACAATCTGCTGAGCCATCTCTCCAGCCCATGTGAGGCATTTTTACACAACTAGTAGTGCACTCGATGCCTTTACTCCAGCATCACTATCAGTGACATATGAGCCATACAATGACTCCATGCAATAGGGGTTTTACCTCCTCTATTTTCATAGAGAACCATTTTTGTACTGTGGTATGTCATGGTTTGAAATAGTGTGCCTGGCTTCATTCCATTATACTAGGGCTTTTTCTCAATTTCTTTTCTTTTTTCTTTATTTTTTATTGTTTTTTTTTTTGAAAGCTAGCAATTGCCTCATCTCTTACTTACCATCCCTTATATGAATCCATTCTCAACCTTCATATTAATCTCTCACTCCTGCTAAAGATTATCCTTTCAGATTCCTGGAAACCTCTCTCCAGAGCCTTTTCTCCAGGACTGTTTAACCAGTTCCCTGCCAGCTACCTTGACATCTGCTATTCTAGAACTTCTGTCTTGGTACGTTAACTCTGTTATTTTGTTGCTCCGTCCTTGATGCTCCGCGCCTGCCCTCTGACTGAGCAGCTTGTGTCCCGCCTGGCAGCATTTGAGAAAGGAGACTCACAAGCATTTTAATGAGATCCTGAGGGGTATGCACGGAGGTAAAGTTCTGTAAGCAGCCATCAAGAGCCAGACAGGCTGTGATTCAGCTTCTCTTGAAGAACAAGCCAGGCCCTGACCTCCGGGAGATGTGTGGCAGAAGTATCATTCTTGTGTCTTTCTAAGGTGCTGTATTCGGGACACCGTGTGCCAGCATCCTTCTGTCGGCTGTCCTTAGGACTGGCCTCGGTGGTGTTTGGAGAAAGAACCAGGTTAAAGATCACGGAGACTCCCGGAGGATGGGAAGCCATACAGACTTTCTCATAGAGCAAATGCTAGGATTCTGTCACCAATCTTAGGAGATGTGCTCCTCTAGATGTGAGGAATCATGACCCTAGCATTACCTCAGATGGAAGATACATGTCAAGGGCACGCCAACTGCAAACAGTTCTTTCTGACTTTAAGCCAATACAAAGACATAGAATATTTTTACTTACATTCTTTCTAATTTCCTCCAGTGAGCGCATGATTACCTGCCACACAGGGGAGTTGTCACAATCAATGAACACACTGGCACGCACTGTGGAGCAAAAGGAACTCTTGTTGTGCGCACATCTTATTACTGGCTCTTCGGAGTCCATAGTGGAGGTTCAAGGTGGGAAGCATGGATATAACTATTCTTGAGGCTTCCGCATTACATTATTGATTTACCATTTTGTTAATTGTACCAGGGCTTGTGGTTGACATCTTGTTCATCTGAACATCTTCCGAGTGACCCCCTCCAATGCCAATTCAGAAATACTTAGCTTTCAAATGAGCACATGATAAATGCCTGAGACTCATGCATCTATCTCCATCCCAATGCAGTACTGTCAGCATTCTCCTCCCAAAAACAGATGTTACATTCTGGATTTCCACACCAAGTATCCTAGTTAAGGTTGTCATTGCTGCGATGAATTACCATGATCAAACCAAGCTGAGAAGTAAATTGTTTAGCTAACACTTCCAAATCACTGTTCATCATTGAAGGAAGTCAGGACAGGAACTCAAACAGGGCAGGATCCTGGAGATAGGAGCTGATACAGAGGTCATGGAGGGGCTGCTTACTGGCTTATTCCCACTGGATTTCTCAGTCTGCTTTCTTATACAACTCAGGACCAACAGCCCAGTTATGGCGTCATCTGCCATGGCCTGGTACCTCCTTCATCAATTAAGAAGATGCCCTATAAGATTACCTACAGCCCCGTGTTATGGAGGCATTTTCTTAATTGAGGTTCCCTCCTTTCAGATAGCTTTAGCTTGTATCAAGTTGACATCAAACTATTCAACATACCAAGAAAGAAAAAGGAGCAGGTATATGAGTTTAAAGAATGGCAGCATACAGTTTTGAAAATGGTGAAAGTCCAGCCTTACATAATGGCAAAGAAATGATCAAAGCTGGATAGGAGAACATTTCCGTTCCATTGTTTATTATTGCTTCGAGGTCTGGGCAGAGCAGATACGCTGAGAGGGAAATAGCTGTTATTAGGCACTTGCACACTTCATGAACTGAAGAATTAAAATCCTTGGCTGGAAATATGGATCAGAGAATAAAATGTTTGTTGTGCACATGCTGGAATCTTAGTTTGGACACCAGAACCCACACAAAGCCAGGTGTGGCCATGTGAACCTGTAATCCCATCACTCTCATTTCAATGTGGGAGCGAGAGACAGGAAAATGCCTGTGACCCGGCTATGCTGATGGACTCAGCAGTGGAAAAGAGACCCCATCTTAAAACAGAAGTAAAAGACATACGCCTAATGTTTTCCTCTGACCTGCACATATTTAAAATCACATGCATGTTTCTTTTTCATACACATATTACATGCAGAAGCATATGCATGCACACACACACAAACTGCACACACACACACACACACACACACACACACACACAAATCACAGAGAGAGAGTTAAAAAATCAAAAGAGCATAAAGAATGCTATTTTCTTCATAAGTGCTGGAACCTCCTCCTTGAAAACATTAAATTCCCTTAATATTTCCAAGATAATTGAAAGGAACCCAAAAACCATGCTGACCCAAACAATCACTGCATTTGCCTTCATGTTATTTGTAAAAAGCCCCTTGTGCAGCCTTCTAACATGAAATGGGACTGACATTGATTCCAATTCATTATGATGTCACCTTTAACTCCTGGGTTTGTAATAAAACCCTCTCAGCTGCTCTCCAGCAACGTCTCTCCTGGGAATTGCTCTTTCCAAGTCCTCCCACTCCTTTTCATCTTTCTCCTTTTATTTTCTTTTCCTTACAAAACAAAAATGGGCATTTCCCTTTTGATGGACTACAACAGAAACGCCAGACCATCAGACACACCATTTTTTATGACAATACATCCCAGCAAGTGCAGCTGTTCTTTGAATTGATGTCCTCAGGTGCCTGGAAAAGAGAAGCACTGCCTTGTGTATTCAGGCATCTCAGCATTCTTGCTGAGACAGAAGAATGGGTGTGGGTGTGGGGTTTAGGCCCTCTTCTCTTCCCCCCCTTCCCTTTCTTTCCTCTCTCTCTGTCTTTGTAATCTCTGTCTCACTGTCTTTCTTGTATCTCTCTGTTTCTCTTCTTCCCTCTTTCCCTCTTTCCCCTCTCACGCCCTCTCTTTCTCCCTCTCCTTTTTAGAAAGCTCTTAGAAGGGCTGAGCAGATAGATCAGTAAGCAAACTGCCTTCTGCACAAGCATAAGGAACTTAGTTTGAATCCCCAGCACCCACATATAAAGTCTATTGTGACGACCCACTCCTGTTATCTCAGAGCTGGAGTGTTGATGGAGGTTTCAGTCCCAACAGGTCCCGCAGCCATTCCATCCCAAAGAAACTCACAGAGGTCTACATTAACAATAAAATGGTTGGCCTATTAGCTCAGACTTCTTATTAACTCTTACATCCTACATTAACCTATAACTCTTGTCTGTGTCAGCCATGTGGCATGGTACCTTTTATCAGAAGGCATTCTCATCTTGCCTCCTCTGTGTCTGGGTGATGATTACAGACTCAGCCTTTTCTCTTCCCAGAATTCTCCTGTTCTAATTGCCCCACCTCTACTTTCTGTCTGGTCTCCCCACCTATACTTCCTGCCTGGCTACTGGCCAATCAGCATTTTATTAAAGCAACATAACTGACAAATCTTTACAGGGTACAATATCATTGTTCCACAACACTGGGGAGATCAAGACAATAGGATCATGGAGGCTCACTGGCCAGTTTAAGGCTGGAGAGATGGCTTAGCAGTTAAGAGCACTGGCTGTTTCTCTAGAGGATCTAGGTTCAATTCCCAGCAGCAATGTGGCTGTTCGATCTGTAACTCCAGTTCCAGGGTATCAGCTATCACTCTCATCTCCATGGATGCTGTCCAAGTGCATGGTGCACAGATATGCCTAGACATCCCTTGTGTGTGTGTGTGTGTGTGTGTGTGTGTGTCACACGGTGCACAGGCATGTATACAGGAAAAACATCCCTATATATTTTTCTTTAAATTTATATATATTTAAATTTAAATTGAATTCAAAAGAAAAGACAAAATTTAAGAAAATAAAACCTTAAAAAATAAATTGAGAAAGATGAGTTGTGACATTGATGTCTGACTCACCTACATGCATTTGCACTCACTCACACATGCATGTATACACATGACCACATATATACTCAGAAAACACACAAACCTCTTGCCCTAGTTTGCAGTAGAATGCTTGACAGTCATTAGTAGCTCTGAACCAGTTAAGGATTTGAAAGGAATAGCCTGAAAGGTTGCAAAAAGATTACGTACTATGTAAAGCTGTGTCATTTGAAATCCAGTGTCACTTTCAGAAGCAGAACTAGCAGTTTCCACTTTAAGCTTTGTCTTTGACTTTTCGGGCTACCTCTTCTCTCTGTCCACCATGACTCAGTGCACCAAGAAATAACAATGACCTCTTCTGACTTTTTGTTTGGTATCACAGTTTAAGGGAGTTGCTCTCTCTTTATAGTCAGTCTCATTGTCCAAAAAGAGAATGCCATCGAAATGCCATCTCTTGTGCTGCCTGCCACTCACTTCGGTGTGAGATTGCTGACATAACTGGAATGTCACCCAGTTTACCTTTGCCCTCCTGGGCCCTTGCATATCATCGAGATTCTGCCAATGCGCTTGTTGAAATTCCTGACTTGGGAAACTCAAGGGAATTCCTGTCACAACCTCCTCTGATGCCATTGCAAACGGGTGGTTTGAGCAACAGAAGCACCTATCACATCTCATGCTCGCCTGCTAGGGAGTCAAGAGGGAGCACTCGGGAGCCAAGGAGTCAGTCGTGGCCTTTGCAGTACAATCTCCCTATCAGCCAGTTTCCCTGTGTGTCATGTCTACCCTTCTGTTAATTGATATAAGTTAGACCTTTTTCAGTGAGAAGATGGAAATAAATTACTAGAAAGCTAATATGGGCTGAGGAAATGACTTAGTTATGTTTACCATGCAGACATAAGGACCTGAGTTAGATCCCTCAGAAGCCTTGTAAAAAAGGCATTTAGAGCAGTGGACATCTGCAATCCCAGTGAGGAGATGAAGGTAAGAGTATTATCCCTAGAGCTTGCTAGCCAGGCTCTATAGCTCAATCAATGAGATCCAAGTTTATTTAGAGACCCTGCCTCCAAAAACAAAAAATAAAAGTGCATTGAAAAGCAGCTGAGGGTAACACCTGACATTAACCTCCAGCCCCACATGTGGATGTGGACAAATATCTATGCACTTGCGTGCGCGCGCGCGCACACACACACACACACACACACACACACACACACACTACTCTAAGACAGAAAGTGACATCAGCCTCTTCCAGTTTCCAAAGTCAAGTTTCTCTAATGCTTTGACTGATAGAATATTCTATTTCATATCTGCCTTGAAGATTACAAACAAGCTAGAAATTATTTGTCTTGTTGCTCTTTTGTGACATAGAAACACCTGGAAGAATGCACTTATGAGATCAAAAGCAGCATGCTTTATTCTGCAAGATCTTCGGAGAGAGGTAATAACTTTGCCATCAGTGACGAAAGCCACTGAGAACAAATCAAATCACAGCTATTTCTCCTTAAACACTCTTCCTCCCATTGCACACAAAGTGGATGGCTAAACAAGTTGTCCTGCGGAAAATAATTATTCCTCTCTTGCAGGAATACCTAAGACTACAAACGGATTAATTTTAAGGAGAAGGAAGACATTCAGTTTCAGAAGATGCTACTGATTAATTTTCTTACAATGTCCATTTGATTGCTAACTTATTCTGGGAATAGGCTTTTTAACTGGAAAGCAAGATCAGAGTATGACTGCATCAAGGCACATGTCCCGAGCAGCCTTTTGCAAAAGGGTCATTATTTTTGAATGTCTCCTCTCTGACTTGCTGCTTCTCAAAGCACTCCTATACACACCTATCCATACCTCTCTCACAGGAAGCACGGAGTTGGGGAGATGGTTGAATTGGATTTCTTGCTCATCAGATACCCAAACTCATGTATGAGAACCCAGGCATGTTACCATGTTAGTCCACACACATATAATCCCAGTCCCAGGCAGAGAGGGACAAGTGGATTTCCGTATCTGGCTAGGCAGTCTTGCCAATCATCGAGTTTCCAGTAACAGTGGGGAAAAAAAAATCAAATCTTGTCTCGGGGAAAAAAGATGAAGACACTCAGTAGAAGCCTGAATTCCACATACAGGAGCATACACATGCATGTTCACACAGGCAAGCACATACACATACACAGATAAAACCAAACTATAGCAACCAGAGCAGCTGCTGCTGTATGTCAAGGACAATGTATTGACAAGAATCCCTGCCCCAAATTACAGGGTAGAAAAGCAGTAACTGTTATTTATGTCACACTGTTGATAGCTAATTGCATAGAAGCAACCCATCACTTAAGAGGGAAATTCTAAAATCCATTCATTGAATGCAATGCAGTGTTGTTTAAATCCAACCTTTCCCTCCACTGCTCCACCCAACATATGAACGCAAGCATGTGCCCACACTAACACACTCCAATTAAAAGGGTAATAAAGAATCTTGAACCAACAGAAATAGAGTCCTTCACTCTACACTACATTTAATTTTAGTATGCCATCTTTCTCGTTGTGTGTTTTCTTTGTCCAAGCGTTCACATGGTTGTAGGCATTCCCTGGAACCAAGGAGATGTTGATATTGTTGAAAATATCCTTCTAGAATCTGGAAAACATCCCTAGATTAGAAATGTGTAAAACCTGTTCCACTCACTCTATAAGGTTCTTATGCTGACCCCGTGAGTTAATAATTCTCACAGTTTCCATGGAAGCATTCAAGTCATACTCAGTTACTTAAGATTTACTATTGGCTAGAAAATGTTTGTTTAGTTATTATTTTCAATTATGTTTGAATATTCTTTCTGAGACAGAGTCTTACCATGTAATAAATGCTTCATGCAGGAGTGTCTTGTGTTTGAGTACCTATGTGCTAAGGTATTACAATAATGTGCTCTAAGGTAATTCGTCTAGTTGTCTTTACTCTATTTGAATAATTGCTTATTTTGTAGCAGATGTCAAATAGAATGTAGATTATATGCATATGTATAAATTATATTTCCCTCCACTTAGCAATTATAATACCTTATACATTTGACGGATGCGGTTCTAAGTCTTTTTAGAGTGGTTTGTGATGTTTTCCTTTGATTATGTGAGAAACATACCACCATTTCTATTTTCTATCTGGAGAAAGTGAGGCACAGGAAGCTGAAGTCATTTGTGGTTGCACAGCTGGTAGGCAGCAAAGCCAGGGTAGAAAGCATAGACATCACATATTATAGTTTGCATTCTCAATCGGACACTGTGCATGCCCATTTTATTCTCGCTTACCAAGGAATTTAGACTATTTTTGGCATGGAGCCTTCCATGCTGCCCTATAAGACCTGAATTAATTTATTGATTGACATGCATTCCCCAAAGATAGGTAGCTTTAATCTATTAGAGAAAAACACTGCTAAAAAATGAAGTCATCTGTCCAAAGTAATCCACTGCTAGACATGGGATTAAGAAGTATAGTCTCAGAGGCTTCAGACTGTTGACTGTTTCAAAGGTTCATTGAAATGGTCAAAAATGTTGAACTTTATTAAAGAAGTTGAGCAAAGAACCAGGACTTTAGTTCAGAATTCAACAGTGTGAGTCTGTGACCTTCAGCCCTAAGTTTAAGGTGTTCTTCAAAATAAACACCTGGATATACAGGAACTACCCTGAATTTTGCTTAGATTATGGGAGTATCAGGCACAGAATTGTCAAATGATATGTTTTGCTGAGGAATAAGAGTTTTAAAACAGGACATGAGAGCTGGCAAGGATGATAGAAAGTCACATGGGCCAAGGTCAAGAAGGCACATTAGAATGATCATGTAGAAGCCATAAGAACAACTCTCTATCTTTGGACAAACACCCAAGTGACTTGGGCAAAACCCCACAAGCATCTCCTGCTGAGTCGCACTGCCTGCAATGGCCTCTAGAGCATAAAAGTTTCTCAGTTCTTCGGTCTAAAGTAAACCCAACGGAAGGACTTTTGCAGCTGTTTGAAATCAAGTTGTAGCTGACAGAGTGGGTTAAGGCATGTCAAGAGACCTCTTTTATGCTCCAGCCACCTCAGGTTGAATATGAAGATTTGTCAAGAACTTTGCTCCATATTCTCCACCATCTTGTGGTCCTCAGCTGCTCTTGTTCTTCCACTAACCCTCAAAGGTTCTGAACAGAGGAGAATGTGTACCTGAATGGTGTGTGGCCTTACCCTTCTGGAAACCCAACTATACTCCTAAAAATAATGTACTTAACAGAAAAGAATAGCCCATTTGGAAGAGACAGCATCAGCTCTGTTTGCAGTGGCAGGAAAGGAGTGAGTAAGAAACTTAGGTGAGGCTGGAAAAAAGCGCTGTTGTATTATGAGTCCGTTTTCTGCTGCTGTAATAAAACACCCAATGACATATTTCCTCCAGCAAGGTCATGCCTCCTGAATCTCTCCCAAACAGCAGCACATACTGAAGACCGAGCATTCAAATGCTGGAGACGGTAGGCCTTTCTCATTCAAACTTCTATAACTGTGTGTATGCTTAAGCACCATGGTGGATGTTTCACATTTGATTCCATGTAAGATGGAAGATCTTGGCAAGGGTTGAACAGAGGAAGAGAGGAAGCTGGCCTGGCCTGGATTTTAGAATGATCACACTAATTCTTGACAAAAAAAACAGAGCCCTCACAAGGCAGAAAGAAACTGGGGTGTAAGTTAGAATAGAATATGATACAAGATGTCTTAAACTATAGCTATAGTAGGCCAGAAGAAGAAGATTGCCCCTTTCTTAGTGTGTTCTATAAGTGGTGAGACAGTGGAAGAGAACAAGAAAGCTGACATAAATGTACAGAAAAAGGGTTAGTCTTGGAGTACACATAGCATCCCTGATCAAATAATTATGTTCTCTGATCTGTCATTGTCATTGTCATAAGAATTCGTGTGTGTGTGTGTGTGTGTGAGTGTGTGTGTATGTGTGCGCGCGCGCGTGCACATGCAAGTACTCATATGTATTATGCCAGAAGCATCATTTCTCAAGTGCCTCTCATATCCTGTATCTTGTCAATTTGGCAAAACTGATTGCCCAATGAGCTACAAGAATCAACCTTCCTCTACCTCCCCAGCGCTGGGATTAAAATACATAGCACCATCCTTACCCTTTTTACGTGGATTCTGGGACTGAACTAAACTCCTTAACCTCACAAGAGAATCATTTCCTTAACTCAGTCATCTCGCCGGCCCTTCTTCATTATTCTTGTCATAGAGTTTATATTCAGTATAGTATATTAATAACAAAATACAGCATCGTAAGAGGAGTACCAAAGGAAGTAATGGGGTGAATATGAAAACAGGTGAACTTGGGAAAAAGGACGCCTCCCTCCTCTCAATTACTTCTAGTTCTACCACAATGCACGAAAGAGTGACACAGCAGTGGAATTTGATTAAACCTGCTTTCATTCTGCTTGCAGACACAAAGCAGCAAATGCTGGAGGCTTCAAGATTAGCAGCAGTAAAATACTGTTGATTCTACACAACCAACCATGTTGCAGCATAGGCTTCATGTGCAAGCAGAGCAAAGATGCTCAGACCTGCTAGTGTGTCCTGCAGAAGCCTGTGCCTCCACGGACACCTTACTAACTGGGAAGGGGGAAGGCATAAAGGAAATCCTGGCTTCCCATCTGATACAGACTGTTGCACACTATGCCAATTTGTCTGCACAATGTATAATTTTGGCTGCAAGGAAGCAGAAAGAAAACTACAAAGAAATTTGTCATGTGGGCTATGGCATGGTAAATGCCAATAAAATTTAGATTTTATCAATATATAAATGTATTTGGTAAGGGGAAAAAGCATGAAGTCAGGTATAGATGTGCTCACACATATAAAATCCACAGATGGACTATGTTTACATAGATATAAGTATGTATACTTACACACACACACACACACAAGTCCATAAATGTATATGTAAGCTGTAATATATTTGCCACTGTATTTTCTGTTGTTTGAGGCATTTATAAAAATCTGCTTCCCACCAGCAGAGCAAGACTTGGTCACTTATAAATATGTATGGTGACATTTAGCTCTTCTGAAAGCAGCCCCTTTGGCCACCACTCCAAGAAGTGAAAGGAGGTCCCAGGTTGACTTTTCAGCTCTGACAAGACAGGCGAGCTGAGGCATATCTCCTCAGACAAGCTACCACAGGACATGCTCTCTTGTTCACTGATGGTGGGTGAGGGCAGAGAGGCTGTGTGCAGCATTCATAAACAAAACCAGCTCTCTTGTGCTTGCTTTTAGATGCTGCGTGGCAGCAGTTAAAAGAAAATGAGCATCCTCCATTTTGTCCAGTGTGTGCTGTACTGAAATATACTTGATAAATTTCAGACTGAAAGACTGAAATAACATACAGAAAGGACAAAGACCAGAGGTGTGAACCAGCTGTGTTTTCTGTTCAACTCTTCTACAAACCAGATGCTGTTCTGAGAAAGAATTTTTTTTTTAAGTTCTGTGAGTGTGTGTGCCTGTGTATGTGTGTGTGCGCATCTTCATGTGGGTGAATATATGTGCAAGCATGTGTGCATATCCAGGTGGAGATCAGGAATCAAATGAGTGCTATGTACCTCAATTTTTAGAGATAGGACCTCTCTCACTGGCCTGGAGTTTCCACGTACGCTAGACTAGCTGCATAGCAACCAAGGGACTCCTGCTCTACATTCTATTGAAAGGTCATAGAGCCCTTAAGAAGTGAGGCCCAGTGGCCAGTCACTATTATCTGTGGCACCACTTTCCAAACAAATTAATTCTTGGGATCTCGGAGGAGCTGAGGACTTGTTGGGAGAGTGGATTGCTCTAACACAAACCACTCATGACGTAGTAGGATCCAGCACAAACCTGCCAGATGTGAGGGCCTGAGCTTGGACTTTGAACCTTCAAATCCATGAAATAAAATGGGCCTCTTCTTGTGAAATACCTAGCCTCTGGTGTGTTTATGTAGCTGCACAAAATAGTCTATCATCAAAATGAAAGACCGTTTTTGCTATTAATTTTTATTACAGAGTTTGCAGGTCTGGTTGGTTTTGAAAATATCTTGTGATATACAGAGTGAAAAACTGTCATCAACTCCTCCAATTCTTTCTACATAAGCATGCTTGTATTTTAATTTTTGTTTTTCTCAGAATTTTCTTTTGTTTATTGTATTTAGATTCTGCTCAAATTTGTGTTTACATTTACATAGTTAATAAGATACCAAATCTGTAGTTTACATTTTTTCTTTTTTGCATTTTCTATTACATGCTAAATATTTTCCCATTGTACAAAATATTCTTCTAGGCATTGGGAGAGCTCAGAAGGTAAAAACACTTGTTGCAAATCTAGTGACCTCCACTTGATCCTTCAAATCCATGAGGTATTAATAAAGACCCAACTGACCAGGTTCTCTGACTAGGCCCCTACACACACACACACACACACACACACACACACACACACTCACACACACCCCACATAAATATTCTTTAAAATATTTTATTACTAAACAGACATATGCTAATCTAATTCTTCCTTTCTCTTAAATATTCAAGTAGCTTTCTAGTTTGCAAAATAATAGCTCAATGAATTTGCCCAGCATTGGTCAAGACATTTCTACACTTGTAAATAATGAAAAGGTTGGAATCAAAAATAAAATCTATCTTGTTTTGAGACAAAGTATAGAACACTTAGGCTGGCCTTGAACTTATGCAGACAAGGATGAGCTTAAACTTCTGGTCCTTTTGCATCTTCCTCCCAAGCACTGGGATTACAGGCATGAACCACCACACTCACTTTACGTGTTGCTGGGGATCTAACCTACCAACTGAGCTACATCCTCAGACTTCCTGTGCCCCATCCCAACCCGAATAAATTCCTAATGATCTTAATGTCTTTTGACAAACAGACTTCTCAAAAGGTCTTGACACTGTGCTGCCAAGGTAGTAGGATACTTCACCTTTAATGTTAGGTACTTTAATAGTATTTACTTGTTATTGGATTATTTGCTTGTTATTGAAATGATTACTGATACTTTTCACTATGTTTGAATATCTCTTGTTATTACTGACATTTAGTGTTTTAATTGGTTAGCTCTTTAGATGTAACTCATTGATTTGTTACTATGGTTATGATAAGCAAATTTAAATTATTCACATAGCATGAAAGTTATAATAAAACTGACCCCCTTTGAAGATTACTGTGAAGGTAATATTGTAATATGCAGAGATTTGTCAGGGAAGGGACAAAGGTACCTGAGAAGCATCTCCTTTCTTGTTATACAAACTCACCCTTTCCCATTTGATGGTGGGAGCCTGGGCTTACCTTGTGACTTGGCACCTGGAGCAGCAGAAGTGGTCCTCTGACTATTCTGGGTAAAGTTCATAAGAAATCCAGCAACTGTCTTGTGATGGAGTCCTGCAAACCATGTAAGAAAAGTCACGTGGTCTTTCAAACACGTGTAGTACTAAGGATAATCGCTAGGGTCCTTTACATTTGGGAAGGTCACCAGGGTCCTTCCGGTTCCACCTTACTGCCAGCTGACACGGCCTACAGAGTCCCCACAGCATCAGCCGAAAGACCACGAGAACTGCTGAAGTCTCACTTGAAGTGTTGAATCTGAGGATTTCTGTGGATGCCTGCAAGCAAAGATGGCTTGCAGGTGTCTGCAATTATCTTGCCTGGAGAAAGACAGCAGGTGTTCAGTGAATACCACAGCCCCTCCGGTTCCGTTCCATGACATTCTTCGAGCAAACTAGACCATGCTCACCAGGAAAGCAGAAAAGCGTGCGCTGTGCTCTCCGACATTCTCAGACTTTACCACAGCACCTGCAACAAGATACTTGAAAGAAAACAGCACAGCTCTCTCTAAAAGGACCATGCCTTATGACACGCCTTAACTTTAAGACTTGCCATCAGCAGCGAGGCTTCAAAAGTTATGGTAACAGTGGAAGTGCCTGTCAGTGGAAGGGTAATGTATTATTCCGCCATTAATTACCTGCAAATGCAATGCCAAGTTTTAGGAGTATCTCACCCCCGTTGTATTTAGATCAGTGGAAGCTTGGACCAATGGCTACAGCTGTGTTAGAAAACAGACTCTTCTAAGATCCTGTATTGTTTCTATACTGCTCTACATCTGCTCTTGCTTTGTCCGGAAGCTTTTCAGCTTTACCATTTAAATACTCACGTGTCTGCAAAAGATTAACTCATTAAGAACAAGGGCAAGTATAATTTCTTGACTTCCATCATGGTATGTCTCTGGTGTGTGGAGAGAATTTCACAGTACATGGTATTGGTTTCCCAAGTCAGAGGATTATTAAGGAATGCTTACTTGTAGCCTAGTTCAAAATAAAGATATAAAACATTCGCCCTGAGTCATATGACAGAGAGACTTGTGATAAGAAAAGGAAAGATTGGGTCTGCTTCATTGGGATTTGTCTCTACTGCGTGTACCGGCTTCTTGGGATCCTATTCCCTATGAATGTAAACCTTGCTCAACCTAGATGTAGTAGGGAGGGCCTGGGACTTTCCACAGGGCGGGGTGCATGGGCCTCTCTTAGGACTGGAGAAGGTGGGGTGGGAGGATCTGTGGAGAGAGAGGGAGGGGAGTGGGAGAAGGGGAAGGAGTGAGACTTTGGAAAAAAAGTTTAAATACATTAAAAAAAAACTAAAACCAGGAAAAAAATTGTTTCTGCTTATCTTTTACAAAGAGAGGACAGGGAATGGAGAGATGGCTCAACAGTTAGAGTACTTGGTATACTTTCGGAGGGCCCAAGTTTGATTCCCAACAGCCACAGATCACAACAGTCTGTAACTACAGTTCCTAGACAACTGATACCTTGTTTTGGCTTCTTGAAACACTGTACATACCTGGTGTCCAAACAAACAAGCAGGTTTTCACACATGCACAGACACTAAAAGCAAACAATTTTAATAGAAGACAGGTTGTGTGTGTGAGAGAGAGAGAGAATATTAACATAAAAACATAGACATTTTTACATGACCTTAGGTTGAAAATAGGTGGTGAGTATTGCTAGTAGTGAAAATAAACAAAGCACACTTTTCAAATCAAAATGCCACCTTTTATTTACTCCATATTAAGCCAACAGTCCTTATTACGCTCCACACACAACAGTAGCAGCTAAAAGGAAAGAAACACTCCGTAAAATTAAATTGTGAAAACTAAATTATTTATGTGATTTCATTTGGTGGATGCATTTCTGTATTTTGTGTGATTGAGGCTCATTTCTTTCTAGCGTCATAACACTATTAGAAACTGTAATAATCTTCAGGGGAATTTAAGATTTATCAGCCCTTGTAGCGCAGGATGGGAGCCAAGGCAAGCGATGAAGGGATACTAGTGACATTAATCAAGTTTCTCTCTGTGTACTGGCCAAGAGGATGCAGGAGATTATTATTCAAGCACCTCAGATGATGGAAACACAATTTGACCACTACCATCTGCTGACTTTGAAGTTACATGTTAGCCTTTTTCCTAAAGCAACCCCATAAAAACATCAATGCTTTTGTCATCAAATGGCTTTATCCACTAAAGAAGGAGTTTACGTAGAGAGTGAGGGAGTGTTCATATTGCCCAGCTTATGGGAAACATTCCATTTTAATCCTGTTATTGGAGCATCAAAGTTCGATGTACAAACCAAAGAGATAGCAGGAAGACAGATAAAGACTCCCTAATATATCACTCTTTTTCTGTACTGTAAAAACAACAGGAATCCTTTTCTTCAGAGAAGGTGAATAGGCTGCAGTCAGTGGCCTTGAAATACAACCTTTTCCTGTTCACTTGAGGCCACATTGAAGTTTTTAGAAGCAGACAGAAGCCATCATTCCAGTCCTCACACAAAATGAAAGCGTCGTTGTGGGAGCAATTCTGAAAATGTATGAACTTCATAAAACGTTCCATTTTCTACAATGTGAGCTTGGCTACACAATCAGAACATCAAAGACCAGGAAAACTACCTATTGAGACCCCAACCTTTTATAATTGTTTGTATACTAACAGAAAATAAAGCATTTGCCCCTGTGGAACATCCATCAATAACAGTATAAACAATAAATATATCACTTTCTGTACATGCAACACATAACATATTAAATGCCATGAAAGAATGAGGGATCCAAAGTGTTGCAAGGTTTTTTTTTAAAAAAAAAATAAATAAATAAAATCCTTCTTATGTGCCCCCAAACTTACAGTGAAAACAGGAGCTACGCAGGTGCACACACCCCACAAACAGATTCATCTCCATTCCTCAATGAAGCTGCTACACACACACACACACAAACACACACACCACAAACAAATGTGTGCATACTCCTCATGAAGCTGCTTCTCTCTCTCTCTCTCTCTCTCTCTCT
>NW_026067924.1:28891241-28897409 GCF_014885135.2 Alexandromys fortis | reverse complement strand
ATCTTCGTAAATTCCATGGGATGAGATGTAAAAACACTCTTCCCCAGGCTACATTTAAAGTGACTACAACATCATATCAATAAAAACTTGGAATTTAAATTATTGCTTAATTTATATTTAATATGAAGTTCTTGGTTAAGATTTTTGTTTCTAAAATGAATCAGGAGCACCTATATATAAAAAAAAAGGCAGTTTTGTTTGGTCATCTTTTGCACCATCCAGGAGTAAAGTGAGAAGAAAAGAAGAATTTGTTTTAATTTTAAATTACAAGTATATAAATATAAATGAAACCATGAAAATACTTCTGGGATGGATGGTGTGTCCATCTATACCAACATTATCAGCAATCTCTGGTTCACAGAAAGAATTAATTTCAAAAACACAACAGTGACAGTGCCTCAGGAAAGCCAGCTGAGGTGGACTCTGGCCTCCATATGTTCACGTACCTGTGAACATCCATTTGCACACATATACGTGAGGTAAAATTAACCTCACATTTTTATTCACTAAAAGTGGATCATAGTTTTACATGTAAAGCATGAATTTTATATTCAAATTTAATTGGAAAAATTATTAAGACCCATAGCTTAGTGAAAGACCCCAGTAAGGGCCTTAAAATTGCATAAAAGAATGACTTCCTAGGCCCTCTGCACATATGCTACAGGTGTGTGTAGCTTGGTCTTCTTGTGGAATTCGTACTAGTGGGTGCAGGGGCTGTCTCCAACTCTGTTACCTGCTTTGAGTACCCTTTCCTCCTGCTGGTTGACCTTGTCCAACTTTAATAGAAGAGACGGTGCCAGTTTTACTCAAACTTGAAATGCCAGGACTGGCTCATACACTTGGTGGGGGGCCTGCCCTCCTCTGAATAAAAAAGAGCAGGAGTAGATGGGGTGTGGGTATGGGTAGATGTGGGGAGAGGGACTAGGAGGAGAAGAGGGAGGGAGGGGAGACAGGGAGGGAAAACTGAATGGGCTGGGAAAAAAATAATTATTTAATTAATTTAGAAATAAAATTAAATGAATAAAAAAACAACAAAAAGAATGACTTTATTAGCAGAATGTGGACTTAAAAAGAAAAGGAATGCCTTAAATCTAATGATGATGCAGTAAATAAACAAATAAACCAAATGCAAATGTAACTTGAACCACAACGAGATATATATATAAAGGGTTAATATATATATATTAAGGGTTGCAGTGGGGGAACAGACTCACGGATACAGGACAAAGTATAACCAGTTGCAGAATCCTTCTCTTTAACACAACGGAGTTGGGAACCGACCACACACTGCTTCATGCCGCCTGACTCGGGTCTTCACCACCCAAAAAAAGAGTGCAAGCCCTTTCTCTCCCCTAATAAGCTATCCTGTATGCACACAAGAAGCCCCACCCTAAAGCTGGTACCCCCAAGGCTATTGGCCGAATTCCCACAACAGACAAAACCAAAAAGCCCATAAAAATTCCACTTAATGTTGAGCTACACTGAAATGTGTCCCCAAACATAAACAGCATAAGAACAATCGCTCTTGACAATGCCATCATCGTTGTGCTGCAAATGTTTTCAATAGAATAAAACATTGGAGTGGCAGGGAGTGTCCTTGCATTGTGGGATCATATGTTTCATTGTCTTCAAATAGTAGAATTGGTCATAGACCTTTGGGTATTTCCAGACCACCAGAGAAGAGTGGTTCTCAAGGAACTTGGAAAGGCTCGCAGTTGCTGGTCAAGGAATCCGGGTTAAGATCTTAAAAGGTAGGAAAAGTGATAAAGGATATTGAAGTAATCAGGCTTCTCTGTAACATCGGTTTTGTTTTCCTCTACAATTGGTGTTTGCTTAAAGGTGATGAGGTAATACAAAGCAGGAGCTGGAGCCTGTTTTGAAAACACGGGTTGGTAGGGGTGTTTCCGGCATCTCACCCCGTTCCCTTCCAAGATTCACTTCCATCTACTTTTTGACCCCACAATATCTACTGCACTGCTATACCCTCCCCACAACAATGCAATAATAATGCTGAAAATGTGAACTCTGTAGTTTTCTATTTCTCCCCCTGTCAGGTACCATGCCACAGAACCTAACATCACTATCTGCACTAGTCTGACCATATTTGTTGTTTTGATTCCTTTCTCCTCTTTCAGTGCCCCCCCCCCCCCGCCCCACTGGTGGGCTGAGTCTATCCTTACTGGTTCAGGAAGATGGCTTTTGTCAGGCACATCAGGGAGATTCATGCTCCTGAACCAAATAGCTAATATGAAATCTTCTTCCCCTTTCTGACTTGTCAGCAGCATAGCACGTGACTGACTGGTCAATCTTCTCTTCCCTCTCATCTCTTTCCTCGCCAGATTCTCAGGACTCTACACTCCCCAACTTCCCTCCACCTCCTATACTACTGCTCACCCCTTCTTTGCAAGCTAATTGAATGTTTAAAGAATAGATCGAAGCTATGGGGCCAGTGATGGGCAAGACTTTGGGAAGAACAAGTAAAGGATTGCTACAGGGAATCCTGGATCAAACCAAGAACTGAAGTATACAGAGGTGAAGGCACTAGTGGGGCCTTGGAAATCCTGGCAAGGCTCTGGTGCCAAGATTAAAGTAGACGATGCTAGTCTCGATCTGTGGTGTGTATGTGTGTGTGTGAACATTAAACTCCATAAAAAGACAGGATATGATATTGATAACTGTTGTCAACTTTATTCCTGGGCTAATTATGTATTTAGAGATTCCTAGAGAAAGCAGAATGATTTTGAAGATCCTGTGGCCACCATTGGATCATCCACATCACTATTCATCCTCTTCCATTTTGCCCTCTATGCTCACAGAAAAAAAGTCTGCAGTAGGGTCAAGTGCTTCCATTAAAGAGCTAAGGCAAAAAATATTCTCTTTATATTTACTTCTAAAAACCATGTCCAGTCAAGAACTAAGAAAATAAGTTTTCAACTGTTAAAGCACAGGAATACAAAGGGAGACTCTTATGCTTTCCTACAAAAAAGAAAGGTGTGAATTCTTTATTTTAAACTGGGGTCCCCAGGTGTTCAAGAGTCTAGAAGATCAGTATAGCTGTTCTTGGGGAGAACCACAGACAAATATTTAGGATATGGACAACAGACTTAGACAACTCGTTTAGGTTTAAGGATGGCAACAAAAAGTTTAAACCAGCGAAGAGCAAAATGGTTTTCATCTCCACCCCAGCAAGGGCAAACTAAGCAAAAGTCTTTGAAGAACCTTTATGTCATTAAACAAAAGCTCTCATTCCCTCTGCCTAGCATTAGTGTATCTTGAAGAAATGATTGGGCTTTTCCCCATATGCCAAAATTACTTCTATGTCTGTGCATGCATGAGTGAGTGAGTAAGTGCTGATATGTAAAAGAGAGATTGAGAAAGATAAATAAGTGTGTGTGTGTGTTGAATATAGAGATATATAGAGAAGAGAAAAAGATTAGGGAATTACTTTAAATTAAAGCAATCTTTTAAAATTAATATTATTTAAGTGAGCTGTGTCTCTCAGGCCTATTCCAACAATAATTCTTTTAAATTGGAATTTATTACAAGCAAATACTACACTTGGAAGTGGCCTTTCGATTGCATACACACACGCGGCTAAGGATGCCTATTAATAATTCAGAAGGCTTCGCTTTCATTTCCTCTCATCCGATCATCTAATGCTTTAGGTGCTAATGTGAAGAGAATGGCAATTGTGAGAACACTGCTCTTTTGTTAGCATATTAAAATAACGGAGGACTCTGAGCTGTCAGCCCTTTTATGACAATCAGGAGCAATAAAGGAGAAAGTAGGAACAGTGCCAACCATATTAGAACCATCCTGACTGACTGTGCCTTCTTACCAGTTGTTCCCTTTTAAACACACACAGAGAGACACCAAAAAAAAAAATGCCCTTTTGTAACTTGCCTTTTTTTTTTCTTTTCTCTCTTTTTGCAGCCTGAAACCATCATGACTACCATTTCACTAAGGAACCATCTCAAGGTTGCAAATGGCACAGCCAAGGGCTCTGCCTGAACCTATCAGGATCCGCCTGTGCCTCTCCATTCATAAATGTGGCTCACAGATTCATTTCCCATTCATGATGATGGTAATTAGTGAACCTGTGTAAGATGCAGAAACAAATGACTGTAACAGAAAGAAAGATCATCTTATTTACATTAGAATCCATAGGCCAGTACTGCCTCGCTGACTGAAGGCGCTCTGTATTTTCCAAAGCTGCAGAATGATTAGTAGTAAACACTGTCACACATGTAAATGAATTGCAGCAGTGGGAGAGGGCAGGAATTCCCCTCCACTTAAACAACATAAGGTGCACACTTGACAAATTTAATCCCTTGGGATTTACCTAAATCCTTCCCCTCGCACCTTCAAGTAGATTATAAAATATCTGCATTTTGGAATCTGGAGAGCATCACACAGCTAAAAGAAAATCTGACAATTTATTACCCAAGCCTATTTGCTTATTATTCACCAAGACCCCTGTCCTTATGCTCCCCTCAACATTTCCATCCATATAGATCATAATTGTACTCCGAAGATTAGAAACATAAGCAATGCAAATTGTGTGGGCAAACCTCTGCTTTTATGCAAATGAAAGACCCTTCACTTTCACCTCTGCTATTAACTTAATTAGCCTAATTCCTCTGAACACTGGCTTATTGGCACAGAGCAGAGGAACTCTGGCTGCACCCTCTCTTTCCTGGTTGGACTTGTTGAAGTGAAAGTGGGGAAGGTAAGGAAGGAGGATCTGGAATAGTCCAGTTTGAAGCCAGAGTGGGAAAGAAATGATGATTCTACAGCCAGCAGCAAGAAGACTGCTCTTGCAGTCCTATGACATGAATACTTAGGAAGGAACGCCGATTCCGCTTTAGCCCAATGACACTCACTCTCTTACTTTGAAAGGATTCCACACTGCGACCATCCCCATTATGTTAAAACATAATAGTTGTTGGTGCTCGGCGCATTTTATTTTGACCATGGAGCAGAGCATAAACTCTAAAGTTAGGCAACGTGATCTTCCTGCCTCTAGAGGCTCATTAAAATGGAATGCTTCCCTCCAAAGCTTCACTCAGTAAGCAATGTTTAAATGTCTTAATCAGCCTACAGAGTCCCCGCAGAAGAGATAGGTTTTTTTTTTTTTTTTTTTTTTTTTTTTTGGTTTTTCGAGACAGGGTTTCTCTGTAGCTTTGGAGCCTGTCCTGGAACTAGCTCTGTAGACCAGGCTGGTCTCGAACTCACAGAGATCCGCCTGTCTCTGCCTCCCGAGTGCTGGGATTAAAGGCGTGCGCCACCATCGCCCGGCCAGAAGAGATAGTTTTAACAACAAATCTTTCAGATAGTGTGGTTTGCATCATGGCATTAAAATCCCACTCACATAAAATTCAGGAAGGAAACAGTCTTTGAATGAAAGATATTTCAAATTTTTAATGTTCTCATTAAGAAATAAGAAAGGTATGTGTTCAGCTAAAGGGTAACCATTGTATCGAATTATGCAGTCTTTTGAGTAAGCCAATATCAACTTAATAACCTTTCACCATGTAACAAAGTTGTGAATATTAATCTTCATTTTGAACCCGTTAGGTTTTCCTGCTTCAAATAGGGAAGGATGAATTCTAACAAGGAGGCAAGCTCTAAATTACTTGAAATTGGTTTTATGACTGGAAAATAGGCAAACCGTTGATAAAACAGTGCTCGTTTCCCCATGCTATTTCAATATCCTATACAATTTTTCATTGTTGAAAGCATTCCCAGAGCACCCTCCTGAATAAGTCCCTGAAATACCAAATAAATAAGGCTCATCCCGTGATGGATGGCAATATTCCATTTTCTACCAGCGAAATGCAAATTATTTCATCTAATTGTAGCTGTGTAAGTCTTCTGATCCAACTCCATCCTCCCTTCTATGTAGATTTGTTTGGTACAAATGAGCCTGGGAGTCTCATTCCTTTGCAGATACAAAAATTAATAAGGCTGAAGGTTGCATGAGAGAGGTTTGCCTTAACAAAGCAAGCTTCCTTCCATCATATTGAACAAATTGAAAAGGCTTTTTTTTTTTTTTTAAGATGGGTCTCTTGTAGACCAAGACTCACTATGTATCCAAAGATAACTTTAAAGTTTGGGTTCTCTTCTCTCTCTCTCTCTCTCTCTCTCTCTCTCTCTCTCTCTCTCTCT
>NW_026067924.1:28839127-28890846 GCF_014885135.2 Alexandromys fortis | reverse complement strand
CTCCCTGCCTCCCTGCCTCCCTCTCTCTCTCTCCCTCTCTCTCCCTCTCTCTCTCCCTCCCTCTCTCCCCCATCCCCTCCTCCCTCCCCCCCATGCTGGGATTGCAGGTAAACACCACCATGTCCAATTTACACAGTGCTGGAGCGCAAACCCTTGGCTTCATTTATGCTAGGCAGTCACTATAACAACTCCACTACGCCCCTCACCTTCTGTGAACCAAGAAGTACCATAAAGAACACAGCAGCAGGGCAACTTCTCTGAACAAAGAAACAGCCCTCCATCACCAGGCATCCACTCTACTGATGCCCTTTTCCTACCTGTGTATCCAGAGCAGTGACAAATGGCTGCCTGTTGTTTGTAAGTCACCCAGTCCTTGCTACATTATTCTAGAAGCCCAAGTGGACTGAGACTGTGTATTAATTAGGGCTCTCTCGAAAAACAGAACTGAAAAGAGTTTTTTAAAATGATTTTTGTTGTTGCTATTATTTAATTTTTAGACTGTAATTTTAATTACAGCATTTTTTCTTTTCTCTTTCTTCCCAGGTTTTTATGAGACTGACTTACACCATACTGTCCATGTAGTCCTACAGTGGTTGTCTTCACACTGCAGAGGTTGAGAACTGGGTAACATCTCAATCCACAACACCACGTGCCTCGGCAGTCCTGGTCTGGTGCTGAAGGCCTGCAAGGTTCCTAGAGTATGAGCCCACTGGTGTTCAATCCATGATGAAAAGGCAAAGAAGCTGGATTCAAATAACTGCAAAAGAATGGCAGCAGCAATCTCAGCAAGATGCCAACAGGGTAGATGAACTTGTCAATGTGAAGCAAAAAAAAAAAAAAAATCTTTCATTGTTTATACTTCATATTGGCTGCTACTGTAAAATTCAGCCCACATTTAGGGGAGTCTCTTATTGCAATTAAACTGATCAAAGAAAAAAATCACTCAAGGGTATACCCAATGGCTTGTCTCTTTGTTGCTTTCAGATCCAACGAAGATGACAAGATACAGATTCACCTAGGAGACAGATCTGTGTACATGTCTGCAAGGAAGTCTGAGATTGGGTTAATTGAGATCGGAAAATCTACCCTAAATTCAGGAGCACTGTCTCATGAGCTTGGATCCTGTACTGAATAAAGAGGAGAACGAGCTTATCATTCACCTCTCTACACCCTGCCTGAAGTCAAGATGTGACCAGCTGCCACAAGCTCCCGCTGCCATGCCTTCTCTGTCATGACGGGCTGTACCTTTCAAATAGGAGCCAAAACAAACTCGCTTTTTAAGTTGCTCTTTTAGATATTTTGTCCCAACAATGAGAACACGAATGCAGATGATGTATTTCCGCATTAGTCCAGTGAGGGGAAAAAAAATAGAAAATTGGTGCACATCCCAGTGTCAAATGAGGATCATTTCTTTCAGGTGCCTTAGCAAGTGAGGCAGCACTGATTCATTCATTAAACATGTATAGATTTGCTGCCTGCTGTGTGACGAGCGCTGAACAAGGTGCAAGGCATGCATTTGACAGATTTCATTCCAACATGTGTCTCCACTCTATTCTAATCACTTCCATTGTACTTTCTGCTCACACTGAATATAAAGAGTTCAAGGGGTTCACATAGGAGAGCAATACCCTTAATTTGCAGTTTGAATTCCAGGGCTTCTGATTAGAACTAAGGCAAATTTTACTGAATAAACCAAAGATGTAAAGTAGATATGAATTTATCAGTAACTTGGGAATATATAACACACAGTCTAGGACTTTAGTGCAGAAATGTTTCACCCCACCTTACCACGCTCCCTCTACATGTTTTAGTAAAAGAGTAATGTTTTGATTTTTTACAAAACATCAGAACAAATGCGCAAGCCTTCTTTGTAGCAGAGAGGAAAAAGCCTTCATTTCTTAGTCCCTCTCAAGGTCACACAGGTGGCATACAAACACAAAACATTATTGAAATAAAAAAAAGAGAGATTTAACACAACTGAGGAGAGAAACACAGCATGAACTAAATGTTGTTCACACCAGGTGAGCCAAGAAACTCTTTTTAGTCTCCCTTGGAATTCTTGGGATTTCATTAATTCTGATCCTCGTTTTTTGTCCTGCTTACCACCTCAGGGATGAGTCCAGAATGACTCACTGTCTATTTTATATCCATTATTGTTAGCTGTTTGATATAAACAAGGCAGATATTCACTCTTCTGAAACATTACATTCTGTATACATTCACCAGCCTCCTTCTGTGGCTCCCAGGCCTGTCTACTGAAGGCTGACTATGTACATTCCTGGGGTTATCATTACATCATCACCACGGACACCTCATAGCATCTCCAGAGGTCCATAGAGATACCACCCAATCACAACTCAAAGGACAAACATGTTTTTGTCACAGATGTCACCAACCCCTGGGTTACTGGAATGACGTAAGCATGAACTGTGTACTGTAGGTTTATGTATGTGAACATGCAGTCTCCATCTGGTGGTATTGTTTTTTAGAAGGCTATGGCACCTCGCTGGAGGATGGGATTGTTGAGTACTGGCCCTTTATGGTTACAGTCACCTTGCCTCTACTTTTCTTGATCAGTCAGCACATAGCCTCATGCTCTCACCATTGCAGACAGGAACTGGTCCCTCTATCATACATTCACCACCACAATGGGCAGTACCAAAAACCCAACTTCTCGTTAAGGTGCTTATACTGGGTACTCTGTCACAGGGACGAATAATTTATACTGTCACACAAGAAAGTAACACAGCTGTTAAAGGCAGAAAACCACTGGTCACTTGAGAAATGCCTCAAACGTCTAGCCACTGGCCACCATTCAAATGAGTCTCAGAGCACTGTGAACTGCAAAGGTGCCTAGAAGGTCTCATCTCTAAATGCCAATGGAAAAAAAGCATGATTAATGGTAGCCAACACCAAGTCTTCTATCTCTGGTCCTCTTAAATTAGAATTGTAGCTCTCTCTTATGTAAGAAAAATGAGTGAAAATAGAAATTTGACTGAAATAAGACAACTCATTCCTTCAAAATTTTCCTCAAGACCTTGTGCACATTTCTTAAATTCATGACATTTTGCAAGGAGACAATGTTTGCCATTCATCCCCATGTTGGAATGCTAAAACATGCTAAGAATCCTGAATAAGACATCAATAAAATATGTCAGCCTTTTGATGAGATAAGCACACATGCACATGAATTCTCATCTAATCTAAGTATGGAAGGGATGTCACAGATACCCATGCACAGAGAGAAACATAAACTCTTTCAGACCTGACTCTCCACGTCAGTGCTTTCACCTACTAATAATTAAATTTTAGAAAAAGCCATTAGCCATACAGATGAAGAAGAGACCTAGTAAAGAACACAATTTTTATTTCAGATTGTTTTCTTAGAAGATTCTATGAGCTATTCTTTTGGGGGGGGCTAAGGTGAGTTCTATTGAAAATTTTTTCATATAATATATTCTTAAGATGGTTTCCCCTTCCCCACTCCTTCCAGATCTTTCCCATCTTTCTACCTACCCAATACCCTCCTCCTTGCTCCTCTCTCTCTCTCTCTCTCTCTCTCTCTCTCTCTCTTTTTCTCTCTCTCTCTCTCTTTTTCTCTCTCTCTCTCTCTGTCTCTGTCTCTCTAGGAAATGAACAAAAATGTGCAAAAGGAAAAAAACACAAGAAGCACACACACCTTAGAAAGTCACAAGATCAGAAACCATACTATACAACAAGCAAAAGACCAGTTAGACAAAGAGAGAGAGAGAGAGAGAGAGAGAGAGAGAGAGAGAGAGAGAGAGAGGAGACAAAAGTCTACAAAAATATCAATTGAATTCATGTTGTGTTGGCCATCTGTTCCAGGACATGGGGTATACTATTAACTGTGATTGATATACCCAATAAGACTTCTAGGAGAGAGTCTTCTATGGGCTTATTTTGTGTCTTTGAATTGAAATTCTTCAGTGACCACAGAAAGAAAATTATCCTTTCATCAATCGAATCTCACTTAGCTCCTAGCTCTTGTTTTTGACATACATACCCCTGAATTGAAAGTTATACCAATTGAACATACAAAAAAAAATGGGTATAAATCCACTGAGAGATGGGTGCCTCAGGTGTCCTTTATATACTAAAGAAATTTCATACTTTTCTGTTTCCAAGAACTTGTCAAACCACAAAAAAAAATTTCTTAAATTTTTTTACTTGTTATAAAAGAAGGTATTTTGATGGTGTTTTCAATTGATCATATGATTGTGACTTGTGTGACTACTGTAATTTTTGTGAAAGCTATGTTTAAAAAAAAGCTTTTTAAAAGGTGTTCATCAACACTTTCCTTTGGAGAGAAGAAAACAGCAAGGATGAGGGGGCAGCTCTGATGGAAACTCACCAAGTGGAAGCACCACGTCGGCAACTGGCAGGTATATTATGTGTGCATGTTTGAGGTAGCGATGGGAGTTCTTATAGCCAAACTTAGACAGATAAATCAAAGGGCAAAGTGCCAATGCTGGACCGACTTTGCTGTACTGGAATGGTTCCTGTTAAATCCACTAAGGATGCTGTCACAGCCGAGCCATCTGGCAGAGATGTAATCTATAAGAGATTTGTACACAGCCAGTCGAGAAGAAAAGTAGGAGTTGAAAATACTAGTCGGTGCACCAGCTCCTTATCCCTGAGGCACACTGACCACCTGTAGACTCCATTGTTAATATAAAATCTCATCAGAAAACAGAAAAACTAAGGAAAATTGAGCTAAAAGACTCACTTCAAACCTGAACTAAGTTAAGGATAGTCGAAAGCAAGACCAGACCCCAAACTTGTTCAATGGTTGAAGATGCAGTTTGAAATGAGGTCTAACAATTATATTAGCCTATAGTGCTAAAGGTTTTCTTGAATTGCTGAATTATTTTGGAGTTCTGACATTGCAGAGATGACATCAGGTATCCAGAAGGTCATGATTCACACCACAGAAGTATACTTGTTAATTGCACAATGCTTCACGCAATACTGAGCAAATCGCTTCCCTTGTGCTTCCCTTAACTTAGAAACTAACAACTGTTCTTGGTGTAAGAATAAATGTCTACAGCGTCCAACTACCATAGGGCATCTATGTCACCTGCCCATCCCTCAAAACTTAAGTACCATTATGCCAGAGAGAGCAGAAAGGTGGCAAAAGCTGGAAATCAGGGAGGACCAGATGAAAACAGTATCCTCTAGATATATCAGGGCCACTATACTCATGAACTCCCAGCAGCTGTGGTTACATTCATAAGACCTCCACAAGATCAAACCAGTCAACCTTCCAGCATGGAGGTAGGAAGAGTCTCACAAGCCGCTATTCATAGATGAGGCATTATTTAGTGTTGCTGGTGGGAGGGAAGACTGGTGAAAATACCGTGAGTTGGTCAGGGAGCTCCAGTGATGCAGCTTTCATGAGTGCCCCCCACATGATAAATGGGTACTTTGGCCTACATATTAATAAGTAACCTCTGTTCCTTGATTCACTAAGCTAGACTTCAGTGGGATCATTTCTTTAGTCTGTCATCGGTACCCTTAGAGATGTAGATAGACATCTGTGTGTACTCAAATTAGAAGTCATTTGTGTTTCAGGCAGTTGCCTTTCTCTGGAGCTTAACATGACAGAAAGAGCTAGAGTCATCCTGAGGACCCATTTTGCAGGGTACTAATCCCATTCATGTGAGTGCCAATCTTAAGACCTGACCACCTCCCAAAGATTCCACCTCTCAGTATTATTCCATTAACCGACAGAATTTCAGTACATGAAAGGGGACTGGGCACAAACATCTGTTCTGTGACATCATATTTTCTGAAGAGCACACTCTTAAATGCAATGTGAAGTGGAAAAGAAGGCAGGAGGCTGAGTTCTCTGAAGGTCAGAGTCCTATAGAGCTCACCATTCCTAAAAGAAAGAATTCTGCATCAATCCACTGTACTCCCCATTAGGGAAAGGCAACATCTGAGTGACAGTGTCCGGGTTTGTTCTTTCAATGGGGAAGCAAGAAACTGACCGTTCTGAGTTCTCAAACAAATCTCAATTTTTACACTCCAAGAATTGTCACTTAGATCATATCATTAATGTAGTGTCACGGGCTCATTCAATTAGAAATAAAACGGAAGGCCACTCCTGTATGGTGGCGCATGCCTGTGACCCCAGTACTCAGGGCCTGAGGCATGATTATCATAAGTTAGAGGGTAGAATGCGCCGTGCAGTTCCAAAATCTATATTTAAAACTTAGAACAGAACACTGGAGGAAAGAGCTGTAGTTTCCAGTTTGTTGAAGTTTAAAGCAATCAATGGATAGTTATATTAGTTATTTGTTTCATTTATGTAACAAATTACCAACAAGAATCTAACTTAAAGAAGGTAGGACTTATTTGGGCTCACAGTTTTGTGAGTCCATTCCATTATGGCAGGGAGGTTATGGAGGCAGAGCTATTTAGATTGTGTCTGCAACAGGAAGCAGAAAGAAGCGAAGGCTGGTGCTTAGCTGGTTTCATTTTTATGTAGTACAAGACTCACTCAGGGAACGACACTGTTTACATTAGGGTGAGTCTTCCCTGCCCAATTAACCTAATCAAGATAACCCCTCACAGGCGTGCCAAGAGCTCTTCTGACGTGTGATTCTAGATCCTATCAGGTTGACAGTTAATATGAACCATCACACTGTTAAGAACTAATCACATGGCAAATACCCTATTAGCTATCAAGGGACTCTCAAAATTGCATGATGTAAGTTATTTCTTGCAAAGATTTCTCCTTGGGGAAGAAGAAAATGCTAACCAAATACTATGCATTAAAATGATTCATAATAGCACGGGGAAATGAGAGAATTAATTTGTTCACAGATATCATAAGTCCCTGAGGGAAATATGACTCCAAAACACACAAGATAACTGAGTAAACTATCTCAGAAGAGTTCCATACTTATCATTTCCTTGGGCAGCCTTCCAAGGTTGTGATGAAAGATTGTAACCTTTAGGGTGAGGACAACATAATTTCTAAATCAATAGGCAGAGAATTTCAAATCTGTTTTATTGGATGAGGGGAGAAGAATGAAAAAGAAATATTAAAAAAAAAAGACAGCGATACCTACACTTGGCTAACAGGATTGTGGGTGATGTAAACACAGAAGGAACAGGAAGATGAAGTTGGTGCCAGTACAATACAAACCTCAACAAGATACTTTATAAATTCCTGGATTCTGTGTTTCTCAAAAAATTACCCATCTTCTGCAAACTACCCTGAGTATCCCTATTGTTTGGTGTGGGGTATGATATTGGAACATGACCTACACTTACTGATATATAGATACAATGTATCCTTAACTTGCATCTGTTTTCTCACCTATGCCCACTGGAAGCCCCCAAAGCAACTTTCAGAACTCGGACAGCTCCTCACCTTATTCAGTTCTCTGATTTACTGCACAAGGGAATCCTGTACTCCCTCACCTGAACAGCCAGAAACTGCAAGTATATAACCATCCATATGGAGACCAGAGAAATAAGACACAAACCTAGACATATGTGTGCCAGCATTCCATTCCCAGAGTTGGGCAACTGGAAGATATGTCAATGTAGTTCAAGAAAGTAAAAATAAGAAGTCACCTTTGCGATAATATTGTACAATCAGAAGTCAAATTACTATTTTCTATGCTAGTTTTCACCTTAATTTTTGCTTCCTTGTTGAGCTTTCTTCAGTACATACTTGCTAGTCAGTTCTTGCCTTGAGACCTGAGTTAGGAGAAAACATACAAAAGTACCCTAAGGTCTATAATTAAATCTAACCAATCATATTAAGCTTGAATTGAAAACTGTATCGATTGTCCTTCTGTAATCCCATTCTTTATCTCCTTGCCTCTAACACCCCTCAAAAAGAGTCATCCTGATAATTTAAGAAAACATCAAAATGCATGAATTTACATTAATGGGTTCTGTGAGGATAATTGTAGACAGAGTAATAAAGCATTATTCCAAATGTTTCTTTGAAGGGAGAGGAAAGGAAAGGGAAAAAGAAAAATACATAGCTCAGTAAAAACAGTTTTAAGAAATGTTTCTTTGAATGCCAGGGAGGAAATGAGACAGGCTCACATGGCTACTTTAAGGACTAATTTTTTTATATTCCAATATACAGGACTATCTGAAACATTAACTGAATGATTCTGGATAATGTAAAGATCTAGCACTGATTCAGAGATTTTCACTTCAGGAATAGAGATAAAATCCTTGCTAATTGAATATTAAGTGCCATTATTGATAATTATTATATACTTTCTACAATATCATGTATAAATAATGAGCATGTCCTGAGACAAACTAGAGTAAATTTTCTCCCTGCAATTGCATTCTATCTATTTTCAGTTTTCTTAACAGAAAACACTAAGTTTTCTCCTTGTGATAATATTACAATCTTTTTTCAATTTTCCTCTTTCATGTAGATCTTAAATTCTGACTTGTGCAACCCAGAGTTCTCCCTGAAGTATCCATTGATGTGTATAGTTTTTATCTAGAACTTCCTTTTGGTCATTCAGCTACTCCCTTTTGTAATAGGTTATAGGGTTTTTTAGATCTTTCTAGAAATATCTTTCTAAAAGATAATTCCAGGGTTCAAAAAAAATGCCCTCTTGGTTAAGTCCATGAGCTGCTCTTGCAGAGGATTCGAATTTGGTTCCTAACACTCACAAAGAGCAGCTCATAATGGCCTTTAACTTCAGCTCCAGGGGATCCAATATTTTTTTTCTGAATTCCATGCACACACATACAAACACACACACACACACACACACACACACACACATAAAAGAGTAGGGAGACATAAATAAAACTTTAAAAGAACGTCAAAAAATCTAACTCCATATGAAACAGTTTTTGGCCAATTGTTTTCAAAAGCCTTTAAAAATTTAAACTTTAGATCTAATCTACATGAGAAGTAGAAAAGGACAAGATCTCCTGAGTAAATCGGAAGCATGGGGACCTTGTGAGAGGGGTGAAGGGGAGAGGGGTAAGGCAGGGAGGGGAGAAGAGAAAAATGTAGAGCTCAATAAAAATCAATAAAATATTTAAACTTTATAAAAATCTAGAAAATAGAATATGATAATAAATTATATTTCTGTTAACAGAAATTTTTGAGGTACAGCAGAACCAATAGATCGAAGACACAGCATTGAATCAGTTTATTGGATTCTAAGAGGAGGGGACACACACACAGCAAAGTATGGACCACAAGAGGGCATATCAGAGCTGTTCAGATTATGAGGCAGGGAGCAGAAAGTATGGACAAGGTCCTGAGGAAAGACTGCATGAGACAGGACAAGAAGACTTATTTGACTGGTTTGGGTTATTCCAGAAGCCTCAGGGGAATAGGAATCCCTCCCTCCCACTGTCTGGTAGCTGACCCTGGGAAATTAGAGCAGAGTAATAGTAGCCCTGGTATCATAAGTTGAATAGAGGAGGCTGTTGGCTGATGAGCTCTGGCTTGGTTGATCTGCATATGGAAAGCAAACTCACAAATGAGCTCTCTGCTAACTCTTGGCAGACAGTCCCTCCAGGCTCAGCAAGCTCCAGGTGGAAAAAAAAAAAAGAGCCAGAACACATAAAATAAAATACTTAATTAAGATGTCTATGCTTTGTAATATTACAGTCACTTAAAAGATCCCTCATAAATACCTCTACCTTCCATGTCTCTTAAGAACTCATTAAAAATAACACAAAGGCGCATTCCGAATAATCAAATCCCAATTGTCATTTTTTTAAAAAACCTACTAGACGTAGACAGTGAATTAAAATGATTTAGGGACTACTGGAAAATAATATGAAAATGAATTTAAATTAATGAAGAAAATTAAGACTCAAAAAACCCCACCATGTTCAGAATAAAGTACTGTGATACCCTGAGCAGGGTTAATGATTAAAGAACTTTTTACTCACAGCACCTGGACCAGCTTACACGCTCCTAATCCCTATAAATGTCAGAGATAACAGCATATCCTACTAGAGTACAAGAGCCTAAAAACACCGGCCAAGGGCGAGTTAAGTATGTCAGCATTTAAATAAATAGAAGAATAAATAATTTTATTAAGAATTCTAATTATATGAATAGAAAAAAGCATCTGAAAATATTTCATGGATGAATTTTAATTGTTAAAATTCATGTCACATTATGTTTCCTTTTTTTAGTATTTTGGATTTAAAATATAATTACATTACCACTACCCCCATTACCTTTCCACCATACAACCCCCCTCGTGCCTACGTCACTGGCACCCTCTCAAATTCATGGCTTCTTTTTCTTCATTATTACCATTCACTCTTGCTCACTCCATTTAGTATTGCTTGTGTGTGTAATTTCAGAACTTACCAGTTGGTATTGTTTAACCAATCAGTGGGGTCATCCCTGGAGAAGACTATTTCACCAAACCTCAGCATTCCTTGGTTGCCCGAAGTTCTTCATCTAGGTATGGGTCCCATATTTTCCATCATGAATGTTTTTTAAGTACACTGTTCAATATCATTAAATATACTAACATTAATGTGAAGAAGCACCATCATCTTTCTATGTAATTTAATACTTCTCATCCTCTTACCGTGAAAATCCATGCCCACTAAACACAAACTCACCATTGTTCGTTCATCTGTGCCTCTAAAAACACCTCTGCTTTGCATTTCTAGGATTTTAACAATTCTAGGCACCTTGTAAAGCTGGAATAACACAGTGCATTCTTTTCACATTTATTCTTTTTGTGTGTGTATGTGGGGTGTCGGAGGATACACACATGCCACAGCACATCTATGGAGGTTAGAAAGCTATTTGTGAAAGGGATTTTCTCTTCTTCTTGTATGAGTCCTTGAGAACAAACTCGGGTCAGCAGGCTTGGCAGCAAGGGCCTTTACCCATGGTGGCATCTGTCCATCCCTACTATTTTCTTCTTAGGAGAAACTGATTTCACTGAGCATAATGTCTTCAAAGTCCAATCATGTTGTAGTATGGTTCAAGATTCACTTGTTACATGTTGTTTATCTCCTCACTGGTGATCAAGACTCACTTGTTACATATTGTTTATCTCCCAACTGGTGAACAAGATTTATTTGTTACATATTATTTATCTACCCACTGGTGAACAAGATTCACTTGTTACATATTGTTTATCTCCCCACTGGTGATCAAAATTCACTTGTTATATATTGTTTATCTACCCACTGGTGAACAGTTGAGCTGCCTGTGCCTCTTGGCCTTCGGAAGAATCCTACTGTGAAAGCAGATGTATGCAAATCTTTTTGAGACCCTGCTATAAGCCATTTTAGGAGTTTTGCTTTATTATATGGTAGTTTTATTTTTAATGTATTTGATGAATCTTTAAATATATTTTATAGCTCAAAAACAGTGTCACTATATTTTCAACAAAAAGTTTTAAAATATAAAGAATACATATGCACTTTTATTTGTATATACATAAAAAGCATAATGCTTTTGAAGAGACAGGCTGGCTATTCGATACTGACTCAATAGAGAGCTACCTGGTCTACCTTACCGACATCATCTCTTGCTGCCTTAGTTTACCGCATCACTGTTGATGAACTCATTAATTTGCTGGGTTGTCATTGGTGACCACAGCTATTGCCATCCATGCACATGCATCAATGTGGAGCTAGTTTGTTCTCCAAAATTACGATAGCTTTTAGCATGTACTGGAGAATACAATAAAATGGTGTTGAGCCAGGTGGTGGTGGCACACTCCTTTAATTCCAACACTCGGGAGGCAGAGGCAGGTAGATCTCTGCGAGTTCTCAGCCAGCATGGTCTACAGAGCGAGTTCCAGGACAGGCTCCAAAGCCACAGAGAGAAAATCTGTCTCAAAAAAAAAAATAAAAATAAAGAATGATACTGAATGAATGATTGAATTTTTACAATGTTTTCCTCGGTCCACAGAAGGAAAATATACAACTAAAACATAAAGGAAATAAGAGTTGCTACTTTTTACTTTTCATTCTGTGGAATTTGATTTTTTAAATAAATTATAACTACTATAATTTTTATTTCTCTTTTTGTATATTCTTGGTGAAGTAGAAAAGGTTTTGCTGATCTTGAAACCTCAATCATTCTGCCTCAGCCTCCCAAGTGCAGTAATTATAAGCATGTGTCACTATGCTTGTCTATATTATGATTTTGAAATTTAAAAAAATGGTAAGTCCTGGGACTAGGGAGCTTAGCTGCTAAAGTCCTTGCCTGGCATGCATGAGCTCCTGGGTTCAATCTTTAGCCCCATATAAAATGTGTTAGCTCATACCTATAATCTCAGCATTCAGGTGGTTGAGGAAGTAGGATCAAAATTTTATGCCTGTTGACTTCACAGAGAGCCTAACCTTGACTAAAGCAACACTGTCTCATCAATAAAACAAGGTAAAACAAAACAAAAGAAAGAATTCTGCAAGTATATAAATATAAAATACCTTTAATCTTCAAGATGAACCTTTATTGATAGGGATTTCTCTACTCTTAGGCTGAAGAAGAAGAAAGAAGATAGTGTGGAGAGCACCCAGCAAGCCCATATACCCCCTTCCTCTTAACAATGTGGCCAAGCCAATGTTGAGTCCTAAAACATTCCAGGGTGAAAGGCAGAAGTCCTTAGGGAAAGGTAGATTCGTTGGTGTTCCTGATAAGAGTCTTCTTCCTGGTAATTTGCCCTTTGACACACTTTCATTGCAGATCTCCTGGCCCTGGCTGAGTGGGGCTGCTGAGATTATTGATTATGTGACCCCATGCCAGCGGCATTGTGATTGTGATTCTATATTCTCAACATGGTGGAATTTAGAGTCACCACGTGGACATAAAACTGGAAATGTTGGTGAGGAGTTTTCTAAATCGGATTGAGTTGGGCATCCCAATTCTAACTGTGGGCAGCAAATTTCCATGGGCTAGGGTCTAGGGTCTTGAACTACATTTTAAAAAAATATCAGTGACTTGTTGGTCAATACCAGCAATTATCTCTCTTGGTTTTGTGAACAGAAGTTCATGGAAAGAACCACATCTTACACTGAACCTTTTATAAGACTAAGTGATTAAAAGTCAGTGGTTACAGAAAGGTTAGAAAGCTGAGGGTCTAGACAGTGATTCCAGTTTATCTTGAGCTATTTTTAACTCCCAAAATAACAATTCCTTGTCCGTCTGCTTTTCTGATCTAATATTCTTGTGACAAACAAGCAAAATCTTAAGAATGTCTTGACTTAACATACCAATATCTTCCACCTTCCACTAACCCAAAGGCTAAGAATATCATTAATATCTGAGACCAAGAGTTGAATTTCTGCTTTGTTTATGTCCACCAATTTAATAATGCTACTCCTTTAAACTGCTTTGATTTACGACTTTCTTTCTTCTGATGATATAAAAACTTTCATACAAACATTACCACATTAAAATATGAAATTTGGGGTAACCTAAATTTGTGTTCCTGGGACATACTCACTCAGACTTGGTTCCTGAATAAGCTGCTTCCTATCCCCTTTGAGGTGACAATTGTCGTCTTTGAGTCAACAGCTTCTTGGACACAGATGCAGAGCCATGACGGACAGTATCCTGGAACTGGAAACAGTTCTCTTCCTTAAGTTCATTAAATCGGGTATTTTGTTTCAATAATAAGTAAAATAACTCATATAGACATTGTGGAGACAAAGCTGACAGTCACATCTCAGGTGTGCAGTGAACACCACAGATCCTGTGTAAAAGAAGTGTGTGTCGCTAACTTAGAGTCTTCACATTCTCTCAAGAAGACTGACTTGGCTTCATTGTGAAAAACCAATTTAATGGGTAGGGGCTACTGGAAAAAAAACTTTATAGAGAAAAAACAGGTTGAAATAGTAAACAAAGAAAAGGTTCTGAGAAAGGCCAGGAACACATCCTGTTATGGTTCTGTGATTCCCTGAAAAGAACATGTATAAGGTATTTCCAATGGGGATCGAGTGTCTGTGAAAATATGAGTTGCCAAAGGAAGCAATTAGAGCAGAGGGTCAGAAGAGGTGGTGCTACCACCCTCATGAGTCATTCTGGTCATACGTAGCAGCCACAAGTTGCAAAACAGGAAGGAAAGAAAAAATTGACAAGTAGCAAAAGGCAGGCAAAATTCATTCTCCAGCCACTAGAAGTCAACAGAATAACTGGCCGCTGGACATAATAACTTCTAGTCTGGGAAAGAACAGATCTGGAAAACAGACAATCAGACACGTAAACTTTGGCAAGGTAAGAGCTACAGGAGTCAACAATTATTGTGATGGTTAGCAGAATGAAGTCTACCATGCCTCTGCTGGCCTGAATTTGTTGGCAGAGTTGCATGAAAACAAAGCCCAGAAATTCCCTGGTGATCAGAAAGCTCCAGAGTATTAATTTCCTGGGATGAAGGACTGGATAAATTCTTTGCCCTTCCCGCCAGTCATCCTCTGTATCCAGGCTGTAGCCAGCCTGCCAGAATAGAAAGAAGATGCAATGCCTGTCCCCCAAGAGCCAGAGCTTGCTCTCAGGTGCTGTTCTTTGTGATTTCACCAGCAGGCTTTCGTGGTGTGGTGATCTAAGAGAGAAAACAGGCTATGCATGCCTCTGGAAAAACCAAAAAGCGCCATGCCACACACATGGATATACCCCCATCACTCACAGAAAATGATATAAACAAAACCAATGGAATTCTTGCTTGACCTCCCACACACTTACTTCTCAATCCAATAAAGTTGGCAAGATTAACCTTCTCAACCAGAAACCATCTACAGTCTTAAAGGCACAGCCAATATTCAAGTGCCAAAGCCATACTATACGGATATTGCTGGGGTAGAGGGACACTTCATGTTCAAAGCAAAGAATACAGTCAGGGAACCAGTTAGGTATGAGGGAGAGAGTAAGCTAGGTATGAGGGAAAGAGATAAGGATGCTGTTGCTTGGTCTGCTGAAAGTCGTGACTTCACAGGCAACTCAACCTTCTAGACATAAAGTCTTTTCTTCCCTAACATGCCTAGTGCTTGGGGATGAAAATCTCCCAGATTTCAATAGTCACAATGACTATCCACTGCAAGCATTGACTGGAAGCATAGACATGCAGAGACAGGGATTTGTCACACAGCAGTGTGTATCCAGACTGCCTGAGGATCTATGAAGATTCAATTCTGTATGAGACCTGTGATTCTGCATTTCCACCCAACTTCATAGCTCAGGACCACACTGAGTGTGGGAGATGGGAATCACTGACTCTCCAATCAGCTGCAGTTGGATCAAACCAGGAAACACAAACATTAGCAATGGATATGGCTCAGGTTCCACCCACCCTGCTTCTGATCTGATGGCTCAGGGCTGAGGTGTTTACAAGTGTTGCAGATAAAAGAGATGCTGAGCAAAGTGTGAAAACCACCGCATCCTTAAGAATGAGAAAATATTAATAAATAACCTTTGGTGATCTGGAAAATTTCAGCCAGATAATTTTTATTCTTTCCATGAACCAACAATGTCCCCTACAATTTCGAATCTGGACTGAGATTTCAAATCAGAAACACACATGTTTTGAGGGTTTTTGGTGGGGATTTTTTTTTGCCTCTTCTTTGAAATACATAATTTCTTTGCTTGCAAAGAGAGCAGCTAACTCCTGAATTGTCTTGGGTCTAAAATAGAACAAAAGTAATATGCATGCAGAGAAGAAGATAATGGACCTCAGGTAGAAGAACCTGCTTCCACAGAGCCTTCTCTGCCATGGTACCCACCACTTGTTCTGTCTTTCCTCACACTCTGACCTGCCTCCAGCCACTTGATTGTTCACAATTCTGGAGCTCACCACCAAACTTGGGGGCCTTTAATGTCCAGGATTTGACTCAGCTGAATATATAGAGAAAAACAACATGACTTGCATAATATAGAAAGTTGTTTCTTTTGCACTGCTAAAGAACCTGGGGGTCATGAATTAGGATTGGGGTGATGGGTTCCTGGGCATCATCCTCCATCTTGCTGCTCTGCCATTCATAGCTTTCTGACTCACAATCTATATTAGTGTTAGAAGGTGTATGAAATACTTTTACTGACAAAAATCATTGTAAGGAAGGAAGGGTGGGTGGGAGGGTTTATTTTGGCTCAGTTTGGGGGTACAGTCTACCAAGTCAAGGGCAGGTAGTTACATTGTGTCTGATTTAGAAGGCAGAGGATATTGAACGCTGGTTTTCAACTCCCTTTCTTCTTATTCAGTCTGGCACCCTACTCCACAATATGGTGTTACCCTCATTCAGAGATCCTCTCCTTAATTACCCCAGTCTATAAACTCCCCCAACCATGTGCCCAGAGATTTGTCTCCTCAGTGATCTTAGATCTTGTTGAATTGGCAATGAATAGATCCCAGCATGGCAGCAAGATCATAGGAAGACATTGTATCTGAAGACAGGTAACAGAGAGTGAATAGGAACTGGGACCAGGCTATGAAACCTCTACCACCTACTTCCCCCACCACATACACACACAGTAATCTAGGCCCTCCAGTGAAGCTTCACCTCTAACTCTGACAACCTTGCAAAACTGCACTATCAACCAGAAAAGTATTCAGACCCAGGAACCTGTAAGAGACATTTTACAGTCAAGTCACACCATGGTCAAAAACATGATTGTTGAAGCACCATCATTTCTGCAGTACAGCCAGGAAGAAGGATCAATGGGAAACTTCAGTATCAATAGCTTTTACTCTAGCATTGCCATGCATTGATTACACTTTGATTGGATCCATTCTCCCTCCTATTATCTCTTCTTTTTTAAAGAAGCACCGCTCCTTGCCTAGTGTTTACTCTCATTCCATATCTAGAAGCAAGAAAGGTTGGGAAACACTGTCTTGATGAGGCAAAAGTACCAAACTAAGTCCAAGTTGTTTTAACTAAGAAACATGAAAAACACTTGTTATAGAGAAACAAGTAATGGTTAACCAAGGTTTAGTTCCTTTGACTCTGTTTGACTTCCTGCATCTTTTTTCTACTTAATAAGTAGATGTTGTGAGCCCTATGAAGCATTCCATGCCCATTGTCATAGTTCATGCTCACATTAACCCCACCAGGAAAGTAGTCTTAGTTTGTGTAACTATCCGGATTACCTGCCTATTAACATTTGTATGTAGTTATCGCTCATTAGCAGAACTATCTACTACTCTAATCCCTTCCTCTAGAATAGAAGCTCATAAACCAATTCATGTCTCAGTATCTGAGCTCTGTCCATAGAGGACATAGGTCTGCCCTTCCCATCAGATCACTGGCTTAGGCTCCAGCCACCAAAGACTCTTTATTCTTCTTTCTTATTCTTTTTCCTCTTCCTTATTCTTACAAAATATCCTCAAGTGCTTTTAAAGCCAGGAAAAGAACCAGAGTTCTGCACTGTCTAGTGAACTTTTATTTCTTACCAGAACAAATGAGACAAGAATTCTAGACAATAATAGTCATTGTTACATAAGAATGACTGAGTTGTTTCCATTGACTTGTGAAGTTCTTTATATAAACTATAGAGGACAAGGGAGGAGAGGAATGGAGGGTAGAGTAGGTAAGGCAAAAAATTATGTGTAGTGTGTAGATGTGGGGACTTTCTTGTCTGCCTGCAGTGACTTTATCTAGTCTCTGCATCTGGCCACCACTGCTCCCTGTCTCAATAAGCAGGTATTTGTGAGCTGGCCCAGCATCCTTTCAGTGATTTAAGACCATCCAAACAATTCCTTAGTGTCACCATTCCAATTATAAACCTCATCAACCTTTAAATTAGATGTAAACTAGAAGTTTAGAAGCAACCAAACTTGAGAAACAGCCTCAAAGTGGTGACCTATTTTCCTTGAGATTTATCTCTTGCTTGAAAATATAGAATGCAACCTGCAAGCAAAATGCCAGCTCACTGATTATACTGATTAATGGGGTTCTGCTTCATCTAAAGAGATGTCTATTTTTATCCTTACCCTTAAAACTCATGAGAGTTACCCACTTCCTGAAGACCAGTTTTCTGTTATTCGCATGGCTTTGTAGCCACCCAGTGCAAAAGGAAACAGATTGAGAATAGCTCTTTTCAATGGCTGCTTCTTTTTATTTTGATCTATATATAATCTCTCAGTGAGTGTGGCATTTGTTCTGAATATTTCCTATATAAAAATCTTGTCTTGAGCAATTTAAATCTCTACCTAACTAAGCAGGTCTCTGAACAATGTGTCTACAGCCGAGTACATCTGATATGGAGAAACTTGAGTTATCACCAATGGGTCCTGAAATCGGCATCTGAGAAATGACATTTGGTGCAAAGATGAATGGTCCCCTGAGAAGACATCTAATGATGGTGGTGATAAGGTTCTGGAACTTTCTTGCCCTTTCTGTGTACTGAAAGGTTTGTGAGAAATAAGATCAAATAAAAGAATTCTCTCTGGTCTCTCAGTCTAATTATCTTTCATTTAGTGTAGTTAAACAAACATTAGCCTGGGTCTGGAGGATTTAACCTTTTTTTTAAAATCTGTGCTGTGAGTTTATCTATGCTTTGTTTAAAAAAAAAGAAGAGCACTTTGGAAGTCATGGTTTTGTCTCTCTGAGAGATTTCTGATTCCCTGTCCATCTTCTTAAGAGAGCTCTGGTACCCTTCCTTGTTTAGGTTTGGATGGAAAACCAAGAGCGGGGGAAGAAAAGATGCTTTCCCAGGTTGCCATGGTGACTGAAGAGCATTCTGGTTCTGTGGCATTGATACACCTCTCACAAACAAGAACCACCCAGACACTCTTTCATTTGGAACTGAATCCAAATGCATTAAAAGGCACCTTGTGAACATTCTGGCAAAGAATGTGAGATTTAGAGGTGAGTTTGGCTTCTACACGTGGTTCTCCTTCATAGTAAATGGGCAGATTGCACCAGAAACAAGCACTAAGAACTCTATCTTTGTTATCAGAAAAATAAGGATGGTTATAGTATCCTCTTTGTCTGGAATAAGGGAGACAATAAACGTGGAAAAGCATTGAGGTATTTGCTGCAATGCAAAGAGCTTTGTAAGAAACGTGTCGGGTTTGTCTGACTTCACACACACTTCTCTAGCTTCAGACAAGCACTGGATCTGAGGACCCATCCTTCTTCCAGGCTGAGAGGCCCAAGGCAGAGCACCTGCCTCCCATTTCCCACAACCACCGCTCCGGTCAACTGAAGCTCTCAAATCAGTGAAGAATCTCTGTCAACAGCATGGTTGCTTAAAGCCACAGGGCTGAGCATTCCTGTGTGCCTGAACAACACCCCCAAATTCAACTCCCCTCACTACTTCCTGCTGAGCCAGAGTCTGTGACAGTGAGGAGTCCAGAATCTACCTGATGGGTTACTTTCCTCATTGCTGTGACAAAATAGTGAGGAGGCGGAAAAGTTTATTTTTAGAACATGGTTGGAAGGTACTCCATCATGAAGGGGAAAACACAGCAGTAGGAGTTGAGGCAGTGGCCACATTGCATCCAAGTCTATAAGGACAGAGATGAATGTGGATACTCAGCTCACTTTCTCATAATTCCTGTCATTGAGTCTAGGGCACTCACCCTAGGAGAGTGTTGTCCACACTCATGGTGGCTACTTTCTCCTCAGTCAAATCTCTCTGGAAACACCCTCACAGACACACCCAGAGGTGCAGCTCCTAGATGATTCCAAATCCAGTCAAGGTGAAAATGACAGCGAACCATCGCACTGTTTGACCAGATTCTTCTGTCTGAAAGCCAAAGATGTTTTGCTCTGCCCTTTGAGTGTGCCAACCTCTTTCTCAAGTCTTTAGTCAAGTAGTTTCTTTTGCTCGAGCATCTGAGGAACAGCTCAACTCCTACAGCAGCTCTTGGCACCTCTTTCTCCAGGTGTTTGTGAAAATACATTTTCTCTGGATTTCTAGTCTGGGATAAAATGCTTGTCACATGCCTACCTTTATATGCAGCAGGCATTTTAACAACAAAAAAGGCTTCTCACAGTTAAAGACTCCATGATTCCTCTTCCATAGAGTTACACAGAGGAGTTAAACTCATAGGCAGAAGGTAGAATGAATGCTCCATACCAGAAGGAGAAACTGGAGGGAGGCACCGACAGAGACATGCTATCTGATGTGAACAGATTTTCAGCTCTGAAAGATGAGACAGTTCGACCATAGATGGTTGTGAGGATAGCACAGCAATGCCTAAGCATTTACTGTCACTTCAAGAGCACACAAAATTTATGAAAGTGTTAAATTTTAGTGCTAGATGAAATCAAATCCAGAACATTGCGCATGTCAAGTGCTCTACTAAGTCTCTTCTCAACCCTACCACCATGCTCACCTTTTCAAAAAAAAAAAAAAAGGATGTGTTACTTTTACTAGTCTGAAAATCCTGTAAGATGGAGGTGCTATTTTTCTGGTTTAAACAGAGCATAAAAAAATTATCCAAGCACACTCACTATGTTAGTAAATAGTGATTCTTTAATGGTGTGAACACAAGTCATATATTTCCTGTGTTGCAGGTCTCTTTACCATGAATAGCAGGAAAAGTACATCTTTCCCATGTATGGTCCTAATACTTCCAGACTCATGTTGGTCAGGGAAGGGGTGTTGAAGAATCCATGGTGTCCAGACAGAAAGGAAGGTTTGAGGGAACCAAAGTGCGGCAGTGCTACTCGGGTCTCTCAGGAAGTACCTAAAACAAACAAGTGCTCTGCCCGTCTGCCTCTGCCAGAGCTTCTGATGCAGATGGAAACCTAATCTAGAAGGAAGTTATGGTGAAGGGAACAGATAAATAGGAGACTCTGCTATCTTAGGTTCTCTGTAACCAGTTAGTAGACCTCTTCGAGCAAGATGTTGTCTCCAGTGGGAATATGCGGTTGATAATATTGCTCTGTTAAAGATACGCAAAACCTAGACACATTTGTGATGTATGGAAATGTACATAAATCAATTCATGGTAGAGATGGATATGTAAACACAGTGTGACAACCGTGGGTTATAACCGCCATTGTAGAAGAATATTAGCTTATGGCTTCAGGATCACCAGCAAGTTTGCTTTCTTTTCATCACTACATCTTTGTTATTATCTCATAATTGTAAGAATGACGACAGAATCTGAAGGACTGACTTAGGAAGTCCCAAGCCAGGATATCTCTGTGGTATCTGTTATCTTAGGATCTGTTGCTAACTCATAGCTCCTTGGGATACAGGTTCCCCCCATCTCAGAAAGAGGTTGACTATAGATACCTCAGGATTCAGTAAAGTGGGATAGGTAAGTGCTGATCACTCCTGGGGTACAGCTCCAATCAGGAGTGGAAGCAGAAGTGAGCTTTAGATTGCTACATGAAGGCCAGAGGAGAGGAGAGGGGCTTACTGTCCACAGTAATGCCTGGCAGAGGATAGGCTTAAGTCAGAACTACTTCTGTGAAGAGATACAGAAAACCTACTACCGGGATAGCGTGTCCTCCCGTGATGACCAGGTTCTCCCTTGGCACCAGTGGTCATTAATTTCATAGTACCATATGAAAACAGTTCATGGTGGTAACCAATCTGGCATGGATTGCTTTGTTAACATTTAGCTGAATCTGGTGTTTGAAACCACAGTTCTTGCCTTGCAGTGCCATTGAATGATGTGGGATTATGTAAAATACCAAGGACAGTTGCCTACTGTGCTAACTTTGTCTATCCTTCTTCCCTTGCCTGCGTGGATACCAAGAGTGAAGCAGAGGTTACAGTGAAAACACAGTGTCTACCCAACTTCGTGCCTCCACAAAGGTGGGTTTAGAGAAGAAATGAATGCCTGTCCCATGCTTGAGAAGTCCCTGCTCCCTTTCCACCTCCTGGGCGAAGATGATGTCATCATTCAGGCAGTTAAACAAAGAGGAAGTGTATCTGGGATTCTTAGCAGTCTGGCCATATGGCTGGAATTCAATTGGTTCGTTTGTGTTTGGGCTGACAACAGGACCATTTTAACTCAATAAAAATACTCCACCCCAACTCCAGAGAACCTGGCATGCATCGTGACGCAGCTCGACATTGTCTGGTACGTTCCATTTTCTAGGAAGAAGTCTGCAATAAAGCTTCTACAAATATTATCACTGAGAGCAAACAGAGCAAAGTCCAGAGAGTGAGTGCAGATCACCACTAATTACCCAGGGGATGGAGAACACTAACGGGAACAAAGAGTTAAAATAGAGCTCGGAAAGACCAAAGAAAGCGAAGGAAGACTATGTTCTGACAGAAGATGGTTAGTGTCGTCAGTTGATAGGATGCAGAACCAACGAGAAAACACAGACCTCCGAGCATGTATGTGGGGGAGTTTCTAGACTGTGTTAACACCCACCTTGGTGTCACTAATTTATGGGCTGTGATCCTGAACAGAACAAAAAGGAGAAAGAAGTTGAGCACAAGCATTCCTCTTGCTCTGCTTCCTGGCTGCAGAAAGAACCAGCTCCTTCCCTGGCTGCTCCCCCACCATGAGAGACCATAGCCTCAAACTATGAGCCCGAATAAAACCTTTCCTCAGGTTGCTTTGTCAGATATTGGGTCAGCACAAGAAGACAGGTAACTAGCACAGCCTGGGATTCCCCATGTGAGGTTTTTCTCTGCGTAATCTATGTCGCCTCTCACTAACAAGCTTACACACTAAGAATGCCTTGTCCTGATATAACCAATACTTGCAGAACAGGGAGAATTATCAGCATAAACAGAGATCTCATCACCAATCACCTCTGGCTTCTTCTTCCTCTGCTCCCCTGCGTTTATCATAATTAGGTGAGAAAAATGTATTTCTCAACTCTACTCATCCTGTGCCTCCATTTTTCCAGTAGCCCCTGAGTCTTGTAGAGTTGCTAGTTATTTTAATCAATTGATAAGTATAAGGATATGAATTAGTTTTATAGCCAGTTAGGGCCACAGCATGGATTATATAGGAAAGTTGGTCTTTTTAGTGTGAATTTATGGTCCACTCCAGACTCATAACTTATAGCAGGAGTAGTAACCTCCACTAAGCAAACTTCCTTAGAAATCTCTAACGCTCTTAATGGGATTTCCTTGACATTTGCAGTAAGCTAGAAGATGCTGGGTTAGAAGCATGAGCCCAGAACCACAGTCACAAAGAGACTCAGGCCCTGCCCTTCCTGAGTATCTCTACAACTGCAGAGATCCAGCAACCCCTCTGTTCTCGTGTATGTGTATCTACCAAACGGACTGATAAAATCTGACTGGTTTTCGTGACCTCTAATGACAACTCAGTCATGCTCCAAAGAGAACATATGTTTCCCCCCTTCGGATTCATGATCAACGTGATAGCTAAAGTGTGTGATAGTTCAGTTAGAAAAGCGCAGGCAGGAGAACGTGCAACCATGAGGGCCTGAGTTTGATCCTTATAACATGTGTGGAAAAAAATGAAAAACAGACAGGCATGGTGGCCCACTTTTAATCCCAATGCTAGGGAAGAGAAGACCACAGCTCAGTGGTTAATCTCAGGCAAGAGAGATAACATGTTTCGGTAACAGAGGTATCCAACCTCCTGGGTAACAATACCCAAGGTGTCCTCTGGCCTACACACACACACATACACACACACATACACACACACACACACATATACAAACACACACACACACACATATACACACACACAGTAATCTTAATCTGAGAGCACTGGACATGGTCCACACACATCCTAGAAATGGGTGGGTGTATCCACTCTTCTTGATCTTACCTATCTGGCTCTATGACCCTGGTACTCTTTTGACAATGTCCAGGGATAGCAATTTAAGAAGAAAATCATGTCTACAGGCTGCACGACTTCTCCTGGTGTGAGGAAGAAGCTGAGTCCTGCAAAGAATGAATGTTGCATAGCTTCAGTTCATCATGGACGAAGGGGGATGTGAGTCCAGGCTGGTCCCGTGAGGGTCTCTCCAGCCCAAAGGTATATGTTTATTTTACAAATGTTTCACAGTCTGCTTAAGGTTAGTCTTTTCCCATACATGTTTAATTTCAGCATTCCTCTGGCAAAGACCACACTGCATAGAATCTCTCCTATCCAAATGAATTCAAAAAGACACATTTCAAACCCCAATGAAAAGGTATTAAACTGTCTTCACGAATTCCAAATTTGAAGGAAGAACCCTAAAAGTACTTGGAATCTTGTGTTAACTTGGTGATAGTATCCCTTTGTTCATTTTCATTAATATTGAAAATAAGATTAATCAGAAAAAAATTAAGTGACACTGGTTCTTTGACAAGGAGCAACGATAGAAACAGGATCCCTGGGAAAAAGTGGATCTGGCAGGACACAACGATAGAGGTTCTCCCTTCGCTCTCAAAGGTCCTGAAGATTGGCGAGGGTAGTCAGTTTCTTTCACTTTTCTTGTCTAGATATTAATATAGGATATTTCCATCTTCTTCCCAAATCTGCTAGGGAGGAATGTTTCTTTGATAACAGAGAGTTCACTGAATTAAAAAACAAAAAAGTGAGGAGAGTCATAAGACAATATGCACATGGTAGGGGGATGGGTGGAAGGAAAGGAGGGAGGGTGGGAGAAAGGGAGAGGAGAGAGAGAGAGAGAGAGAGAGAGAGAGAGAGAGAGAGAGAGAGAGAATTCATCTTTGAAAACATCATCTTAATTAGTTTTCAAAGAACAGAATCTGCTGCAAGTATCTCCTGACCATTGGATTGTTTCAGGAAGGTCTCCCATGATGAATCTAGCAGCGCAATATTAGCTTCCCTGAAGTGTCCAGATAAGGTCACCTGTGGTCATCCACACATTCTCTCACCTAGACACCTGCCTCGCTTGAGATGAGACCACAGCTTTTGGGACAGAAAGGTCTCACGAAACCTACCTGTTTCAATTTAATATAAGCTTGACAGGATTGAGGAACCCTAGAAGAACAGCGAGGCACAGGCTTCGGGGTACATCTGTGAAACTGTTTCCAGAGACAATGAGATCATAAAGATCAGGACCTAATTAATGAGGTAATCCAATGATGAATTAAAAATGTGAACAGACTACTGAAAGATGGTAGATTTTTGGATCATTTACTGGGTTGTGCCTTTGAAGGCACATCTTGGCCCTGGTCCCTTTCTGTTACTTCTCTGCTTCCTGGACACCATCAGGTGAGACACTTATTTTGCCCCATACCCTAACCCTTCCTAGACACCAGCAGGTGAGACACATACCTTATCCCATACCGGAAATAACCACCGTGGTGTTTTACTCATGACATGCCCGGGAACAAAGGAGCCAGCCAACTAAGACCTGTAGCTGCTGCTGAAATCATGAGTCAAAATGCTTGTCTTCCTTAAGTTGTTTCTCTAGGATCTTTGTCAGGGCAACAAGAAGTGACGAAGACATAACCTTTCCTGAAGACTCCAGGCATCATGAGCCTGTACTAGCATGGCCTGTTCTGTATGTCACTCACAGTCTCACTTGCTAATCTCCCTGTTCAGCAAAGTGGGAACCACGTCCAGGATAAGAACCGTGTTTCAGTCTCCACGTGGACATTCTGGTGTATATTTTCTATGGAGATAAATAAAATTTACATCCTTCTTCAAAGTTCTTCGACATATGTGACTATTTCAGAACAGTTGGAAGTTTGTAATATATTCTGATATGCATATATATCCTATCTCAGCAAAATGCTACAGGAATATGTGTATAAATTAAACCAAGCCCTTGCCCTCTGGATGGCGCTCACCAACACCTTGCTATTAACACCTTAGACTTTCAGAATCAAAGTTGTATATTCATGTCCCATAATTTATAAGTTGTACTAGAAATCAGGGTCAGAAGGGGAACTATGCCTACTGGAGTTTGCTTGAAGTTGGGTGAATGAATTTGCCCCCTCATCACTGTGACAAAAAGTAGGTGAAGTCCAGCTCAGGGCTTGAGTTTGGAAATGGTTCTCAGAATACTGGTCCATTTGAAACAATATATTTAGGTTTCCTGGCTGTAGACAGAATTTTACGACCTCTACACAAGTTTTATTTTAAAAACAAAAGAAATATTGTGTTTATCAGTATTCCCTTAAACCAGTGTTTCTCAACCTTCTAATGCTGCGACCTTCAATACAGTTTTTTTTTTATGTTGTGGTGACCCCTCAACCACAAAAGTATTTCATTGTTATTTCATAACTGTAATTTTGCTACTGTTATGAATTCTGGTGTAAATATCTCTTTTATGATTATCTGAAGCAACACCATGTGAAACAGTTATTCAACCCCCCAAAGGGGTTGTGACCCACAGATTGAGAACTCCTGCCTTAAATAGCAGCAAATGCATTGCATGTGTCTTACTCTGTGATTCAGCAAGACCTGTGTATTCACAGACAATTTTGACATAAGATTATATTCAGATTTGGCATAGATTTACCTTGCCTGGACAGAGGAGATGCCAATTCTGATTATTTCCAATTCGAATTCTGTGGCCACTGCAAGCTGGATAGAAACGAAAGGCATCTGTTCCTATCAACAAAAACTGGTCCCTTTGGTAAATATCTTACATCCTTGGATTAATAACTTGAAGCATCCATCTAGTCCAGCTGCATGGGCGGTCTGTGTATTTGTTGACTCTTGTGGCTAATCAAAAGGCACACAGAAAAATTGCAAAATCTTCCAAAGTCAGAGAAAGAGAAATATGAAAATTGCTTCTGAGAAGCAAGAAGGGCTCCATTATGGAGGCCTTTAAGAAACAATAGGATAGAAGTCAGGAGGGGTGCCCTTGTAGTCTCAGCTCTCAGGCAGCTAATCTAGGAGGACAGAGAGTTTGAGTCTGGACTGAGATATAAAGTAAGAGTCTGCAGCAAGCAGGCAAGCAGCACAAAAGAAAAAAAGAATAGAAAAACTCAAGACTATAAAAGGGTCAAAAGATATTTTTTCTCTATAACCAGCAGTAAAGAAGTAGACTATTTGATGATCAAGAAACAAGGCTGGGGCCCGAAAGACGGCTCGGTGTGGAAAGCACTTGATACCAGGACTGACAAGAAGAGCTCAGTTCCTTGTGATCCGTATGGTACAAGGAATGAACTGATTCCTGAAATTTGTCCTATAACCTTTATACTTGCACCATGGCATATGTCCACATGCATGTGCATAAGCATGTACGCACACACACACACCTGGAATATTTAAGAAAAGATACATGAAACAGACAAAGGATGCTCTTCTCACATTTTTAGAGTAAACTTCTGGATGATGAACATTGCTTCTCCATTATAAATATTTTTTTAATAAAGAGGATTTATGAACCTCAATATCTAATGTCATTTGTTGAAATTGAATTTTTGTTTATTTCATAAGAGCAAGAGATTATTCAAATTGTTTTCATTGGACTTGAAAAGTAGGGTAATTGAATTATGAGACCTTCATTCCAATTTTAGCTAAATAACCTTCAGAAGTTTTTTTTTTATTTGGAGGTTTCTGTTTGTCAATGGAAAGATCAAGAAACAAAATTATCATTAGCATGAAGAATGGAGGGACCCAGGTACACAGATTAATAGGATAATTGATAGATTAATAGAAAGATAGGTAGATGGGGGATTAGGGAAATGGACGGTGTGCTACTTTTCCTGGAAAAATATAAGGAGAAACCTATTCACTTATAGATTAAGTCTCACTTATTAATCAGTTGACTGGGGATACTTAGATTTTGCAACAGTATTGCTCAAAAGTCTCACCCCAACATGGGAAACAACTCACAAAAGCTGCATCACTAGAGTCCTGCCCACAATCAACCTTCCATCTTATCTGCACTGTAGCACCAAGACCACATACAGGTTGGGTGCAAGAGGGACTAGAAGACAGGGATTTGGGGTGAGATTCTGGATGTCTGTTCCTTCTAGTTCTAGGAGGGGCATCAACATCCCTGTTACCATAACCACAGCCCTACTCATCATTACAGTGTTTTTCTCTTTTATTTTCATAAATATGGTGTTGTCTGCAGGCAATGAGGACAATCTCTTCTATGCTGTGGCTGATGGCCATATCATTAGGAAGAGCTATATTACATCTGATGATAGATGATTGATAGATAGATAGATAGATAGATAGATAGATAGATAGATGATAGGTAGACAGATAATAGATGAATGGATGGATGGATAGATAGATAAACAGATGATAGATGGATAGATAGATGATAGATAGATAGATAGATAGATAGATAGATAGATAGATAGATAGATAGATAACAGATTAATAGACAAATAAATGATAGGCAGGCAGGCAGAGAGACAGACATATACTGTTTTCCTAAGGAAGTGTGTCAATAACTCTTCCAATAGCAAGTTGCTAATCTTCAGTATCAGGCAAACCTAAAGTGTTAAAACTATTATTCCTTATTATCAGTTGATACAAAAAAGGCACCAAGCTAGTGCCTCTCTTTTTGAAAAAGTTTTTTAAAAAAAAACAGGCATTTTTAGCCAAGTTGTCATTGATGAACATGTTTTATCTGAAAGATCACTATACATAATGACATCATAATCATATCATTTTCAACCCACTGTGCATAGTCATCCTCAGGCACGGCTTGTAAGCATTCCTATGAGAATGAGAAGTATTTCCAGCCATGTATTCCTTCTGAGTTAGTCTGTTCTAATCTGCCATCTATGATCCCTACAATTGAACTCAACCTATGGAGAGGTGAATGTTTAGTGGAATGCAAGGGGACATGCATGTGAACGGAAATTTGAATTACTAGAGAATCCCAGCAATAATTTTATATCTTTAAAGATTTATTTTGCTTTAGTCCACATGGGATTGAAGTGAATATGTAGGGGAAAAAGAGAAAAGCATGCATTTTCCATTAAGAAAATTTTCAGTGAAAATCAGTCGTAGTCAGACATGGTCACTGATGAGTGTAATCTTAGCATTTGGAAGGCTGTCACAGGAAAACAACTATAGACTGAAGGCCAGCCTAGGGTACAGAGTACATTCCAGGACAACATGGTCTATGCATCAAGACTCCATCTAAAGTTCATTTTTATATTTGAAAAAGGGAAAGAGATGACCTGGAGAGATATCTCAACAGTTAAGAGCACAAAATTCTCTTGCACAGAACTCAGGTTCAATTCCCAGCACACACAGGACAGTTCACAACTGCCTGTATCTCCAACTCTGGGGGATCTGATGTACAATTCTGACTTCTGCAGGCCCCTGCATGCCCCTGTTAAATTTATTTATACACAAACATAAATTTATTTAGGCACAAACATATAATAAATAAACAAGTGAATAAACAAATAAAGAATTTTGAAGAATGGCTAGGGAGGTGCACAAGTTAAGAGTACGCCCTGCTCTTCTAGAGGAGCCAAGTTCAGCTCCTATTATTCACATTAGGTCACGCAGAACTGCCTGCAGCTCTAACTCCAAGGGATTCAGAACCTCTTCTGGCCTCTGCAGGCATCTACTCTCACACGTGCATACCCACACAAAGAAACACACGCACACATACACACACACTTTTAAACCGTAAAATAAATCTAAAAAAATTGAAAAAAAAAGCAGTGTAGTTTTTCTGCTCATGAAACCTACTTCTAAGCATTTGAAGTGATTCATTTTGTCAACTTTTGTCACTATTCCCAAAATAAAATTCTGGGCTTATGAAATATGAAATTTGAGTACAATGGCTTAAATTGCTACTATTAAAAATATTCTCAAATACCCAGTTAAGACATGAGAAAAACAAGCAAAGGAACATGAGTTAGCATAAGAGGCAAATTATGTAAGTAATTTTTGCAAAGGTATGATAATTGTGCCCTGAGAAATATCTTGAAATTCGGACTATTAATGCAATGACCAGTTCTATATGGTACTTCAGATATTGTTGTCCAAACAAATTTCTTTAGTCTCTAAAAGGTAGGTGGGAATTACAGGTACTGGCAGTCAATGAACTGGGGTATCACTATGACAGAAAAATAGTTTAAAATGAAAGCAAATGTTGACAGCTCAAAACTTGAGACACTGCTCTAGTTTGTGGCATCCTTGCTCAGTTGATGCTGTGTTGGGCAGCGAGAGATTAAAGCTCAGCATGCCTCTGAGCCAGCCACGCCTGCTTCTGATTTAGCAGCAATCAAGAAATGACTAACTGCTTCCAAGCATACAAATGACAGCTGTGCAATCACCCATCCTGAAGAATCGCCATGTCCTTCTAACATGAGAACTAAAGGTGAGGGGCAGGGAAGCCTGTGAGTATCGCAGCTAACTCCTAGAGATGCTTCTGGAAGAAGGTAGAGAGCAATGGGGATGAAGAAATGGGAAGGCTGCCTTATTGGAAATGAGAACCAATAAGATAAAGACAAGGTGGTTCTAGAAACCGTAGAAGCTTCTGAGAGCAACCATGAAATAAGTTTGCAAGGTGAAATTATGGATTTTTTTTTGCATTGCATCTCCTCCTCCAGTTATACTTTTGTAAAACAAAAGACTTAGTGAAAACCTACTATGAAATCACTTAGACTTTCAGTGGTTGTTTTGGTTTGATTTCTGTTGCTGTGATAAACACCATCACCAAAAGCAACTTGAAGAGGAAAAGGTTTATTTGGCTTCCACTTCCAGGTCAAAATCCATCACTAATGGAAGTCAGGGCAGGAATCCAAGGCAGAAGCTTGAGGATAAAAACCACAGCTCACTCACGAGCTCCTTCTTAACTAGCATTCTTACAAAGCCAAGGCTTACCTGTCTAGGGATTGTGCCACCCACAGTGGGCTAGTGCCTCACATTTTAATCTTCAGTCAAGACACTCTGTCACAGACCTAGCTACAGACCAATCTGGTTCTAGCGATGTCTCAATTGAGGGTCCCTCTTCTCAAGTGGCTCTGGGTTCAGGTTGGCTACAAACACCAACCAGTATATTTGCATAGCTGTTACTATAAGATGATTCATGTTGCTCTGAGGTTTGGGGCTTGTTGGTGCAGGATGGAACAAAAGTTCAAACTGACCAACAGAATCTTCAAAATGAGCACAGGTTCCATCTCTGAAATTTTGCAAAGCCCACTCATCTGCAAGCATCAGTTATGTGTGTGTAACTTCATTGCATGTGTATGCTACGTTTGCTTTATCTATCTACAGAACAGGGGCAACCACTTTCTCTGTGGCGATGAGATGAGGCCAGAACACTGGTGAATTTTGCAATCCTGAAAGAAGCACTGAGCTAGTACAAACTGTGATTATTATTTCCTGCTCATGAATCTTTTCACAGATCCTCATTCTCTTTAACTTTCTTCCTTGACACTTGATATTTGAACCACTGGTGTTTGCCCAGTTTGAAGCAGAAGGCTTTGTACACATATTTTTAACTCCAGTTGGCATGCCAGGCTCAAACCAAAGATGAAACTCAAAACCATTTGCAAAGACCATTAAAACGGCAATGAAGCATCCAGAGACACAGGACAACATGATCCTTTGCCTTGATGCGAGGATCAGGTATGCTGCTTTAAATAAGGCAATTCGTTGTACATCACATTACATACATTGTGGACATTGAAAGTACACTTGCTTATGTTTAAATCCAAAAGATCATAAGCTCAAATTCATCAGCTCTCATATTCAAACTTTTGTGTCTAAAAATGAATGCCCTTAGTGGTCTGTAATAACACAATAGTTACTTTAGTAGTTTCAGAAGCTCTACCAATCAATCAACTGTTATTGATTACTCTCTGTGATATAATAGTTATGTCTGATGCAAACTGACTCCTAAAAGAAGTTTATTTTGGTAGCATATATTCATTGGACAAAATGTAAAGTTTCATTAGATCATTTCTTTCAAATATAGCACTGTTTTGACCATATTCACCCCCTTCCTAACTTCTTGCTTTTAGTCTTTGTGTCTCCTTTTTCTCCATCTGCTGGTCTTCTCCATTTCTTTAGTCTCCTTCTGGTTTTCATGTCATATATAAAAGCATACACAGAGAGAGAGAGTATTTATGTGTCTATAAAGAAGTCTGAAGCCACAAATGAGAAAAAAAAAAAGCAATATTTTTCTTCTGCTTCTTACTTACTTCACTTAGTATGTTCATATTCAGTTGCATCCATTTTCCAGGAAACAGCATAATTTTCTTTTTCATGGCTGAATGAAATTCCACTGTTGATCCCATTTACTTTATTCCATTGCCTCCTGGACACCTCGGCTGGTTGCATAACTTGGCTATTGTGCTCAATAAACACGGCGATGTGGGGGTCTCTGTGGTTTGTTGATTTAGAGTCCTTTGGGTTTATACCCAGAAGTAGGGTAACAAGTACATGGTAGTTTTAATTTTGTTTTGTTTTGTTTTGAGGAAACTTCATGCCAGTTCTGGAAAAAGAAAATACCGAAAGTAGAAATGAAGAGAGAGCATTCAATCAGAACTTCTTACTAAAATTTTGTAGTTAAAATTTAGCTAAGAATTATATACTATCGTAGAGTTTGGGGAAATTAAATCTGCCCAGTAAATGCAGGCTGTTATATTGACTTACCAAATCATGAACAACTTCTCGTCCAAGAACTACCTGCTTTCAAACTTAGAATGCTTAAGTTCTCACCCCAATTACTTGGATGTTTCAAGACACTCTGTGCTTCCTACGAGGAAACATCATGATAAAGAAGTCAGATCTGTTAGCAAGATTCCTTCTTACAAAATATTTGTGTTTCCGAAGTTCCACAGCAAACATTCCATTTCAGCCAAATGAAGTCAGATTTGCTCTTGTAGGGAAATTGCATTCAATCAAGCAAGCGATGCCTTCCATCGTCACCTCTTCCTATCCACTCAGAACAGTGTCCTTTCCAAAGTTTCGAATCCAAACACATATTTTATGAGTCTTTGTTTTAGCAGAGTGTTTTACTCTGGGGCTCATCTATGCCGAAATGAGAAGGCAAATAAGAAAGCACTAGTCCACCCACAAGAGCCTAATTTTCAAACTCAGCACTGAATCGTGGGACGTGAAACTGTTTTCAGTGTTCCTAAACTGAAATGGGAGTGGGTAGATCTCTGAGTTGGAGGGCCACACCTACCCCTGTCATTTTTCCCAAAACTCTCTCTGGTTTCTATGAGGAAGAATTAAAATAAAATAAAAAAGATATCCTTGTGAGTCCCTAAACAGAAACCACAGCAAAAGACATGCTGAGTCATGGCTGCATTAAATATTCTCCAGACTGCTAGTTGCTCTCTGGTGAAGGAAATCAGGGAGAACAAAGCTTTGCAAACTTCCCTAATCACAGAATTGTGTCAAGCAAATACACGGTGAAATGAGTCCTTTCTTAAAGTAAGAATAGATTTGCAGAGCATCATGAGGGATGGATGTACTGAAAACTGACAATTTAACCTAGTAACGGGAAAGCAGGGTCTACAGCTAACAAGGTTGTTCCTTCGCTGATGCAGACGTTAAGTCATGAAATGCAACAGAGGAAACTGAATCCCATGTTCACTCCCTCCAGCACCTGGCTTGCTTCCCCGTTCTTTGTCGTCCCCTTCATCATATTTAGAACAGAAACTGCACAAAGCTTCATGCCTTCTCACAAAGGAAGATGCTCACTGGATAGAAAAAAAAAATAGTGACCATGCTTATTGAAAACACTGTTCATATTAGAGGATAGATAACAATAGAAAAAGGACTGAAAGATGCTAAGATGGCTAGGTTACCAAAACACTTATCTTGTAAGCATGGTGACCAGAGTCCCTGATGTAAAAAGCTGAACAAGGTGACACTCACCTGTAATGCCAGCAGTGGGGAGGTGGAGAGCTGGGGATCTCTGGATCTCTTGCTGTAGCCAACGTAGACTGTTCTGCAAACACCGGGTTCCTATGAGAGTTCCTACCTCAAAGAGCAACATGGCGAGTAACTGAGGAGGGTCACCTAAACTTAACTGAGGAGGGTCACCTAAATTTGAGCTCTGCTACACACATGCACCTATAGTAAAAAAAAAAAACTGATTGGAACAATATAAACTGTAATATATACACATATTTTGGCAATGTTTTTAAAACTTTGTAATTTAATACGGCCTCATTTGTAGGATCAAGTTGGGTGAGGGTCACATTTAGATGCTGTTCAGAACATACTGCGATGCAACAGTAAATATCAAACCCTTTTAATTAGATTTTATATTGTGATCCAGTAAACACAAGTCCATGATATTATATAAAATAGATCATTCTATACTTTATCACATATATCACACTTAAAATTTATCTCTTCTAGTTGCTGACTCACCCCTTCTCCCTCCTTCACTCACTCTTTTTCTTTCTTTCTTCTTTCCTTCCCCCTCTTCTCCCTCTCTCCTTCCCTCATTTTTTTCCATATCCTCCATTGCTCCATCCTTCCTTCTCTCTCCTTCCTCTTTCTTCTACCTTGGTGCTCACAAATGCCCACTAAGTGATTTCATAACCCACAAGTTTGCATAGATTGTGAAAAGATGTTGAAATCATCTATTTAAATGACTCCTTCTGCCATCACTTCTGGTCTGTGTGACACCCATAAGGTTCACAGTCCCTCTGAAATTGGAGTTAAGTCTAATACTGCAGGAAATGGGGAAAGGAGACAGAAGAACAGAAGGGGAAGCAGGAAACACACATATATTGACTTGTGGGTGGCTCAGTAAACACCTTGGAATGCCTCTACATTGAAACAACTCATTTTGAACAAAGTGGGCTTTAGAATTCTAGGACCGCGTGACCCGAGGTAGCTAGCCATCTGCATGACCTCCCCTCTCTAACCTACTTGACCTGAGCTACCCTGAACTATCACAGCTGTCCCTGGCAAGGCATTGTCTCTTCATGGTGAAATTCACAAGTTAGTAACTTGCTCTATTCAGATGGAGATGCATGTGAGCATCAAGTGGCATCTTTAGTGCTCTGGGTTTCATGAGCCATGGTTGGATGTGGAAGTACCAGTGCACCATATTAGAAAAGCCCTGGGAGGTGAGGCAGGATGGACCAGTGAATCGCATCTTTTCAGAACAGGACTTTCTGGTGAGGAGAGTGATTATTGCTAAATCTCAGATGTCCACATCAACACAGGCACAGGATTCTTCATTGGACAAAAAGAGGACCCAGGGAATATTTCCATAAATGACTCATATCTAGACATATCTTTTTCGGTGCTAGATATGGAAGTCAAAGACTTGCACATGTTAGGCAAGCCTTCTGTCGCTGGGCTACATTTCCAGCTCAGTGTGCTCACTCTTGATCAGAATGAAGACAATTTGGTGACCTTAGTATTTCATACATCTGTTCAAGCTCTATGGAAGACGACCAAGTATAACCTTCACATTTAGTTCACTGAGAATAAAGACTACAGGAAAAATGGTGACCCTGGTCTAGGAGTCAGCTGAGGGTCTAGTGTTGTGAGCAAACTCTTCAAGCATGTGAGTGACAGTGTCCATCTTCTGCAAACTTTAGGTAGCAATCTGATAGCATTCTGAAACTGCAGCCACTCGGTCTGAGTTACAGCAGAACTTTCCACTCTGCTGCAAGAGGAAGGGTCAGCCTCAGAAACACACCCACTCTGTGATCAGGGCTGCTGCAGGGCAAAAACAATATGTCCAATGCATTTTCTTCCAGCAGGTCGTAGTAATCAGGCCTCTCTGAACTTTATTTATTGAATTTGTCAGACATCAAGATGAACAATAAGACTTTTTTTACATCAGAAAGGTCAAATGATGATTAAATTATTGAAATATTTATGACTGCCTCATCACTGCCCAAAAGACCTTTGTCTTGTGCCCTACCCCCATATACATGTATACACACATATACACACACATATATGTATATGTGTATATATGTGCATAGTTGTATGTTCCCCTGATATATATCCTAAATATATAATATATTTATTAATCACATCCATATACAAATGGATATGGATACATTTGTATATGAATGTGATTAATAAAGCAGAGGTCTTTGTATAGATGATAATGACCGAATTACAACAGTTGAAAGCAAACTGGGGTGTCAGTCAGTATGTGTGCAATGTTGTGGATCCTTGGGTTGAACTCCCAAAACCAAGCCAATAAATAAACAAGTGACCCCCATCATACATTCTACTTTATAACCTGAAATGCATCTCATTTTTCTTTTGTGTGTAAGCGTTGGGAGGAAAACGTGTGCATGCATTGTTGTAGAAGCCAGAGGAAAATGCTGTCCATCTTTCTGAGGCAAGGTCTCTCATCCTGAAGCTCATCCGTCGAGCTAGCAGACCTATCTGTCTCTGTCTCCCCATGGCTGAGATCACAGGCATATCCAACCGCCTCTAGCTTTTACTTTTTTTTAAAAAATGCATTTTTAGTTTTAATTATATGCATGCTGTAGGTGTGTGGCTATGTGTAGATATATGCATGTGAGTTCAGATTCTCACAGAGACCAGGAGAGACCGTCAGACCTTGTAGAGGTGGAGTTATGGGCAGCTGTGAGCCACCTGTGTGGGGACTAGGAGACAAACTCCAGGCCTCTGCAGGAGCAGTATGCAGGCTTAACCACTCAGTCATTTCTGCATGTCTATGCCTGACTTTTTACATGGTTTTCTCAGGATCAAACTTGGGTCCTCGTGCTTACAGAGAAAACATATAATCAACCTCACCATCCCGGAACCCTCTTTCCTCATTTGTCTTCTATCAGCATGCTGTCTTCTGAGCCCCTCTGTCCTGTGCATCCAGCCTCCTACAGAGAGAGAGAATGTTGACTTCCTCTCTCAGTGCTGTGCGCTGGGCTAGCCACCCCACTGGGCCTCATTTGTGTGCAATAAATTGATTTTTGTTTCCAGAAAGAGGAAGCCTATTCCCTATTCCTATACAAAATATTTTAATATCTTCATCTGACACCAAGTAAATTTCTCTATAACATAAACTGGGTAGTTGCTCTTGAAATTGCTTTGTAGAAAGCAATGGTTTTTATTAATAAAAGTACATCAAAAAATACCAGAACGCAGGCAGAGTTTCACAGCCTCTGTGGGCTCAAGACTGCTGGATGCTAGTCAACTGGAAGTCTAAATATTGAAAAACCTTAACTGGAACGATAATTTAGCAATGAGAATGAAGTAATGAAGTCAATCACCCTAGTCACCATCCTATGGCTTTCATTTGTCCTGATTGTGCTAAGGTCCTGAGTTCAGAGGTAGAGACCTGTGTGCATTCAGCCAGCCCTCTGCCTGTACATCAACATGTCATCACAATTTACCCTGGAGACGGTGAGCTCTCATTCACCAGAGATACTGTACACCCCACGAAGTTACTTCTGCTTTCTTACCTGCCTCCATTTGATGCCTCCTCCCTGGGATCACAAGATAAACTCTGGAGAAATCATAAGTCGCACTCAAGTGGCCTTGACTCTCCTTTTGTGTCTTCACCATCTTGGCAATGTCTTCAAGCCCTCTCTGAAGCTGTGTTTTTCCACAGCCAGGCCTTTCCCTCTCCATACTAGCCTCCCACATTCATGCATCTGAGCTCATAGACTGACTGAACTGGGCTATCCATGGCAGGCAGTCTTTCCAAGAATTACTGACACTGTGATGTCTCATCCTTACACCCCCCCCCCTTAGAGTTCATAATAAACTTGCACTGTCATGTGTCCCTACGGAGGCCTTTCCATAACTGCACACCAGAGTCCCTGCACAACTCAGGGCTCCATCAAAAATATAAAGGGCATTAAGCTTTCTCTTGGTTTTCGCTCTCACAGAAACTGCAGAAGAATTCCACACTCCAATCTCCAGGGTAGAGAACCCTGGTTCTTGTCTGATCTCCATGGTAAAGAGGAGTGCTCTTTACCCAGTAAGGGACTATGCAGCATTTACACCTCAGTGCCTCTTAAAGGCAATGTTTTGGCTTATGCAAGTGAGCCAACGGTACAGATACCTGGCCCCCGAGGCGAGGAAACGAACAATATCTACAAGCATGTATCACCGTTAGCCATGTAGATGCTTGTCAGCTCTCGGTAATCCAAAGTTAGCTCTGCAGCACACAATACTTTTGAAGTTAAGAGTCTGGCTCCTTAAAGGGAGAGGCTTTAAGAACTAGGTCAGCTCATGTAAAATGCTTTGCCAAGCTAAGTGGTTGTGGATGGCCTAATTTGGAGCATCTGAATGCACAGGATGCAAAGGTTAGATAAATATTCCCTTCTCTTTGGGTGCTTTGAGACTCACTATTCATGAGGTTTCCTTCAATGAAAGGTTTTGTTTATCATGAAAGCAAAGGAACATGCTATCGACTTGACAGCAGGTTAAGGCCATTAGGGGAAAAGTGGCTAAAATGAAGAGCCCAGGTCTTGTAATGATGGTGGAATCACAAAGACTGCCTAAGTAGACACTGCTGAAGGACAGAGTGTACCATCACCTCACTTACAGCAAGCACCCTGCAGGTGAGAGAAGGCAGACAGAAGGTGCAGCTGGGAGCTATGGACAGAAAAGGAAGGAACACAAAGCAACTGAGAATACACAAACCATCTAAAGTGATGAACCTGTAGCTGGTTCCGTATGTATCATTTGAGGATGGCTTTAAACCCTAAGGTGAAAATTTGAAGGAAAAAAAAGGAAGAAAAGAAGAAGAGAACAAAGAAAGGAAGGAAGGAAGAAAAGAAAAGACAAAAGGCAGGGGCTAGAGAAATGGATGAACAGTTAAAAGCACATACTCTTGTGTGTCTCTTGCAGAGGACCAGAGTTCAGTTCCCAGCACCCACCTCAGGCAACTCACAACCACCTGTAACTCTTGCTCCGGGGATCAAATGGACACTTCTAGGATCCTTGGGAATCTGCATTCACATATACATATACCAACATGTATGCACATACCAACACATGGACAAAGAGGAATGTACATAATTAAAATAAATAAATCACTAACAAAAATATAAATATATAACAAAGACAGGCTTGGTAATAACCCTAAACTTCATACCTGGGAAACAGAATAGTGTTACACTATTCCTGGGGAGTCATGAAGAAACTTCTTCTCACCTCAGATAGGAAGTCCTTAACCAACCAAAGTAATGATAGCACCAAAGGCCAACTGGCGAGCCAAAGGGTTTATTGGTGTTACTGATGGAAGCAGAAATTACTCAAAGACAGATACATCACCAAAAGCCCATGCCAGTACGATTAACAGCTCACAAAATCTCCAAACCTGAAGTTCAGGGCATAAGCCACAGGCAGCTTGGCAGATTGGAGGATGTTGATTTCAGGCAGTTAGGTAGTCTGAGCCTTCACCGTTCATCTCAGCTTTCCTGCGTGTGTCTCTCGACACTATTAACCTCTTACATATCTGCATGAAGAAGAAGATTCCTGGTGAATCTGGCTAGCTTCAGCAACTTTCTGGATCCTTTGAATTGTTTACTTCCTGAATTTTAGTGAGCTTTCCCTGCAAGATAGAGTGTTTTGCCTCCTTTTCTGATAGCCAGAGTCTTAAGTAGCTTCTCTCCAAAAAGAAATATTTTATTTCTGGGGAAACTGCTACACAACAAGACATAGGTCATACAGAATTACATAATTTCCCATGGAATCCACCTCCATCCTCACAACTCCTCCTTGTGCGAACCTAGATATTATGATCTGAGATACTGAGCAAAGCCTCAAGGTACTGCTGAACTGAACATCTTTACCCTAAGGAAAGATTATTTATGATATGTGTGTATACATATATCAGAATTTACTATGCTTCAAAAAAAAAAGTCTCCCATGAAGAAAGGTGAAAACTTGCATGACAAATAAGACTACACTGAGCTCACAAAAACATTTAGCTTCATTCTGCTAGCATACTGAAGAAGACTGAGAGAAAGAGAGAGAGAGAGAGATTTGGGACTGTATAGATGAAAAGTCTATATGTGAGATGTATATTTCTGTTTACATTCAAAATAGTGTGCATGGGTTTGGCTGCTCTCATTTGTAGGAAAGTAGTTCCTCGGCTCTCATTTTCAAATATTTCCCTCCTAGATTACTAAATGAAGAGACACCAGTTCTTGCTGTGAACACACAGTCATTTGTAAGCAATTGAGATTTTGTGCCAACTTCTCATGACCAAGGAAAAGATCAATTGCACTTGTGTTGATGCATCTAGTGGCACTGAAACACTGAGCTCTGGGAATGCCTAGGAATTCACGGCCCCTGACAACCTGTGCTTTGAACATGATTGTATCCCATAAAATAAAATGTGAATTTTATATAAATTACTGTAATTTATAAATTTATATATCGTAAATAAAATATAATAATATAAATGCACATTTCAAACTATTATAGAATGGCGTGTGTTTGTTATTCAAAAGCTCATCATGTTCTTTATTATTCGCTAATGTTGGACGCTAATGAAGAGGGAGAAAGCTCACTTTGTTCAGCATCTATAGGAGACAGTATTAACTGCAGCCTTCCGAGAGAAAATTATCGGTCACACTGCCACCTGCTGGAAGACTCAGGAGAAAGTTTCTTTCCATCCCCGAAAAACCCCTGGGGAGAGCCCAGGAGGGGAAGGTCACCTGCAATGAGTTTTCCCAGCAAGACTATAACTTGAGACTCATTGTCAAAATCAGCTTTGCCCAATCCATTCAGGATGCAGAGTCCCCTCCCAGGAGCTCTTTCTGCTCAGTGGAGGCTAAAACTGATGGGCAGTCAGCCAGGAAGTGCCTGGAGCTTTTTGTTAAAAATGAGATTCAGAGCATGTGTTGGACTGTGACAAGGGAAGCGAAAGACATCCCTCTCACACACCATGCCTGAGTTGCTCCTCTCAGAGGCATTGTGGTACACCCCAGCGATGTGGTCCCTCTTCTCCTCCATCTCCTGGTTCTTTCTGCTCTTCTTCCCCTCTCAGTCTTATCTATCCATTCTTCTTTCTTCATCTCACCGCAGTGTACACCAAGCACATACACACAAAATGAAGATTCACATGTCCATACCACGTATATGCACTCAGATACATGCCACACACACACACACACACACACTGCATGTATGCAATGCATACATACACATGCATAAATAAATGCATACATGCACACCATACAGATGTGCGAGTACACCACGCCAAGCCTCATATGCCGTCTTGAGGTCAACGGCTTACTATGCAGGATTCAAAGCTTTTATAAATACCTAGAATATTAAAAGGCAGGTTTGCACAATATCCGTGCATTACCCCTTTGTAGTTCACTGGTTGTCTGTTTTATGGTACTTCTAATGCTTGGTGAATATGCAGTAAATTGACATAATAACAGAGTTATTCTCAGCACCGCAATCCAAATATGCCTGATTTCAGTCAGCACGTATAAATGCAGGGTATTTAGGGTCTCCAAAGTGAATGGGGGTGTTCCTAGAGACTGGATTGCTCCTAGAAACACACAGGACAACCAAACATGGCATGATATGATTGCCATGGTAATGAGGTTACTCCAAAAGAAAATCACGACGGTGCATCGCCAATTTAGGGCTCTACAAAACACTGAATAATAAATACCTTTTTAAAGAATGCTGAGCAGAATGAAGGTAGAGGGAAGAGTTCCCCCACATACTGTGCAGGGTTACTGTGGATACGCCGGGGTGAATATCAGACTGCAGCTACTACTCATCAAGGTTCATATAGGGAAGCTCTTAGGAAATTGCATCTGCGATATATCATAGTAATTTTCCAAACCTGAGATTAGGTTTGGGAATCAGCTCAAATCTGGTTGGCCCTTCTCTCTAGTCTGAGATGCATAATTATTTCGGCCCATGGATCAAACCACATAATGGAATAAGAGGTGCAAGCCTGAAAGGAACAGGTTGGAGGCAGAGCTAGGAATTAGCAGCCAAGGTAAACCGGGTCCCCAATATTTTCACTCCCTGGCTGCTCATTGCATAACCGGGGAGGAAGCCTCCACTTTCGCTAGCCACGCTGCCATTTGCCTGGAGCTTATTTTCATTTTATTTTGATTAGTTCAAAGAATAGCCTCCTTGCAAAACCCAACTCTCATCCCTGCAATGAGGGAGCAAAATTAAAAAGAAAAGCACTGGGCTGGTTCTCCTTTTCTACTCGCCTGCTTTTTGGGTTTTCCTAAGAAATAATCCCTTCTATTTCTGCCCACTGTTCCTTCCCATCTCCCTTAATAGTTGTTCACTGAAGGTCAAACACAGAAGGCAGGAAGCATAATGCGAACAGCAGGGATCCCAGATACTCACAGACGTGCATTCTGAAATCCACTTTGACTTTGAACTTGGCTTTGGAAAAGTTACAAGTTTGCTTTCAGCCTGATCAGTAAAATCGAGGTCAGTTGCCAGAGAGGCGACTGGGGTGTGTCCAGCCTCCCGCTGCCTGCACGGGATAAGTGCTTTCTGATCGCCATATGCCCTGCAGCCTACCTGAGGAGTGCAAGGGGTCTTTATGCTAGACTAAGTGGGAGCCTTTAGAAATCTCCCTTACACCACCCTGGAGAGTATACCAGTAGTCTGGCCACCATTTGGGGGATGCGTGTGTGTGGGGAGGGTGAGATTCTCGTCAGGCGTGGCCACCAAGCAAAGCTGTGGAATAAACTCAGGAGTGTAATCTTCCGTGTTCGCTGAATGAACTTTCAAAAAGACATTTTCCTGTAGCTTAGAATCATGGATTCCCTAAATGCTGAAATAATTTTATGCCATTTCGCCTACTAATTACCATCTCAATATTATTAGAAGGGATGCTTTCCTTGAATTCAACACAATTTTTCCTCTACTGCGTTTCGGCGGTGTGGCAGGGGAGGCCTCGGTGTCTCCGATTCCGAGGAAGATAGCGACACCTAGTGAATTCTTCTGCAAAGTGCAATCGGTTCACGCCTTCCTGGTTGGACGCCAACATGCGTGGGGGGTAGCTATGAGGCTTTCAAGCACTAGCAAATACTTCATAGCAGCATGCTAGTGTCTTCCTGAAAATATGCTGATAAGAAGATAATATAAATCCTTGAGTATTTGAAATCACCTAAATGAGCCTGTTCCAAAATTCTCTATATACTTAGAAGGGATGTGATAAGCTCCGTGGGTCATCAGACAAAATCAATTTCCTATCCCAAGAGCTTTATGAATTTTTCATAGTAACAAAGATATTGTTTGCTTTGTTTTGAGACAATGTCTCACGACGCCCAGGCTAGCCTCAAACGCATTACATAGCGTAGAATGACCTTTACCTTCTGATCTTCCTTCCTGTACCCCTTGCAATCTGGGACTGCAGGTGTGTGCCACCTTGTTCACGCAGTGCTGGGGAAGAAATGCACAGATCCCTGTGCATGCCAAGAAAAGCAAAACAAAACTACCAACTGTGCTACATTTCCAGGCCAGGAAATAGTTTAAATTGAATTTCCTTTCTTTACACGCTAACTTTTGGATCAGGCCAACTGTGCTGTGGTTATTATTAACTGAATCTCTCTCCTTTCACGAGGATGTACCCTTGAAGAATGAGCTGATTGCTGGACACGTCCATTCCTTATCCCTATACTGTGAAAAGAGCTAACACACAGCTTCCCAGGAAAGAGAAAACATGCCAAATAGCTCTTCTTCATATTCTGAAGTAAGAGATCCTTTTTCCCCTAATAAAGAATTCTCACAGTGAAGAATGACATTCATGTTCTCAGCATTCCCACACACACACACACACAAAGATGTGAATTATAAGTGAATCTTTGATTTTCCCTTCATACAAGGTGGGGAAGATCTCTCAAGACAAAATGCCTAGAGATAGGCAGAAACAAAGAAGTAGCCAGGGAGGACCAAACCGTACAAATGACTCTTTGCCCTGGGCCCAAATTCGTTCTCTCCTAAGAATGTCTGCTTTGGTCAAAGGAAACTGTCCGTGATGGTTGCCTGTCCATCCTCTTACCTGCAACTCAGCCTCTCTGCAGGGCCAGGTAGCATGGACAAGGTCATCAGTGTGGACAGACACTTGTTGGTCTTCTGGCTTCTGGATTTCCAACGTCCTAGATCCTTTGGAAGGTATATTGTGGACTCCATACATGTGACTGCTGTCAGGGACTCTCCTAGTTTGTGTCATGAAAGTCATTTGGTGAGGAGTAAGGCTATCTGTCTACTGACTGATGCTAAATTGATGGTCAATGCTGAGGACCCAAATGCCATGGACCACTGCTCCCGATACGCTGCTGATGGGAGGAAAACAGAAAAGCATGGGATTGAGGGGGAAATTTCTTTTTTTGGTTTTTGGGTTTTGGTTTTGTTTGGTTTTGTTTTTTGAGACAGGGTTTCCTCTGTGAAACAGCTCTGGCTGTCCTAGAACTTGCTTTGTAGATCAGGCTGGCCTCAAACTCACAGAGATGCCTCTGCCTCTCAAGTGCTGGGATTAAAAGTGTGCACCACCACCGCCTAATGATGGGGGGAATTTCTTTTGTGAGTATGCCTTCTGATCTAAAACCAATACTTTCTTCCAGACAAAAGCTGTGGTTTCCCTTCTGTGTCTTTTTATCTGCATCAGGAGGTCCCTGACAATTCTACATGGATTTCATAGCCCAAAGGCATCCACAGGCCAACTTCATCTCCAATTGCTTCTCAAAACGTTGAATGTTGGATATGTTCAGCAAGTTCACCTGGAGGCCCAAGGCTTCTGATCTCCCACCTTGACACTTGCCCTCATTTTACCTCTCAAATGCACAAGCAAGGACTATCTATGAAGATTCCTTGTCCATAAGACGGCCCAGCTGCTTAGAGCGCCACTCACAGGAAGAGTGCAGTGGACATCACCCCAAAAACCAGGCAGAGAGTCAAACTGGAATTTTGCCAATTCTTTGACCCCATTCTTTTTCCCTAAAAACCATCTACTCTTCCTCTGAAGTTGCTGAAAGCCTCAATTCACTCTCCCCCGTGAGGAAGATAGTTGAGCTTCAACTGCCTGGCCCCTTTTTTAGTTTCACACTTTGTATGCCTGAAGATTGGTAAACGTGCGTGCATTTTCTTCTTTTTAGCTTTGCTGAGGCTATTTTACAGACTTCAGTAATCCAGCCTTTGGAGTATAAAAAGGGACCTTTTTCACAACTGTTCTGATGCATGCATCAAGGACCCAGGTGAGCTGAGGACTCTCAGTCAGAGGCAGCTGCGGGGGGGGGGGGTGCACCCTGCTGGCCCATCTTTGCTGTTGTTTGGTTCGTTTTTTTTTTTGTTTTGCTTTGTTCTTCTTTACAAGCAGCAACCACTCCTGGGAATAGGCAGCCCTCTAATCTGCTCTAATTCAAATGAATGTTGGTTGGATTGATCCTTTTCTCCTTAATCTCTCACCAAAAGCGACAATCCTGAGGCTGGAGAAGTGGTTCAGTGGTTGAGAACACTGCCTACTCCTCCAGAGGACCTGGGTTTAATTGTTACCACCAAAGTTCACAATGCCAGTTCAGGAGATCCACGCCCTCTTCTGGCGTCCTCGGGTACTGCATTACACTTGGTACACAGACACATTGGTGAAACACCAACACACATACAATAAAAATAAATCTTTAAAAATGCAATATGGTGACTATGCAGTGGGTGATGTTTGCATTGTGAAACTAAGACAGCACCTTCTTGTCTGATGGTTCCTGAGGGCAGGGAATCTCTGCTTTAATGCTAGGACAGGAAAAAAGCACCATATGGTTTGTATTCTTGGCAGAATCCTTTTTTTTTTAAATACTAGGTCTTACATAGCACAGGCTGGCCTTGGACTTGATACATAGCTAGGAATAACCTTGGAATTCTGACCCCCCCTGTCTCTATCTTGAATGTGCTGGCATTGTGGGCATGTCCCACCAAGTGGGATACACGCTAGGCATAGTCTACCAATTGATCAACTTTCCCTAACCCCAACAATGCAGATTTCAGCACCTTGCCTCTAGTAACTCTTTTGGCATGAGACTGGCCTCATTGGGTATCATTTTTTTACCCTTGTCCGAGGAATATCCCCTACCCATTTGTCGAACTCCTGACTGATACTCTTCTGACTTTTATCTCTTCTGAAAAATCACCAGAGGTGAGCCTCTGCATCTGCATGCCGTGTGAGTGTTCATGGGAGCCAGGAGGCTATGTATCTTGAAAAGGGACCTGACCTGGCTACACTTAATGTACCTCATTTGTCCTCAGCTGTGGACAGGCTGTCCACTGCACACCTGGGCTGGGAAACGTGTAGACAATCAAGACAGAAGGCTGCCAGGAAACCGGAGCCCGGGGCAACAGTATGCATCATGCAGCCACTGCACAATGGGAGTAAAAAGGCTTAAGGGGTTTTTGCTTCCTGCTGTTTTAAAATAGATATAAATAGACGCCATGTTGTTCTGCTCTTAGCCGTAGCTCACCACTGGGACTGCCTGTCGAAAGCCTATTCTATTGTAAAGACGCGTGGTAAAAATACGAGTTATACATACTCTTTCTCAAGCCCGCATTATGTATGTTCTGTATTACCAACAGGATCTCCATCCGGTCCAGGACACTTGCCTTAAAATGTAATTCAGCCTGCAGCCTGGGTAGTGTCATTTTGTAAAAAGGATTATGTGCTATAAATAACCATCCCTCAAACCTAGAAGTGGGACGACTCATGAATAACTCATGAGCCATGGGCTGCGGCTCTGCCCTTTGAATCAGAGAACATGTGTTCTCAGTCTCAAGAGGGAGAGAGCCTTAGTTCTGTCCCCCTTTCAAATGCCGGACTTGGAACAAGCCCAAGTCCTTCTGGGATAATCCATTGAACTCCAAACTCCATTCTCCTCTGCGTTTTCCTCTCTGGCTCCCCTGCTTCTGTGGGGAGGCAAGTTCTGGACCTCAGAGCCCGACTCTCTCTCTTCACTAAAATGTTGCACAGGAATAAGTTGCCAGGTACACTCCAGATGTCCTGGGTTCCAGTAATGTAAGAACACAGAACTGGTTCTGGTGTGCAGGGCCAGCTCCAAGTCCAGCCTCTGCAGAGCACAGGAAGCGTATCCTGTTTCAGCTCTAATTCCAGCCAGCAACCTTTGACCTCAACAGGGATGATGTTGCTTCAAAGCCAAGTGGAGTCCATCAGAAGCCAGGTGAAAAGGACAACAGGATGACTCGTGAGACGAGGAGACCAGCATGCTAGCTTTCCATGCAAAGCCGCAGGCCAATGCAGCAGGCCAGTGCAGCGTTTGCTTTTGTTGGATATTTTTGTCATTTGATGTGGAGCAAAGTTGGGTGTGCATGCGCATGGAGGCTGGGGGACTTCTTCAGCATTCTTCAGAAGCCATCCGTCTTGGGTTTTGAGACATGATCTCTTACTGGAACCTGGGACTACCCAAGGACGGTAGGCTACCTACCCAGTGAACCTCAGAGATCCACACCTCCCGGCTGGTTTTTATCCATGCTAGTGTTGGGGATTAAACTCGGGTCCTCATACAATCCTGTCCAGAACTCTACTTACTGAGGTATCTTTTTAGCCCCTGAAGAGCTATCTCCCCAACATCGATTGTCCTGTTTTTGGAAGACAGGATCTCATGTAGCTCAGCCAGCGTGGGCTGGCCTCAAATTCACTAGACATTCGAGAATACCCTTGAACTCCTAGTCCTCCCGTCCTCACCACCTGAGTGCTGGCGTTACAGGTATATCATCCATGCCCAGAGCTTCAACTTGACCTTTGTAAAAGAGCTGTGTTCTTCTCCACATCTCGGCTCATCGAGGCTGAATGGGAAAAGAAAAGGGTAGAATGACGCAGGGGAATGATTGGCTTGATTTTGTTCAGTGCCTGAAGAGGACAGAGAAGACCAGAAAAGCTACCTCTAGAAAGGAAAGTGATAATACCAAGCACGGGACATGGTACCCTTTATGGGGTCCCCAGACCACATCCTGGAAAAATGAATGATCAATTGAAAGAACAAACAATTCTTTCTTTGCTAACCTCTGCCTGCCTTTCCCCCAGCTACATTCATATGAAGCTTCTGGGGCCAGCTCTAACCCCCCAGCTGATCACAGCTTCTACAAAGAGTGGGGGGGAGTCAATGCTTGAGGGAAGTGGGAAGAGCCAAAAGTGATACAAAGAAGCCGGAAGGGAGACAATGCACCAGGTTAAGATCTCAACCACAAAAAAACAAAAACAAAAACAAAAACAAAAAAACAGCATTTTAATGATTTTAATGCAGTGAGCTAAAACAATTAGAATTCATGCAAAACTCGTGACAAATAAAATGTCAAAACTTTTAAGATATTGTTATTACTAATCCCCCCCTTTTTTTTCCTTTATGCCTCAAGGCTCCAATATGGCTCCACACAATACCACTCTGTCAAATCATGACAGTTAGTGAATTCATTTTCAACTGTCATGTTTTAGAAGAGACCAACATCCTGCTCCTTGTTGTCTTCACCCACCAGTTGTCTGATGCAACACCCCTGACCAGCCACCTTTGACTGTACCCATCTGCTCAGCATCCCATAAAATTCCGAGATTCAAACACGTCACACTTGGTTGTGACTCACTAACCAACATCTGTCTCCACCAGCAGGCAAACAGCACAATGCCTGGATCTCAGCAGCCATTATTGAGTGAATGCACGACCCTTCGCCCTTGAGCTTGATCAGCCATGAATTCAGACCACCATCGCAGTGGTCTTTCTCCCCCCCATCCCACCCCCACTGTGGGAATGACTCTAGAATGAATCCTGAATCCTATCTTTCTCTTTCTTATACTCCATGCTTCCTGTCTCTGGTCATATAAAAATCAGGGCACAGCCACACGCATCTTTTTATGCGACTAACGGGAATCTAAAGTCAAGATGTGTTCACAGCATGTATTTTTCCACCTGAGCCATCCCTCCAGCTCCAATATGATTTCTACACCACTACAAACACACTTAGGCGACAGTATATGGGCTTTGCCGCCACCTCCAAATATGTCCACAGAACTCCTATGAAGCCACCACCTCTACAACCAGGAGAAGAGGGGAGCTTATGAGTTCTCATCTTCTAAGTCCATATTCACACGAGAGCAACAGAATTTAGAGAAAACTGCAGGAGTTCCCCCCAATGAACTGGAATTCCTCCAGAGAACCTTTTTTATAAAAACCCATGCCTTGTGGCACGTTGCTTGTAATCCCAGCACTCAGGAGGCAGACGGAGGAGCAGCATAAATTCAAGGCCAGCCTGAGATACAGAATGATACCCTGTCACTCTAGAATCACGTAGGAGACAAGACTCTGAGCACATCTGAAGGAGTTTCTAGAACGGGTGAGTTGAGTTGGGAAGACCCACTTTCTTTATGGGGAGCACCATTCCATGGGATGGGATAATGAGCAGAATGGGATGGAGAAGGTGAACTGACTACCAGCGTGCATCTCTCTGCGCTTCCTGACTGCAGATGTAATACGGCCAATGACCTGACCCTCTTGTCACCACGACTTCCTGTGACAGATATTTTCCCACAAATAAGTGAGCCAGAATAAACCCTTTCTAAAGCTGCTTTCATTGGGTGTTTTGTCATAGCAATGAGCAATGTAACTAATAAAAAATAGTATGTGTTTCTGGAAAAATGTAGTTTTCTTAGAAAACCCCAGGGTTATTTTCTGTTTGAGTTCATTTCACTGAGTTTACTTCCCCTATGGGCCCTATTTTCCTATGAGGCACTAGATATGCTAAACACAGTTCTTAGCCATGAGTACATAACTCACCAATAAAGAGGAAATGGCCCCTATATTGTGCCTCACATTGTGAATGAGGGTCTCTTAATGAGTCATATAAGATCATAAAGGGATGTCCCATCTGCAAAATTCCTGAAATAATAAAAGAAAACCTCAAAGATTCATTTTCATTGTGATATTAAACACAGGAGTATATTAACAGGAATACCCATTGTGTGGCCTTTATTCCTGATCCCTGTGCACAGACCTTAGAGCACAGGGGCGCGTGCATCTGATGAGCTGCCTGTGGGAATCTCTGTGTGCACCCAGCCCCATCCACTCACCTGACCCCTCATCTGCAGTATCCTGGAAGTATCCTAGCACAGATAGGCAGATGGGGCTGATGTACCGTGCCTGGGGAGGGCATGTCTTAGCAAAGTCCTCAGATGCTCCTCTAGTGTGTCCCCAACCTGGCCCAGAACCCGAATAGACAGTCACTGCTGTGATCAGCACCCTGTGAGGTTTCAGGATCTCTACCAGTAAAGACAGAAGTGGCTACAGCTTCCAGTCTCTTGACTCTGAGATAAACTGCTGTTTTATTTCACGTGAAAGAAATATTTAGTTGGTGAACTAAAAATGCCCTTTTTAAAGGGTCAGAGGCAGTTTGGGGATGATTCTTGACACAAACTGTAGTGGCAAGATGAGTTTATCACGATGACTGTTGAAGTCCTAGCCAACAAAGCTCTGAAAACTGTGGGGAAGAGTCAGCCTCGTCTGTGCCTTTAAAGTAAAGTTGCCGTTGCTGCTGAGTTCTCTGTGGAGCAAAAGCCCACAAGACGTTTCATGCACTGCCATTCCGTGAGGAGATGGGAAGGGAGTTCCTTGAATGCGTTCAAGTATCATTGACAAAACACTCCTGCCTTCATGTGGAAGTGGATTGTGATTCCTATAAAAACGCATATATGCATATTAAGATGCTAAAAAGGAGACACTTGTTGGCATAACCTTTAGAAAACCAAAGACTTAGAACCTGAATGTGTGTTCATGGGAGAAGAGGAAAATCATTAACACCTGACCTTCCTTCAGCCTGCAGGACCTGGGAACTGGTGATGTCATCAAATCAAGATTCCAATGTTATTCTTCTCCTGGTGGGCACCATAGAAATGACGTGACTCAACCTTTCTGGACCTCAGCTTTATTCCTATGCAGTAGCAGTTTGAGACAGGGTAGCTCTAAAATCACTGCAAGCTCCTGTGCCCCATTCTGTTATGTATTTACCAATATTTACATCCCTAAGCTCCATATTGAGAATAGAGAACGCCATCCTCTGAGCAAAACAACCATCTTCTTCCTCGGGACAGCTGTGATAACCTCCACACAAAGCAAGCTCTCTCCTCCTGAGCCATATTCCTGACCACGCCTTAAACTTTTATCCCATGGTTTCCTCAACTAGCAGTCTTCGTGGGATTAAGAACTTGCTCAGTTAGGTTTTGTCCAAGGAAAAGCTTGTGGCTGGTTTGATCTCCACAGACCACTACAATCCACTCCATGTAAACGGAAAGCAGTTCCACCTTCTTAATTCATGCGAGTCTTCCTTGGCTTTCTCAGCGTAGCAGTCTGGTGCCAGAAGCTAGCTTTCTGCCTGTCTCTGCAGCAGCTCACTGAGCTTAGTCATATCCAGCTTTTGATTACATGTGAGTGATGTGTGAGTCTTCTTGTCATTTGAACACTTAATGTTTGCTGGAAGGGTATATTAATTGGCCCAATTTCAGCATTTCAGGAAATAGGAAAGCCCAAGGAAAAGGAAGAGGGGTGGGAGAAAGGTAACCTGTAGAGTCAGAACACACATTGCTTGTATTAATTTCACCATCTTTTCACTGTATTAGTTAAGGTTTCTAATGCTGACCAAGCCAGTTTTTATAAAGGGAGGCATTTAATTGGCAGTTTGCCTATGGTTTCAGATGCTGAATCTATTATCATCGTGGTGGTGAGCATGGTAGCACACAGACAGGAATGATACCAGAGTAGTAGCTGAGAGCCTTACATCCTGAGATCCTCAGGCAGCAGGTAGAAAAATTGAGAGAGACTGGGCCTGGCATGGGCTTTTGAAACCTCAAAGCCCACCCAAGTCAAGTTGATGGGGAAGCCTTGTTAACTTGGTCCCAAGAGCTGGGACCAAGTTAGGGTGTGGCTTTCTGGGACCCAGAGAAAAACAGAGGCACAGCCCAGGTTCTCTCTCTCTCTCTCTCTCTCTCTCTCTCTCTCTCTCTCTCTCTCTCTCTCTCTC